>NC_055661.1:16120513-16427544 GCF_017976325.1 Chelmon rostratus
TATGGCTGTGCCATCTACTAACAGGCCAAAACTGAAGGCCTTGTTTGCCAACACAAGCAAGAATGCAGGATTAACCTGTCATGTGAGTTTGACTGTCTTTCTGCCGTTGTGCCCTTTATTCCACGCAGGTCACACCCTTGAGCAGTCTGGCCAGCCCATTCAGACCTGCTCCAGACCTCTTCTTGTGCCTGCAGCATGGATCTGGACGTTGGCATCAGTTCATTTAAGTTAACAAACAGAAGCAGACAGAAACAAACAACAATCCTTCTGGGGTGAGGGTCATCATACATTGTCCATCATGGTCTCAATGAAAAGTTGCTCTCTGCATTCATCTGCATCTGTATCTCTACTCTCACCGCCTTCGTCTCTCCTCGGGCGAGCTCATATTACATAAGAAGTCCTCTTGAGAACGGCAATCAATTTAAAAGAAGCACAAAGGAGAAAGGTCTGCACACTGTTGGGCTCCAAGGAAACAGTTTAATTCTTGCCTGTCTCTAAAAGAGAAACAAACTATATATTTGGAGCCTAACAGTGTGAAGACCTTTCCCCTTTGTGCCTGCAGTAATTCTTTGATTCATCCCTGAATATTTTTTCCTGGTTGTGTGCATGTCAACATGCTAAACTACAACCCTGATCCTCAAAAAGTTAAAGAATAAATAAAATAAAATTTGATCACTGGTCGTTCATACCTGACACTTTTTGGACTAGTGGGGTTTTGGAATGATGGGCTGTCATAACAATGGGCGGTCCCCCTAAACATCTGCATGTTAATATCGTCATTAGGAGCATGTTAGCATGCTGATATTAGCATTTAGCTCATACCACTGCTGTGTTGAAGTGCAGGCTCACAGTTAACTGATTTGACGGATTTTTAACATAATTATTGCATTGTAATCTACGTGGCGCTTGTATATTTTTACATTCCCTCATGAATCAAAAGGCATGAGTGACAGAAACACAAACATCTTGCAATTGCTGTCAGCCTTGGAAATAGCAGTTTAGTTGCCCGTTGCCTGGGAAATGTAATTGCTCAAATTATAATTTTTCTGCATAATTTAAGGACTTCCTGTTCATGTTGGCTTAAACGTTCATAAAACCTGACTTTGGAAACAATCGTGAGCAAACAATCTCACCAGGGTCTGTTTCATGACAGCTGGACAAACTCCATCCTTGTGAGACAATCAAAAGCTCCAGAACAGCTACTAGATGTTGTGAGATTGTTCCGTCAAAAACAAACGTCATGTTTTGCTGCCTGTGCTGTACCACCACTTAACAGTACGTGTCAAAGTTTTCAGCACGCAGCCTTTCATGGTTGGAAGCGAATGTCCCCATGAAGCACCTGTAAATGCCAAAGAATATCCCCAGAGTAGCTCAAAGTAATGGGCTTTCCTTCCACATTCTGTACGAACGGCGACTAAAACAATGGCTGTGCTCACACCAGTCAATATATCATACAATGACACGTAGGCCTACTGTACAGGACAGCGCACCTATTAGCGTGTGCCTAATATGTCTAATCTATCATGGTGGACGTTCAATCGTTTCCTCAGCAGCTGAAGACAAAACATTACCTTTGTTAGCCATTTTTTTCCCCTCTTTGTCGTCTTCCAGCTTCCACAGCAGCCTCTCTTTTAGTCACGTTCGATGACAGCAGAGTGACTGCGGCAGGTGCCATTTCCCGCTTTCGTAGAAAACAGAAAGGCAGGCAGCCAGGCAGGCCACAGTGATTTAATTGGAATAATGTATGAAATGAGTCAGAGTCGCAAGCAGGGAGTGTTAACTCTCAGCTGTGCCAGCTTCGACAGAGATCAATGCACCTAACCTCAATTCAAGAAAACATTCTTTAATGGATCCCCCCGGGATCTGCGAGGAGCCTCTTCCCTTCTCCTCACTTATTTATTTATTTTAATCTCTTTTTTTCCCCCTTTTCGACTGTGGCACACACTTTTTAATTATCCGCCTGAGGATTACCAGGCCAGTGGGAGAGGATAATTTTTTATCCTGTCACACCAAACAATACTGTTTCTATCACGTTTCATTCATTCAGGATGCACGCTCGCCTCCTTTTTTATAAGGGTTGTACGCTTACGAGTGTTTCACCTAACGGCATGTTAAGGTTACACTTTGATCCTCTGCTGCCTGTACCTTGACATCATGTTTTTGCAGCAACACAGTAGAAATGTCAAGTCTTTAATGGTCAAATTCGAAAGCAATTCAGCATATTCTTGCATGCACGGCTATTTGCATTTGGAGCATAGAGATTCTTTATCCTCACCACCATTTTCTTGCTTTGCTGTCCATTTTCCCCTCTAACAATTCCATCCTTGTGCGAAACTGAATGAAAATCAGACAAAAAGGCCATTATACCACATTTTATCGCGTTATCGCAGCCAACATTTGCTCCAGACAACTGCAGCAGCTCTCGTTGGGAAAAAAGATGCTGTTATATTAGGTCTGCTGTTGGTTTAGAGCTTTTCTCGTGCACTGAACTTCCTCCATGTTGTCGGGTGCATAGAATGGCACACAGGAAAAGGAACATCAGAAAACCACAAGAGGTGAGTGACAAAATATTTGCAGATGTGCTGCTCGTTCACAGAGAAACAAATATGAGATGGGAACTGTCTTATAGTATATATCTCTACTTTTTGTTCTCTTGGGAGTTATTAATTATTCATCAGAGTGATTTTCTTCCCAGTCAGGGATAACGTCCCAAACAATGCTAGGATTTGACAAAGCTCCACTACGCAGTCACATTGTGTCAGAGCTTGTTTTTCTTACCTCTGGTGTCTTTGACCATCAACACAAAACAGCAAAGCCAAAAGCGACCGCCCATTCAGGAGCCGGTGTGTCTCATTTACGCATTCTTTCATTACCAAATGCATCACAATTCTTTAAGGAGACCATCCGTTTTGACATTTACAACAATTAAATGCCTTTGGCTGTCAGAAATTGAATGAACTATGTAACAGTCTGTCGGGCTTTATGAATTTCTTAGCAGACGTGTGATCCACCCTATTTGAAACATGAGATTTTAGCATTTCAATTAATATAATTTTAACTTCTTACAGTTTAATTTTGGATGTTTCCGTTCAGAGCTTGTCAACAAAACAGATTGCGTGTATCTTTGAGACCTGACAAATGTGATAAATGCAGCTCCTTGAAATATTTTGAAATGCGCATTATTTACATCAGTGTTTACTCTTCTTCCCTGCCTTTTGCTGGGGCATAGCTATGTTTCTTCAGGCACTTCTAAAAGTTCACTGCATGTCATACTGTGTAAAGCAGATCGAATAAAGACATGGTCCCAATGTGTGTCAGACTGTTCTGGGGCATGTCATGTGGTGACATGGGTAAACATGGGTCTTGTTGCTGTGATATTGTAAGAATTTGGTCCTAAAGACACATCAACAGGTTCTTTCCACAGGCCATCATTATAATGAACAGTCAAATCAGTCATACAAGCAAGATAACACTAAAACATCCACTAACCTGTACCTCAAATGATAAATTACATGTTTACAGTTTAAAATACACATCCACATCTAAATCCTGTGTGCTGTGCAGACTGTATCTCGACATGCATACAAGCATGTACTATACAGAACAACCCACTTCATGTATGCATCCACTCAATGTATATTTCTTCTTCTGTTTACATCTTGCAGATACGCTTGACTCATATATAGAGGGTGTAATTGTTCTTAGCACTAACCCTATTAGTACATTGTGAGCAGCTTCAAGGTTCAAGGTACATGGTTAATTTATTCATGATTCTGGAACACAAGGTTGTACAATGAAAGGCACGCTGTGGTTCCTTTATGCTACAAACAAAACAAATAAAAAAAAACTATTTATGGTGGAATGTGGAGGATGAATTGAGCCTGAGGAAAGAAGCTGTTCAGTAGTCTGGTAGTGCAGCACTGGGTACTTTTGTATTGCTTGCCAGATGGCAGCAGGGTGAGCAGGCTGTAGCTGGTGTGAGTGTTTTAGTAACCTTTGGGCTCTGTGCAGGCACCTCACCTCACTGATATCATGCTGCACCAATAGGCACCAACAATGTTCTGGGTGGTTTCAATCACCAGCTGCAGAGCCCTGCTGTCCTGGGCTGTGCACATCCCCTACCAACTTATGATGTTTCCAGTCAGGACGCTTTCTACTGCAAGTTAACAAGAACTTGGCACTGGAATTTCACCTTATGAAAATTACGAAATCATTTCTGAGCTTTCCGCATCAGAGTGGAGCTGTGTAACATCCATGATGCTGATTCCCAGGAACCTAAAACTGTTCATCTGCCCCACCTCAGCTCCACTGATGTAGACAGCAGAGTGTGTCTTTGCCTCCTTTGATCTAAAATCAATGATCAGCCGCTTGGTCTTGCTGTTGTTGAGCAGTAGGTTGTTCTCTGCGCACCACCCCGCAACATTCTTCACTTCCTGAATTCTCTTTGTTTAAAAATCAGGCCGATGATGGCGGTGTCATCCACAAACTGAATAATAGAATCCTCTCTGTGCCAGTGGTTGTAGTCGTGGGTGTGCAGCATGAACACCAGGGGGCAGAGTACACGGCCCTGGGGGGCTCCAGTGTTGAGCACTGTGACCGCCAATTCGAGCTGTCTGGTGTCTGTGGTGTTTGTGACTAAGTCCAATACCAAGTTGTAGAGTGACATGTTCCCCCTCAGTTTAATGGGAGAGACATTGTTGAATGCTAAGCTGAAATCAAAGAACAATTAAATCCAAAAAAGCTGATTCTTGACGCAGGTCGTGTTTGGTCGCTAAGCTCTAAGCAGTGAATTTGTTGCACAGTGCGATCTACCATTTGACCACAGTTTTTGATTGTCGATAAGATTTCACCATGTTTCTCTCATCGGTTTTGTGTGGGACAGTTTAAACTTCCTCATTTGCTTGCATGAGAGCATACAAAATGGAGATCTGCCCATCAAAGCGTTGCTCCATAACTCCAACACTCCTTAGGCTGCTGCTAATTCAATTTTATTTTTCAACTGTTGAAGCGAGCGTGTGTCCAGCCTTTCCTCAACAACATGTTTGTGACAGTGAAGGTGTTCGGAGGGAAGTTTGCGGGGATGTTTGGTTGTGAGGCAGGGCCAGCAGCGGGAACGCAGGGAGGCAAAGTTCGGGCAGACTCATGAGCACCCTGCATGAATACATTAAACACGACGCTATATGAATGTGTTCCATCACGTTCCGCATCCTTGAACGTGTCTGCCTGGCTAGTCTGACATTACCATAATTTATTATAGCAAACATGGACACATTTCTGCTGTTATAAATAAATAAGTATATCAATAAACACAATATGATGTTTTCAATGTATTCATGCACCAGTGTACCGCCAGTGTACCTCCTGACGGGAGGGCTGCGAACAACAGATGTGACAAAGCCTTTCCTCGCCGCTCCTGAATGCATGGATCTCTTCCTGTCACTCCAGTCACACATCATCCATTGGCCACAACATGCCACACTGAGATGTGCTGATCAAAAGCCCGAGCTGTCAGCATAACCTGACATTCCTGTTTCCTCCTTCCATAGTGTCTCGTGAACAAGAGACCCACCCCCCATCACTCCATCCTGATAATAATTATAATAAAAATAACAAGTTAAAAATTGAATTTCTCCTCAAATGTTCTGCCGTACATATTAAGGTGTTTTTTTTTTTAAGTGTTTTTAATAGTCTGACCTAAACCAAAGGCAAAATAATGCGTATATATTGCACATAACTGAGAGAAGGACAGCACAGCAGTCTCCTCACATAAGCTCACCTCAGCATAACATAATTTGAACTACAATACCCATAATTCTATTCAGGTAACATCTCATTGCCTAAATCAGATTCGCCCTCTGTGGAACACAGCAAAAACGACTGCTTTGTCCTCGAAAATTGAGGAGCTGAACTTCTCTCACATCTGCTGCTACACGTGGCTGATTCTATTGTTGCTCAATTGTGATTTCCTGAATACCTTGATTACACCAATCTTGCCAGCAGAGGTATCTGCCCTTTGCGTATCCATATGGGACTTTTATTATAGTGCGACTGCACTTTCAGCTCAGCTTCTCTTTCTTCTTCGAACACATTAAGTGATTCAGTGGGCATGGTTAGAGGAGAATGGGAGTGACATCATCCTATGCAAAAAGTGTACAATTATCTCAACAATTTGAATTGTTAAAGGAGAAATAATCCCAGTTTCCCGATACATTATGTTCCTCATGATTTATGTCCAATGCCAACATTCAGTGCCAAAGCAAGTAGTGCGTCCTTTATGTAGCCACCGTGCTACATAAAGGACGTGAGGTGTGGAGGTAATGGTGACTCTCCTGTCGGAGACCAGAGTTTGCATCCTGTTGCAGACCTACAATTAATGTTTAACTTTAATGACGATGCAAACATTGGTATTGAGCATTAACAAATGCTGTCCCTGAATGCAATCCAATGCAAAAAAATCATCCAATAATATCGTTCTTGTCTGGTGAGAAGGCTGCTGCAGCCAAATGCAGCTCCATTAGACATGTTGAGCTTTTTATTTTTGTTCTTTTTGTTCAATTGCCTTAAATCCAGGCAGTTCAAATATAACGCCTTTATTACGGTGGCTAAATCATTAAACAGCGCAAAACATAAAGTGGCAACATGTTTCAGCGGCGAGATCTTCATCAGGGCTGCAAACAACAGTTCAATTGTCTTGTTAAAAAATCTTATAATCGCATCTCCCCTTGTCTCTCATTCAGAAATCCAGAGTGCATGAGTATGCAAATATTTTTCTGCACTCTTGTCTTCAAACTAGTGGATGATTTCCCAAACTTATGCTCGCACATACACAACTTAAACTGAGATTTAAGGTGAGCACAGAGAAACTTTCCCCCTTCAGCAGCCTTCTGGTGTCAAACTCTGCACATGCATCATCCTGCAATATGAGGCTCAAACATCCAAGTGAAGAAATCAAAAGCAAAACACATATTCTAAGTGGAGGGGGAACTTTAAGGTCAGGAATTGAACAGTAAACAAAATTCATGGTTTTGTTTTTAAGGCCACGGTTTGGTAGATTTTTGGGAAAACAAAAAAAAAGCAGAAGGAAGCTTTTTGTCATTTATTTTGGAAAAAGTAAACATTAAATTGAGGCCTGTTGGCTGTAGTTCTTAATTGCACCACTGTGACAGAAAAATGTTAACAAATGTCAATATGCATTTGATGCTGCAGGAGTCCAGCCTGTATATTCACCAAAAAAAAAAAAAAGACTAGTAAACAAACGCATTATGTTGCAGCTTGTGCTCATTTATACAGGGCAGACAGGGCAGGTACAATAAGCTGACAGACATGTGAAGCTTGCTGTAATAGTCAAGCAGAGTTTTCATTAACTCCCAGGGGAAAACATAATGTTTCCATCAACAAACTACTTACTGTAACATATAAATACACATAAAAGCACATGCAGGAAGGCTGTATAGTTAAATCCAGTTTCCCATGCACACAGAAGGACTGGGTACATTGTTAGTGACGAAGCAGATGCAGCGTCTCCGTCTTGAAATGACACATTGTGAACATACTCCCTGCACAATGTATCATTTCAGTCATTTCAATGCTTGACACATACACAACAAATATAGCCTTATGTATTCATGCGTAGAATGGAAAGATGGACAGCAGTGTGTGCGCTGATACATTTCTATTTCTGTCAAACATCTATTGTACTGTATGCCTCATTCATTAGGCTGCATTGTTTTGGGTTCCCGCATCCACAGAGCAAACCATCATGTATAACTCATTCTGATTATTTACTGTCGGAGGCCCCGTGGTGAACAAAGAAGCAGAGGCTTAAGAAGCACCACGGGCCAAGCAGATCATTTGTTGCTGTTCCTTCTCCTCTAATTGAAAAGCAATGAGAAGCATGAGTAATATGCACCCAGGACACCCAGGTACCTCCTGAAACAAATCCACTTCACAGTGTTTCACATTAACAAGTTTAAATATAGTTTGTATTCTGTAACTGAAGATGGAGAGGGGCTGGGAATATTTTGATAGCAGCATAGGAGATAAGTAAGAAGGACGATGCTCCTACAAGAGTCAACCTAAATTAAGATTGAGCACACTACTTGCTCTGTTTATTGTAGTGTGAGCAAGGTGAATTCATGTGGGAGGTCTCATTCATTGACGCACCAAACAAGAGCTTGGGTATAAAAGCTTGAAAAACAGGCAAATACAGAGATCTGCGTGACTGTGCAGCCCTTTGAAACACTGCGAGTGTGATGTATTTGGCTTGTTAGCGGCAGCCTGCCTTGACGCCTCTCATGAAACATCTGGGAAACGTGTTTAGACAGTTGTGCGGGATGATGGGGGCAAAAAGCCAGGCCGTCTCATCCATTTGTATGTACACTGTCACTGTTTTCAATCACACCTACAAAGATTACCCATTGTCCTCTTCACACTGGCCAGAGCTAAACCAATTATGATGGGCAACTATGAATTATGCTGTCAGTCAGCAGCTTTCTGCCAGGTTCTACAGGTCAGCCCATCCTGGGGTTAAAATACAGTAGAGGAGAGCGAATGAAAGAGTGTGGTGAAGTGCGATTAACTGCTCATTATGTCAAGGCGCAGTGGAGGAGCCACGGTGAGGCCAAGAGGTCATCATTTATTTTATGCATCCGCCCTGAAATCATTAAGGAGCCCTGGACTCCACAGGCTGCCAAATAACAAACAAAAATAACACAAAGCATAAAATGTGGAGGGCAACAGCAAGCCTGGTGGTAACAGTCCATTTAATTATCCTGCTATCAGAGGATTCATTATCAGTATTAAAATCAAGCCCTGTTCCTGTACTGGTTCTGGTTCCACATGCAAATTTTCCATTTATAGGAACCTTGTTATTCTCCAGGAAGTTTCCTATAAATGTTCCTATCAGAGTGAAATGGCCTGTAAACAGATCCGGTAAGTGGTCACCGTGATACAAGCTGATCCAACACGAAGGAACGGTGATTCATTGCTTCCTTGAGTCTGACACGGCACCTTCCTTTATAAAAGGAAAGCACATTTTGTCACAATTCTTGGCACCATCTGTTTCCAGCTGTTTTATATCAGTGCAGTGAATGCGCTCACACCTTGCACTGCAGTGGTCAGTTGCAAACCAGTGGTAGATTATGCAGTAATTCACTGACTTTACTGTGTGTACTGATCCACGAGCCATTTACAAAAAGCTGTAAATGATCAATGTATTGTTAATATAATAAAAACTGTTCCATTACTTATGTTGTAGTAATAATATTCTCAAAGGTACAGTACAGTCAAGCACCAGAGAGACCATGGCAAACATTTTGCAGACCCATCAGTGCTCCAAGCTTTGAATAGAGACATTGATCTGAGGGACAAAGAACTTTCTTGAGACACATTGTGGGCAAGGCTTTTGGTTTATTTAAAGGTTTGTCAGAACTGAGAGCCAAGGCCTCACCACTCAGCTGCACTCTGTTAGGAGTCAATGTGGACTCTGAATGAAAGAAAACCAGCTGTAGCTTGATAGCCTTACTGCTGCCAGACAAAAAAAAAAAAAAAAAAAAAAAACCCTCACATTTTTAGTGTAACACCAAAAAATGTTTTTGCAACATTGTACCGGTGCACATAAGTTTTGTGGGTCACGAAGGTAGGACCACTAGTCCAGAAGAGATCCCAGGGGATGGAGAGTGGCTGTATTATACAGTGTGTTCAAACCTTTGTATGATTTGTTAATATGTTTCACATTTGCAAATTAAGATGTACCCCCAAAAATTCATTTGTTAATGACTGAATCATTAATTAATCATTCATATATGCACAAATATAAATAAATATACAGTTACATGAACAAAATTATATCATATTATTGGTAATGTTTATTTGCCATTTGCCTGAAGGTACCCTAAGCTGCATTTGCTCCAAAACCTTTCAGTATACAATCCCTGACACCTGAAATCAAGGAGATGAAACATTGCTTCATAAAAACATGAAAGATAGGCAACCAGATAATTTCTCAGTCTCAAACGCTGTGCCGTGTTTATTTCCTGTTTCCTGTTAATGTCAACAGCTGACAGGAAGTAAATGCTTCAATTCTAAGACTATTTTCTCTTGAGGTATTTCATTGCATTTCTATTTACATAACATCACTTTGAAAGCCAAGTGAACAACATCATAGTCATCACCTGACAAAGTAGTTTCTTCATGGTCGTCTGAACTTATACTGTAACCTTAATTTCACACCGTCCTTGCCCCATGTGTACATCTGGGCATGACTGACAAAGCAGTTTTAATTTGATCATCCCGGCAGATCCACTTTCACTCCCAGACTTTGGCGTTTTGCACTTTGCCGTTTCCCACGTGTGTATCCTCAGGGAGCATTTGTCAAGACAGCCAATTTATCAGATAATAAAATAATGATAATGGTAATTAGATTAATTCTCCTGATCATGACCCGTGCACTTTGAATGCCGATTACCATGTAAACACAATCTCTGTGCGATTTTCCAGGCTGATAGTTGTGTGCCCAAATCAGGGCGCCACACGTGTATCCCTAGGACTAATGAAATAATAACTTTGGCTGCTCAAGCATAGTCGAGTTTTACTTCTCCTTTTCATGCTCCTGCACAACTAACAACAACTCTCCTGCCTGCTATGAAACATTAGCCATCAATTATCTTGTAATTAAGAAATATCTGAGCTTTTGGCACCTATGAACACATTACAAATCCTCCACAGCTGACTGATTTCAGAGCATTGAAAAGCAAATGCAAATAGGTTTTTCAATTTGGGACGGGACGTAGGCTAATTGAGTTGACCTTTAAATTTTTCCTTTTATCTAAAATTAACACCAGAATGTGAAGCAGTGACTGTTTTTGTAACATCACATCCTGATATCTGAAGGACTGAACAGGTAGACTGCCAATGATTCCCAAAAGGACATATTTGACTGTTGGAGAGTCCAGCGACAGGCCAGTGCTTGACCTTCGGGGTGTTAACTTTGTCATGCAGTCACAGTTTGCTTTGGTTTAGGCACCAAAAGCACTTGGTTATGTTAAGAGGATGAGTTAAAATAGGTAAACAGGGGCCTCCTGGGTGAAAGTTGTTAGTTTGACTCATCCAGCCTCCCCACCTTCTCCAGAAATGGGCTTTCTGGCTCTTTCTGGCTGCTTGCACAGTCGACCTATATGGCTGTTTTTCTGGTAAGGGCGGGCTGTTATGTAAAGGGTTACATTTGCTAAATATGCAGCTACACGTCACTCCAGTATGGACTTCTGCAATCTAGTCTATTCATTTCATGACAAATAAAGCACACGAGTAGACTACAACTGACAAAATATTTGTTGCTCTGTCAGCTTTTGTTTGTGTCTTACAGCGCCGCCCTAATACTGGAAAATATCAACCTGAACAATTTCTGTATGCAAATGCACATTTGTACAACACAGATTTCAAGTAGCGTGTGCGTTATAAAAGTTGACAGCGGGTTCACGAGTGTGCAGCCAGCTCGAGGAGCTGCTTCATCACCGCTGGGCGCAGCAGCGTCCCACCCTCTCGCTGCCAGAGAGAGATTTCTTCATCTGAAGCAGGTCGGTGCGCTGACATGGGCTCACGCTGAGCTGTACCCTGGTCTAAGTGCATTTCCTCAGCTGTTTATGCATTTAATGCCAGCTACAGCTATACATGCAGCAAGCCATGAATCACCCAGAGGACGTTTGGGTGGTATAAATCATTTATATTGTTAAGCTTTCAAGAGGACACAGTCATTTATCCTCGGTTCAAGGAGACACAGGCAGCTTAAGACACTTGTCAATGACATGTTTGGAGAGAGCTCATAACAGGCTGTCAAGCAGAGATGAGATGTACGCCATGTACCAAGACAGCACTAAAACCAGCATCCTCTTGCTTATCGGTGCCATAAAGGGATGTACACACACAGATGCAATGGATGGAGATTGTTCGGGCACTCCGCCCCGCAGCTGCCGCTGTAAATTATCACCTGTCATATCTGTGACATTTCAGCAAAGACACTTGATGTGGTGATGCCAGAGATATAAACTTTGGGTGGGGTGGGGGTGGGGTGCACCCGTTGACCTCATGTTAGCGTCTTCCATTTCAGGCGTTTCCTGCTGTTATCAGCCCATCTTAAGAAGATAGATCAAAACATGCAAACAGTGGCAGTATGTTGCCTGAACAGAGATCAGAGGTAGGATAGGCTGATCTGTAATTCACCGTGCCTAATCTGCAGCGGGCGAGATGTGTTTGCTGAAAACAGCTTGTGGTGCTGTGAGACATGAGTGCTGTTAACACTACACACAGGCAGCACAGCTAGCCATATGTCCAGGTGGAAAGTTAAAACACAGGCAAGCCCACGCAGGCCTCACATGAAAGTCACAAAGTAATTAAATGATGCTTTATCTTGAAACATATGCCAGTGTCAAGAGAAAATAGCCTCAATTCAGACAGCCAGTAATGAGAAACACCTGTAATTACTTGGAAATGTCAAGTTCTGTGACAAAGCGAGTAAGCGTATGTGTTGGAGATGGCGGAGAATTACAGCTGGTATAAAAGCTCATGTCTGGAGGTAAACTGTGTGGTGAGTCATTTTGTGTTGCGGGTTTGCTTCTCTAATCGCCTTGTTTTTCTGCAGAAGTTTCTCCTGAGGGAGAGCTTGCCGCGTTCGGAGATGGAAACGACGGAGGGGGAGGACACACTATTCCCACGTGGGATTGTTCTGTCTCTGGAACGGTAGCGGGGAACCTTTCAGCCCACCAGCTCCACACATTTCCGCCGGATCAAATGCTGCCCACAAAATGCCAGTTAGCATTCAGAGGAGAGCGTTCTGTTGGAACAAAGAGGAACACAACAGGGATCATGTGGGGTCTGTGTGTCTGAAAAACACAGAGCTTCATAATGAAAGGGGACTTTATGGCAGCACTTTTAACAAACAACTGCCCATAGTGTCCTCAAACTTTAGGCTTAAGGTCTAATTAAGGGAACTAGAACTACTTAGTTAATGCTCGGACACCATTGTTGGCATGGCTAAAAGAAACCAAATGTTCACTGTTGAGCCAATCATCCACCCTGGCCACCCACAGGACTCATACCACTCTCACACCACTGATATCACATCATATTTGCACAGTAAATATAAGGCTACAGCCTGCAGCTGCTTACTTTAGCTTAGCTTAGCATAAAGACTGGAAACATGGGGAAACAGCTAGCCTGGGATTGTCCAATGGTCACAAAATCTTCTTGCCTGCACCACTGAAGATCACTGATTAACATGTTGTATCTTGTTTGTTAATCTGTACAAAAAACAGCATCTAAAAACAACATTCCTCCACAGGCGAGAGGTGTGTCCGCCTGTATCCTGTCAGGGAGCAGTAACTTCCTGGAGTCTCAGCCCGTTGCCTGGCAATCTCACAAGAAACACATGAGATATAATATATTAATAAATCAGAGTTAATTAGTGAGGGTCAGTGGTGCTGCTAGGCAGATTTGCTTAACAAAGCTCACCTGCTAATTCATATTAACTGTACGGACACAACAGCAGCATCAATCATTTCATCTAGAAGCTCTGCAAGAAAGCGAATAAGTGTTTTTCCCAAAATGTCTCGCAATGGTTTAAGATTTCTGAATGAAAACGAGCTTCAGGTTGGGAAAAGTCAAACATTCAGGATGCTTTGAAACAGATTTTGAATCAGTCAGCTGAAACGCCTCATAAATCCTTTCTGTCAGATAGTTTTGCTGAATGTTAGGGAAAGTCACAAGGATAGTGCTCATATTGAAGGAGCCATTTGTGCTCTTTATCTGATGAAAGCAGATAATGGATTTGCTCAGAAAGTGCCGGTCACCAAAATGAGCCAAACAGCAAAGTTTTGAAGGCCAGTCTGCCCACAGATGGATTTGATATAATCTCATCTGTTTTGAACCATTAAGAAAACCATTAACACAATTTATACAAGTAAAATCTTGCTGATACTAATCATTAACTACTAATTACTGTGACAAAGGCATGCCGGGTGGCAGCATGTGAAAAACCTGAAATCATTTTTAACCTTTTTTTTTACGCAACGCAGCACATCGGTGCCGTCTTGCCACGCGCCATCACAGGCTGACTCATTCAGGGTGAACCAGTCGAACTTTCCTGCATCGACTCTCCAGAAGAGCAGCAATTTCATTACATTCACTCCCCGGATCATTACATCCTGTCTGCTGCACTTTGACCACTTCTTCTGTCTGTTTGTGGAGTGATTTGATATGCATCAAATGACATCTGGTGCACTTAAGGATGGACAACAAAATGTAATAAAAATTAAGTCCCAAATCAATCCTGTTATACTGGATCAGCATAATGGTAGTCTAAAACTCGTCACTTGTGAATGACTGAGCCGTTCAAGGACGACCCTCTCATACCCAGTCATGGTGCTGTTATATGGAATTAGGTTGTGGACCCAAAAGCAGGGCTCAGTCAATGTGCAACAGTTTGATGTAGTTTTACTGAAAGGATGAGGAATATTTGGAGAGTTGAGAGTTGTGGACAGGGGGACGGACTCACAGGACACTAGGGGAAGCAGGCAGGGATCACAGAGGGATTTGAACCAGAGGCACAAGCAAACACAACAATACTGACAAAACTTGGCCAAAGCACCAGTACCAAAAACTGAACAACCTGGTGAAAAGTGGAGCACAATACTGCTGGAGCTCGATGAGTGGACGGGTTGCAGGTGTGCAGGTTAATCGCCGGGAGGAGGCAGGGGATTAATAGCAGGAGGGAAAGGAAAGCCACACCCACACACACCCACCCACCCACACACACACATACAAACACACAAAGAGAACAAACAAGAACCTGTTACCACTCGACCTGTTTACCTGTGGAATGTTCCAAACAGGTGTTTTTGGATCATTCCACAACTTTCCCAGTCTTTAGTTGCTCCTGTCACCACTTGTTTGAAACACATTGCTGCATGAAATTCAGAATAAACAGATATTTACAACAATCAACGAAGCTGATGAAGTAAAACATTCAATATATTGTTTTTATATAGTTTTTAATGGAGTATGTGTCAAAAAGGCTTAACAAATGATCGCATTCTGTTCTCCTAGTTTTGAAAAACATGCTCACTGTGAGCGGCATGCTGAGAAGATTGAAATCTCCATATCTCAAACCTTTGTACGTCTCAAAGTGTTTTCCTTCCTTTGTTTTGCTATTTTGAGCCATTATTTGCCATTTAATAGCATGCTATTCATTGGGGTGCCATTTCCTTGTATGGAGAGGTGCCTAGTTAACAAAAAGAAGAAAAGCCATTAAAATGGATGGCTTTCTAATCAACAGAGAGCTATCGAGGCACAGAGGCACAAGTTGTTCTCTGAAACCATCTTAATCATCCAACAAACACAATTATCGCCATCATTTCCCCGTGAGCCGAGCACATTTGACATCTGAAGTCATGCTTTTTTTTTTTTTCTTTTTACCAACTTTCACGAGTTCATTTAAAGTAGGACACGGAGAGATAAATCCAAACAAAAAGCTCTGAAGGCGTGAAACAGCTTACTTTGATCAACAATGGGATTGTCTCGTATGTTTACTTGCATTTGCCTGTCTGAAATACAGTCCTGTGGTTGTTTTGTTTTTGCCACTTTGCTGTTATGAAAGCAGAAAAAAATCATGACAGAGAGACTTGTGTTATCTCAGCAGGACGCCGTGCAGCGAGCTTCCTCTCTGTCGCATGTGTCCCCAGACCAATATGCTCAGTACTTTCCACTTAGTCCGTCTTCATTTAGAAATCTGGGAGCTTGCTGAAGACGTACGTGTCTCTGAGCCAGAGCGAGGCCGGTGTTTCATTATTTTTAACTCTTGTGTTTATGTCGAATTATACATCGGCGTCCACCTGCAGCGGCATATGGCTGGATGCTGCTGCTCAATGAATGCCTCCATTTCTTAATGTAGGCTGCTCTACGTGGGGGGTCCGATGAAGGCACAACAGACATGTTTGAGATTACATGAAGCTCGAGCAGCGCTTTTACAATTTACATCATTATCATATGTGTGCATGCAGTGCCAGGATTCGTCTAATTACTCCCTCTCATGGGCTGCCAGTTCATGGAGATGTGTGACAGAGTCGACAGTTCTGAGGCTATTCACCGGAGTCCAACCGCTAGCTGCTGACGACCAAAACAAGACTCGATTAGCAATGCCTCTGCGGGGATGTTGCTCTGAACCGCTGTACTGTTGTACAGACAGCAAGGTATTGGCTAGGTTCAACCTGTAGAGGAACAACAAAGAAAAACAAGAAACTTAAAGACCAATGGAAATCAAGTTTTTAACTGTGTGAGCATATCCCTGTCTCCATGGGATGCTTTTTACATGCTACCAGACATAATAAGAGAGAAATAAGCTGTAAATGCCATGGCTGAGCATTTCTGCTTTGAAACTGCAGAGAAACCAATGACAGTCTCAAAACCACAGATTGAGACAGGCAGGATTTCAGACATCACATAAAAAGAACCAGCCCATCAACGCGCAGGGTCGGGCTTTCTGTATCATGATAATGTAGTCAAGGCTCATGTTTTCTATTAGCGCTAACATTTCTAATGTTGTAGAGAGCGATGCATAAAACACATTCTGATACATCGACTCATAGACGATCCTGTACAGTTCACTCTTCTTCTTCTTCTTCGTAATTGGTTTGTGGTTCGAACACGTATGGCTGAATGACTCCCACATCATCACTTGCCATTACGAGACGTTTGTGTGTCAGAAGTAAGCAGTTATGCTCAAGCTGCAGGCGAGCGGCAGAGGGGTGGGTGGAGATCTGAATGGAGGTGGAGACTATGCATGTTCATAGATCCATGCATATCAAATGAAGGCAAAGGTGTAGAGTAACATCAAAGCCATTAACGGCATTCATGGAAAAAAAAACTATGTAATTTTGATGAACAGAGATGAGTGTTTAGGAGTTTAATCAATGCCTGCAGAGGAAATTTAAGAGAGGCAGGCATAACAAGTGAACCAGCTCAGCTGCACTCTTGTGCAGGCAACAGTCCTGCAGCTCCCTTGACAGCTGTATTAGTGCTAATGACAGGCTGTGTTCCTCTGTGGCACAGGTGCACCTGGGCTGCAGGACAGAATAACTGCTGGACCGGTGTGAAAACATGTCGAATCAGGGGGGAACAATGAAGCCCTTTCATTGGCAAATTATATGGCAAAACCCGTCCAATTCAGAATAAAACTTGACCAGTTTGATCTCCAGCCATTTCACACCTTATCATCTGATGACCACTGCAAGGAAACAACTTTAATGCAGCGTCTGTTTATGTCGTGCATGCTCACAAAGACGTACATGCGTGCGATGCATTACACATGCACTACCAATGGTGTCGCATTATACCACTGAACCCCCTCCCAAAAAAAAAAACACCAGCATCAACCGCAACCCCACCATCCCCTACTACTGCAGCTTCGATTTAAAGGAAGTGAGACCTAACTGACCTTGCAGTGAGATTATTTTGTTGCCTGCTCAATTCTCAGAATAGAGTCTGCTACTTCCTCTTCCTCTATCAAATGTTCATTTTCGGTGCTGAAGCTGTGATGAACACTTGATACTAAAATAAAAAGTGACATTAATACTTCTGGCTTCTAGATATCACCTGTAAATGTATTTAATTAAACTCTAAAGGTCACCAGCCAAGGAAATGGTCTAAAAAGCCAACCTTGGGACCAAACACAGGCTTTCTGCCCTGGATAGATCCATGAAATACTTCTGTACTGTTGCTATAAAGGAGAGTGATCGTGCTGATATGAAATACAGAATCTGCATCACGTGTAGGCTGTATTTGCATGATTCATTTCTATGATTCATTGCAAGAAATGCCACGATATTGATGTTTTTATACACATTGCATCGTGTAAACCCATTTTGTTGGAGGCACAGGTTAAAGACATTTCAGATCTCATCTTTTGGCTGTACAAAGTACATAAAATGTGTTAATGAAAGAGGAGAGCACAAAAGGAACGATTCATCTTAAAATAAGTGGACATGGGGGTAATTTAGAAGAAGCCTTGCATGTTTCCAGCGAGAAAGTACTGCTGGTTTGTAATTGCTGCAGGAATTTACATGGCTTTTTATTAATTTATGCCTACTGCCATGATGCTCAGGCACCACTGACAAGAGACATTTGGAAAAAATGAAAACATTTCTATGAATAACACAATTTATTCTATCAATGATAGGCTGTGAAATATGGTGCATACCACTTTGGAACCATCAAAGGAAGCTTCAGGGAGAAACTGCATGAGGAGGTATTATCAGGCTTGTCAGCACGGCCTGTCTAAAATAAATACCATTTGCATCTTTCTTCTATTTATCATCTGTTGCATTATGCCTGCTGTCCTCTCTCGCTGCTGATTAAATTTCCATTAGCCATGCTTACTAGTTGTGCTGGGGAGGGAGCTCCTGAAAAATGCTCTTTGAATGCGATTGCTCTGAGAGAGTCGAGGTTAGGTAATGACATGGTGGCATGTTTTTTTTTTTTGTTAATTTTTTGGGATATGCACCGTGTGACAGCGTGTCTTTTACCAGTGAATTTCTGGCTTCTGTCTGGGAGGCTGGCAGGAGGCGAATGGAAACGCAAAGAAGGAGACTCGACGAGAATGAAGGGGTGGAATAGAGGGAAGATGGACGTTTCAATTGGAAGGATGCATCTTTTTGCGTATACCATTCTTGTATTAAGATGAGAACCACTGCTTGAGGGTGTTTGGGAAAAAAATAATCTCTCAGGACGTGCGTAAGAACTAACGCTAATCCCTGCATCTGCTTTTAACCATGAACATTGAACGTACCCAAAGAGTCTCGGTTTAAGTCATGTTTTAATTAAAAATCCACAACATTTTCATGTAAATAGTGTAGATGTTGATTCAATCCAGTTCAATTTATTCATTTATGAAGCCCAAAATCATGCATTTGTCTTCCGCTTAGGCCCTTGAAAACTGCATGATAGTTATATATGACATATAATTCAGCTTTGCTTTAAAAAGTTTTATGCTTTTGGCTCCAACAATAGTTTGTTTGGACTAAGAGGAGGAGGAAGAAGAGAGCTGTAATCTGTACAAATTGTGGCAGAAACTCAAATTTAATCAACAGGAAATTACAAAGCTGCAGATGTGGGATCTGCAGTGTAAAAACCGAAACTAGTGACCATCTCAGACAAAGTTTATGGAGGTATGAAGCAGCAACTTTCTCTAACTAGCTGCAGTCCTCCTTGGCTCCCTTAATGGCTAGCTGGATTGATTAGTGCAGGGAGGATGGGCGGCCGTGCGGCCTGCTGCCTCATTACTCTCAGTTTGCAGGTGTTCTCGATGCTTCGGTGCCCCTGCTGCCTTGGCACAGAGAAGACAGAGGACAGAGACCAGACCCACCTCGTTCATCTTGCACACTGTGATGGAGGTCATGCAGGAAAGCACTCTTGCTCAGAATAAGTCGCTGGGAGTGACAGATGGAGTTGCAGAACGGGAGGGGAATCAGCTCAGCCTCAAAGTGTTTCATTTGTTTTTCATCTCAGGAAGGCGGCTGCAGGCACACTTTTGATGACAGCACCCACCAGGCTTACTTTATGGTTATGTAAGGCACCCTGGCTCTGTGTGTTTGAATTTTACTACATCTTGATGAAACTGTGAATGTGTGCACTGATTGTGTGTTTATTGTAGAATTATAACAGCACAATATGTCTATGCTTTGGTGTGTTTACTTTGCAGGAGCATGGTGACAGAATAGCTGTGGTGGCCACATAATGAACATAAAAATAACGCGCTTGTGTCGTTTATCAAGATTTATTGAAACGCACAGGAATGCAAAATACTCATGTTAACACACACGCTGGAGACGAGAAAGGAAAGAAAGGAGGTGACTAAGAGCTGGGTGGGTGGAGACTATTTAACTATTTATGCCAACCCTGTCTGCAAGTAATTATGTTCATATACTACAAATACTAATTTGTTTTACCAATTATGTTTTGATGGGAAATGTAATTGCTGCCTATATTATGCTCACTGGCAAGCTTTTAATAAAGTACTACATGTATGTACCGCACACAAAGTGCAGGACTTTGACACCCGAGACGGGTTTAGACAACAAAAGCACTTTGGTTAAGGTCAGTGAAAGATCACAGTTTCAATCACATGTGAAAAACAACTAAACTTGTCCTGAATAACTGAATATAAAAATGCATTAAGTTGTTACCAGCGACGAGTACAAATTTTCCTTGCAATTAACTTCTTAACACGCATCCTTTTACTCTCGATTTCAGCATGAATGGCTTCTTACTATCACTAAAAGACATGGGTGTGGCCACCAATGTGCTCATAGCCTCTGCAGCACAATGGTAATGACCATCTGTCAAATCTGGATAACACCGGTCACTGGGTTTGGAAAGTATCTTGTTTTTCGAGCCGTTTCTGTAGACGGAGAGGGGTTGAGTCCAGTAACTCATTCCACCGCCACGCGAGAGAAGAGGTTATTAACATTTTGGGACTTGGCTGATACGTTAATTAGCAATGTTTCTTCATTATGTGATAAAAACCTAATCCAGGCAGCATCACATTTCTATCTGAATCTTCTAACATTATTTGCTGTTGCAAATTAGCAGCATATCCCTGTAATTTTCCAGAAGACAAGGCTGTTGAAGTACCTACTTGAATGTCATCAGTGGAGATATTTAAAATAAATGCAAAACAACACAGATCTGTTCCTACAAGCTGCCTTGTCAAGTGACAGAATCTGAGGGCATAACGTCAGCCGAACGGCCGTCTAGCTTGTCGCGGTCGTCCTAATTGCTGCGTTAGAGCAGTGATACGCCTGAGACACGGGTCTCATTATTCTGACTTTTCATTTCACAAATACTTTGCAAATTCTTCCTCCCTGACTTCAACTGCCATCACTTATTGTTCTATGTCTGAGCCGAGTAGTTCTGGATCATAAACTCCATCTCCTCACATTTGCATATTCTCTCCAGAGCCACAAAGTCCACAGTTGCCTGAGCTGCCTCGTCAGGTGAGCGGGCAGAGCGTCACGTAAAAAGAAGAGTTTCAGGATACGCCAGTTGCAAGCAGACGGCAGTTAACCAGTGTGACCACACCTGTTGTTCGAGTCTCTTGAATTTGTGCAGCTTGTTGTTGTGCCGGGCATCATCTTGACAATCTGTGGGCTTTAATTATTGAAACACTTAAAAGTGTGTTGTAGAGTTCATCAGTGCTCTGTAACACTCAGCACAGGGCTGCCAAGAAGGAAACGAGTAGGTGGGCGGGGGGGCAATTAGAGCGTAGAGCAGCTTCCACTCAACTCTCGTCCCGGAGGATTTCTGTCCCCGCACTGTGGTTTCAGTCAATAACTCGCACTCTGGATTTAACCATTTGTCATCACATCAAACTGCCCATCGCCGCTGTGACTGGCTTTCAGAGGGGCTGGGGAAAAAGGGGGGCTGTCAGGGTGGAACAGTGCATCCAGGTCAGGACATAACTACAGAAAGCACAGAATGTCCAGGCTATAGATCAGCTGATCAGTAAGTTAAAGTGAGAGTACTGAAGCTGCGACTGACACCGTTCTTCTGACGTTATTTACATTCAGCATTTTGTCAGATATGTCACGAAGCAAATATCGACAGACGCCTTTCATCTGTCCCATAAATGTTGGTTCATCAGCTATACGTACGTTTTGATTTAGCTTACTGCTAACCAAGCTAGCCAGCGTATTAGCTGTCTGAAGCTAGGATGTTGCTAATACAACTGTTGCATTACTGCTGGGCTAACTGTTAGCCTATGTATTTTACTCTTTGCACTCTTGTGGACTCCATGTGTAAATTTAACAGCTTTATTACAGTCATTTTTAGCCATGCTAACGACACAGCTATAAGGATGGCAGTGTCATTCCGTTGGTTGGCCAGTCCACCAGTTTGAGCCAGACTGAAATGTCTCAGCTATTGGATCAATTGTCATAAAATAGCGCCATCATCAGGTCAGAATTTTTGCTCTGGTTTATGACCAAACAGGCCAACTCGCTTCATGCTTAGTGCTAAGTAGGAAATGTTAGCGTGCCAACACACTAAACTAATATGGTGAACACAGTAAACAGTACACCCACTTATCATCAGCGTGTTAGCATTGTCGTTGTGAGCATCTTAGTCTGACTCACTGGATGTAGACTGTGGGTATAGGCTCATTTCAGCAAGCTAGCAACCTGCACGCTGATCTATGCTAAAAATGGCTAGTTACCCCAATCCTAGCCTGGCTGCTAACGATACAAGCGTAAAGAAGCTAGCAGCTGTTACCTTTTCCTTTGCGCAGGTTTTATGTTCTCGCTCATGTCAGCAGGTCTGTCTTCACGACAACTGAGCAAAGTCCAACCACTGACCATTTTATATAGTTGAAAGCTCTGGAAAATATTAGTGAGATGACCTTGTTTTGTCTGACATCAGGTTAAAGGTAGAGAAAGATTGCGGTCATGGATAAAAGTAAAGCATGTTGACTGTGAGAGCAGCCAATGCGTGTGTCATATTGTCCTGCTGCAGAAGAAAGACATAATGGAATAATGTATGTTTGTGTTTACCAAAGTCCGGTGCATGTTTTTTGATTGCAAGCGGATGTCAGAGATTTCAGTATTTATGTTAAGGAAACAACTCAACGTTAAGCAAAAAGGCAAATTTCCATCAAATGCATTCGAAAAAGTAATAAATCAAAAGTGGTTTTATACACAAGGAGCTATTTTGTTGTTAGGCTCCAGCCACACGAAGGAAATAACAAAGTATCTGCTCATTAAATGGATGACTTGGGTATTTTTAGTCTGTAACATGTTGTTATGAATAAATTATCCTATTCCAGAGTGACTACAGAGTGAGTATGTTCAGTCAGACCATTTTCTCTTGAACACATATAAAAGCATGACAGTGTTGTTGAGAGCACAGAGCGTCACTGTTGTAAAGGTCACATCAGTTCAACAGAAAAACAGTCGACAATTCCATCATCAACTGCCATTTATTAGTATCAAACCACTGCTACAAAATTACATCAAACATGATGAAAATGGACTTGCATACGTGCTATACACAATGTAAGCTTTAAAGTAATTAAAGTACATGAATTTTCTTATTTCTGGACAAATATCAATTTATATTTATATATATATTATATATAGATATATCAATGCCACTTAAAGCCATATATATCATTCCAGTGATCTAGAGCCTATAAATGTACAACTACATCCCTGGTGGCTAAAGGACCATCATACACATTTGAGTAAACATCTCCGTTCCAGACTTCTCATCACATTATTTTTCAGCATGTTGATTTAAAGAAAACAAGCAAATAAAAAAGAAAAGAGAAATAAAAGTCCAGAATAGAAAAATTCTAGGATGTTCCCGTCACCCTCATAACGTCCATTCCCATTTTTTTGTAAAAAAGAACAGAAATGGCATACGTAAATATGGTCAATTTACATAAAGAGAAGAAATGCTGCACCTCATACCTTGAGCTCTACTGGAGGCCACTCCGTTTAAACAAACACAACACTGAAGACACATATGATGAGTCGGTGCTACAAAGAACTGATTTTCTGTGTCATTCAGTGTATATAAAACAATGCGTAATCTGCTTTTGAGGCATGAAAACAAATAAAATCGGATTACATTTACTGTCAGTCATATGATCACATCTTCTCTATGGCAACCCCGCTCCATCTTTCATGAAAACTGACAATTGCCCGCGAGCTCCACGTGAAAACACTTCGCAGCGTGCGATTCAGTCAACGGCGCCATGGAGAGACCTGGCTTAGATAGCTTGCTTTAAAACCCAGGCATTATCTCAGGCTCTGCATCATTGCCTGGCAACTTATTTTCCAGTTCAGTGGAAATAATGAGGGACAGGTTGACAAATACTTGATGCAACCTCTTTTTAAAATAGCACGTCCCTCCCTACATTGGCAGCTGCCACAGTATCAGAGGCGTTTCAAAGAAAATGGAGAGTCACACCAGTCAGAAATTACTCACTGTTTTTGTACCAATTGAAATGTTTGAGAGAAAAGAAAGAGGCCTATTTCAAAAAAACCTGAACATTTTTTTTTCTTTTTCCATTTAGAACTGAATGAAACTTGCCCCGAGACTGGTTATAGAGACAGAAAATCCAAGCTTCTTCTTTCTGCCTGCGTTTGACAAGAGGGGTAGCTTTTGCCTGCTGTGCAACAAAAATATCTACCATTCTGAATGCTAGCACTCAAGAAACAGAGGTTTTTTTGATACTGACAACTCAGTATGCTGCTCAGGGAAGTAGGATGGCGACTGCAGGAGCCAGGCAGCAGCTCCAGTGTGTAGTATGACACAATCTCCCAGTTAAAACTGACAAAGGCACAGGAAGGGTTGCATTAACCGCAGGGTCAGGAGGACTCCCTCTCTCACAAGTCACCGCTCTCCACTCTCCTCTCTGTTCATGCTGGCCACAGTCGCCTTTGTGAAGAGCCAAACAACACTGTGACACCACGCTAATCATTTCCATGACCGACAGCATGCGCCGCCTTTAATTTCGCTGCAGGATAACGCAGTATTACATAAGCAAATCTGCAGAATAAGTGCTGCAAACATCCGGCGGTTAAATCACAATACGCCGTAAAGCATTATGTACTGAAAACATATGCTGACAGGTTGAATATTTGCATTCGCTGCAATACAAAATGCCTCCCTGTCACAATGAATTCATGTTTGTCTTTTAAGTCTGTAAATGCCACTTGCAATATGTCGCCTCGCCTCCCTACATCACAGTCACACATCATCTGCAAAATATGTCTCACTGTTTGTTTAACTTTTTTCCCAAGCTGAGCGTATTTAATTTTTTTTTTTTTTTTTTTACTGCAGCAGGAACGCTTTAGATCGAGTCAGGCACGGTATGCCAATCGCAGAAAAGCTGAATAAACGTCCCTGCCCAGACGAAAAAAGTGAAAACAAACGAGGACAGTCTGTACAGCTTGACCTGAAAATATCCAGGATGATGATTTGAACCCGGCTTCAGTTTCCCTGGAAGATAAATACACACAATTACATTGAACTTGAACTATGCATTAATCATAGTTACTTTAATTATAATGACATTTAGCTATATTTATTCATTTTTGTCTTGTATGCTATGCTACGTGCGGGTTACATGTACATAACTGTTCAACTTAATTACGTGTCATGAAACCGCCTGTCTTGTGAATATATACTGTAAATAAGTATGACAGCTGTAACCTATGTGGAGTGTCCTGTGTTAAGATAATTAATGATGCTTGATGTTATAGCCGATGAATAGAAAACTGTTAAGTGAGAAATAATTTTATACATTTTATATTCATAACAGCTAAAAGACTGCATACAGGAGATTTACCTTATTGTGGCAATAATGCTCTAAATAAGTGTTATGATTGATAAAATACTTTGAAGGCACGTCCCAAGAGTTTAAACAGCTGTTTGTAATCAGTGTAACAACTTTGTAATAGATGTATTCAAACAGAACAGTGTGATTCTGGTGCATCGGGCTGAGAGGAGGAGGATGCTTTGAAATGGGCAATTTAAAAATTCAGGGTGGGGATTGAGGGGCCGTGATAATACGCGCCAGCATGAATATTTAAAATCCTCTTATCTTAAATTTAAAAGTGGAGAGATTTTTTCCCCCCTCCGCTGTCAGCTGGGAGCGCGAGGTGAAGCAGCGATCTCTGCAGGTGGGTGGCGTGGCCTCTTTTCAGCTCGTACATCAACATGACTTTTCAACTGAACTTTTAAGAGGTAGGTCACACAGCCGCGGATGTTTTCATCGAGAGTGTATTCAGGTCATAGGATACTCGAGAGCCTCTTGCTGTCGGGTAAAAAAGGTGCGACCGACCCCAGATGCATTATGGGACGGAAAGAGCAGTGACTTATGTTTGTAAATATCTCCTGATCATATATGCTGAGCGACATACTCCAGTCGATGATGATGATGATGATGCACTGCAAACTGTGGTTAATCCTATGTGCTGTGGCATCTGGCCATCTGGGCTCAGGAGGATTTAGACAGAGTTTCAGGGCAGAGTGGAGAGAATCAAATATGCATGATAGGGAAAAATTAAGATGACTCAATAACTCAAGCTACACTGCATGAACAGAAAATAGTCCTAGCTGTGCCAGGATTGTCCAGTGTGGGGTTCAAAAGAGCCCAGCAGCACTTGTAGAGGGGCAATAAACAAAAAGTGACATCTTTACACCCTGTGAATGCTCAAAGATAGCATTAGCATTATATGAGAGTTGATGAGACGTTATTTTAGATGTATGCCTTTGTTTCGTTTGCAATGACCCGAAAAAAAAGAGTCATTTTCAGGAAATTATAAAATCCTGTGAATCAGTAGTTTGTTCCACCAGGGATTAACTCTAGCCACTAGATTATTATATTTCAATCAGTGTTTTGCTTGAAGTCAACTTCAAACAACTTGATAATGAATCTGTATCTAAAAAATACAGATCAACTATCTGTAGCTCACAACTAGAGGTAATACGTAGCTACATTGCTTTGATACCTAAAATTACTTTTCATTATTGCAATCACTACATAAAAACGGGAATAATTGTTCACTGAGCCAATTGTGAGTTTATGTTAGCTTTTATCTTAAATGGTAGCTAATTTTAGTTTACGTTGCGTAATTTCATGGACTGAGGAGCAGTTTTGAGCCTTGATATCTGAACATGAATGCAGAATCTGTAGGCAAGGGACCAGATTTCGGTATCAGAAGTGTTCTGCTTCTGCTTGTAGAGCCGAGGATTATGACTAATCACGTTTGAGGCATGCAGGTAAACAGGCCATGTGGAGAGGAAAGACGTGGAACACCTTAGCTGAAATGCAACCTCGGAACCCATCAGCATCAGCTTTTTATTGGCTGTTTTCAATGAACATGATCTGAAGTCAAGTTGTTCTGTAAACAATGATCAGCGAATGGGAGAGGAAGTCTTGACCATTACCTGGACTTCTGCTGGCCAGAAGCCCTTAAATTGTTCCCAGAGGCTAAATCAGATGATAGCCGATGGGTTCTGAGATTGATTATTCACTATCTGCTAGCTTTAGCTGGTGCTGGATGTGCGCCAGCGTAAGACTGGCTAATCAGACACGTAATCCTTGTTAAATTTTGGGTTGATTGGGTGCAGAGAGAAAGTAGCGACGGAACATTTTAAGGAAAACATTGTCGTAATGGTGCTCAAAACCTGTCCCAGTGATACTGACAACCCCTTTGAGCGCTCATTAACTCAGATATGGGTTTATATTGTAACATGAAGACTTTTATTGCAAATAATAGTGATTCGATAAAAGGGACTTGTTAATACCATTATTCAAAATAATCAACATCCAGTACATTTCATATGGAATACTAGCATGGTCTTAACTGCCTAGACAAGCAACCAACATAACTCCAGACTGTCACCAATGTGCCACAATAATCATCATGACTCTGAATAGCAGTTGTTTTAGTTTATCAGCAAAGTTGATTAAAAGAAATCAAAAACAAACATAGCCTGGTGGTCTGTAGGAGGTATGTATTTTTAGACCAGATTCAAGAACCAAAGGTTTGGAAAAAAACTGCTTCCATTCATAGAAAGTATGAATATCTGTAAAATGGCCACCTCAAAAACACAGGTTAACTTTGACATGCAGCACAACCATACTCTCTGCACATCGTCAAACACGCAAGTGTGTGAAAACTATGACTACACACTGGCTCTAAAGATCAAAAGGTTTCCTATTTTCTCCAAATATACACACATTGATTCTGTTCTATAATACTGTTATATTGGTTCACACCCTCTCGCTTTCAAAAAGTAGGTAATTTGATTGCAAACATTGTTATTTTTAATGTACTTGTCTGACAAAAAATCAACAACAGTTATGGCATCTAAATGAACCCGACAACATTATAAACTATGCCATACTGTGCCTCATTCAAATAAATGTCACATATCCAGTTTTACATGTTTCAAATCTATTTTTTATACATTGTTTTCATAAAGGAAGAGAATAAATATACTTCTGACGCATTTTCATTATACCTTAACATTTAAACAAGATCATATGGTGCAGTATTTTCATAATTTGTAAAACAAGCTGGTAACAACTTCAGTACAAACAATAAAAGAAACAAAATGTTTAGCAGACCTTAAAACAAATCACAAAACGTAAAAGTAATAACAGTGTTTGTGCTTTAAGTCTTTTAACTGCGATGGCTATTTCTCTATAGGTTTGCAGTTACAAGTTCGTGTGAAAATACTGTGTGAACTCGGGTACTGTTAGCCCCTCGATCGCGGGCAAAATATAACACAATCCAAATCCAAAACAAGGCCCGCAAACATGTTAACCTGCACGACAAATACTGCATTTTTATCAGATGCATCTGGCTTCCTTGAAAATACCTGTGAGAGCCGTAAGTTGAGAATCGTTTGTTTTCACTGAATATAATGCCTAATTAGAAAGTGAGCTATAGGTTTATGAACGTTCAATAAGCAGTAATATGTCAAACAAATGAGATGTGTCTCATCGAGAGCTTCTGGAAGTGTCCTTTTAAAGGAGGTTCATTTAATGTCTATGGTACTATTAAGGCATTACAGTACAGTGTCTCTGTTTACACCATGGATTGAAGATACTTGAGGATGGATATGCCATGACAGTCTTGTCCAAAAAGTAAACCCTTACGATAACATTGTTTTTGAGCCTTGATATGATTGATTTCAGAGAACAAAAAGCCACATTGCCTCCAATTAAACGACCTCATGGTTTAATTTATTCGCAGCTCTGCTGGACGTTCGCCGGCCCTGTGGACACTGTTCGGGTTTTTTTTAAATAAAATGGACACTCATCGTGGAGGAGCTGTTAGCACTTTAGGCTATGTTTGTAGTGATGAGCATGCTTATAAGCTTCATTTCGTGTTCTGTTGCTCATAATTAAGGGCAGGTTTCAGTATTGTACTTTTTTGTTCTATTTGCCAGATATCTGAAGTTACACTGCCTCTGGCTTGCTGGGTTTCCTTTATTCATTAACTGGTACAATGAAGTAGATACAGTATATTCAGTGTAAGAGAGACTGTCATATATTTAAGTATTGAATTATCTGTAAAGAAAAAAGAGGAATAAAATACCGTGCTGCAGAATGCTGCTTTCCCAGAATCCATTATTTAAGTATCACGCCGAAGGCTGAAGCCAAAAACTTCAAGCGACCTACACTGTGCAGCTGTGGGTTTTCAACCAGTCGATGATCAGTAGGTGCACAGCAAATTCAGAGACAAAACCCTCCACTCAGACGCCCACTGGAAGCGGCATCCTTCAAAGAACTGCATCTTTAAGAGAAAAGCTTAAGACAGTTAAACTCTGCTTTTTCTTCCCAAATGCAACAGTTTGTATGAACATTCACGTATGTGGTCTCACTGAAAAAAAAAAACAAAAAGAAAAAGAAAAAAGTATGGCGTATATACTGTCGCATTTATATTTTCAAGAAAAATGTAAACATAGGGCAGCAATGTTCCTCCCTTCATACTGTACAAAGTCATGAACTGTGTTAATGTTCTTGGTCGAATGATAAAAGCTGGTCCCACTTTAAAACAAAAGCCTACACTATATTAAAATATAAAGATACAATACAGTATACTTTGCTACTTTGACGGCTGCCTGATCAGATCTGTTAGGCAGGCATAGTAACTGAAGGACCCATTTCAGAATACAACAAAGCACACCTTCAACACTGTTCATCCATCTATTGAGTAATCATGACAATACAGGTCCTGAAAAAGCCCTGCCTTTTTTCTTCTTTTGTTTTTTTTTCCATTTTTTTTTCACTATTTTTTAAGCACACTCCATAATCTGAATTTGTATTGTGAGGAATCTAAATGTCTTTCCTTTGTTCAACAACCCATAATACATTCAATAAAACATTGGTATCTTAATTCTGTGTACTGAGAGATTGGCACAATTGCGTCTTTTTAGCCATGTACAAAAACGGATGAAAATTTTGCACCATCGCCTCCCAGAGAAAGACGCATGAAGGTAGCTCATTTGGGAACTTTGGGGGGGTTGTGACATGAGGTGGAGGTGGAGTGGAGTGGGGCTGGGGCTGGGGCTGAGCACTGATTCACAATGTGGTCGATCAATCAGAAAAGAAGAGAGGAAATAATAATAATAATAAAAAAACATCATAGTATTTACATGACAGGAAGTTTCACCAAAAAGCAAAGAAAAAGAAAAAGATCCCCACACAAAGTAACGCGGATTATATTCCCCTTACGGCTTTTCAACAAACTGTACCAGATTGGATTCCAGCCATCAGCAATGTCAAAAAGGATTCATAAATGCTCTCGACAGTCATTGTGTCTGGGCTGGCCTCTGCTAGTACACGCTGATGAAGGAGGAGAGAGCCAGGACCAGGTATCGGCAGGCCAGCGGGACGTACGCGCTTCCTGTGCTCCCATAGGGTGCAGTGTTGGGCGCTGTGGGCAAGGAAACAAGAGAGGCTCTGATTAGTTGTGATTGCACTTTCACTCAGCAGCACCCACCATTTGAAAACCCGCAGCCAGCTTAGTATGGTGCTTCCAAATGAGACTGTAAAAACGGCAATTACCGTACCACTGCTGCTGTATTGAGGTGGTTTCTCCATTTGTAAGAGAAACTCAAACTTCACAACTCTGCTCTAACTCTATTTTCTGAGTAGTGGTGGAAGAAGTTCTCATATCTTGAACTTATAAAAGCACCATCAAAGAAAAACTTCTCCATTGTGTTTAAAACCCTTGCAAGCAAAGACCTACTACCAGCTCCTGTGACTGACATACTGTCATAAATGAGATTATTCATTATTAATACTGATTGTTTCTGTCGTAGCTGGTTAAGGTGGAGCTAGTTTGAACTACTTTTTATGCAGTTAGTTGGTTTAGTGAAGTTTAGTGAAGTGGTTCCCAACCTGGGGGTCAGGCCCCTCCAAATGGTCACAAGATAAGAAGTAAAAAAAGAAGTAAATTTCTTTATAGAGCAAACAATTACAGTCAGATAAAAAACATGAATAAAATGAGATAAATGAGTGAGAATCATTAAATATAGATGCAAGTTTAGATTAAATTATATAAACACAGTAGGTGGCAATGAGGTTGGAAAGAAGAGGAAAAAAACTAAACAGTAAGTACAGGTTTACCTTCGGCCATTTATTTAAATAAAAGCCTCAGAGACGTTTGGAGGGGAAATCAGTCTTTGGCTGAACTTCATGAACTCATAAACATCTAAAATGAAAAGGAGATCCAAATAGACACAACTTTTTGTAATGAATCACAAGAAGACTGGGAACCATTGGTTTAACCTTCAACAATGCATTGAATTTCATAAGCTTAAAACCTTCAAGCTCCTGCACACACACTCAGTGCACCGACGCAGGTGTTGCCTGATTAGATTTCCTCTCAGAACGGGCTCTGAGGCTTGATTGACAGCTCTCTCACTATCCTGTGCTGCAAGGGGTCTAATCATCCTCAGTAATTGAAAACACCTGGATAGGTGTGCAGCCTTTAATCTGAAAAGTAACTGGAAGAGTAAGTAACAGTAAAAATACAGTGGAGAGAGAAAAGAGTCGAAATATAAAGTAGCATTAAATGGACGGTTCTAGCTGGGTGCCAAAACACTGACTCCCTCTTTCATATTAGTATTTCAAAAAAAGTCGTCAGTGGAGAAGAGGAGAATAGATGAGGGCTGCATCAGATCTTTTTTCACCTTCCTCTCGCAGGCGCCTTTGTTTTGTGCTGTTTGTGTTTCTCTGACCAGCAGACAGCCACAGTAATATGAACTGGTCTCTCTGGAGAGCTGCGTCAGGCGGGCGGAGAGGGAGAGGGCAGCCTTTCATTTGAAGGAGCTACCTAGCTGCCTCCTCAACACAGACACACTCTTTTAGCTTGTAGCTCAATAACGCACACCTAACAGGTTACAAAACATGTTCTCCCTCAGCACACACGCCCACACACACACATACACACACACACACATATACCTGCATGTACAGGTCACCTACATGCCTGCACACACACATATACACTCTCTCGCTCACACACACAGCACAGCAAGGCAGTGCAAACAGCCTCTGCTCTGTCAGGGGAAATCATGTGGTGCACAGCCCATATCAGCAGGGTGCCTCTATTTACACGGCCATGTAATTAGTTCACAATGTAACTCCTATGATGTGGACCTCACGTTGCACAAACACACGGAGCAAAGTGAACAGCTGCATCACGACACATACTGTACACACAAGCATTCGTGCACCTCAGTACATTTCTTCGTGTGTTTCTGGGTTTGGAAACGACTCGGATTGTTAGAGAGGAGGATTGTGGTCCCTCTGCGCTGTTGTTATCGTGGACCGTGTATTTATTCAATAAGAACCAGAGCTGGTTGTCATTAGAGTGGCATATGGCTGTTTGTGTGTTAAAATAAATACAATGGCGCAGAGATTGATCTTTTTTACCAACATAATAGCTCGCTGGTGACAATTTTAAGAGGAGATGCCAGGCAGAGAGAGAAAAAGACACTTCCCATTATCACCTGACACAGCAGTGCTTTTACCGGATATTTTCAAGCATTATTTGTCGGCACTGAAGTTGTTTACCTATTAGAGTGAAAACTATAGCCCAGCTGACAGATGGAAACAGGGAGAAAAAAGGTAAAGCAGTGAATAGAGGAGCACAAATGGTTGCAAATGTTGATGATGTGTGTGTTAGATGCATGGCTGACCTGCGTGAACTGAGGCCCCCCTGTTCTTTCTTCTTTGTTTCCCCCTTCTACCTCATCCCCTCTCTTTGTATCCCTCCTCTCTTTCTCTCTCTCTCTCTCCTCCTATCCAAAGTACAGGATAATGACACAGTTTTCCTGGGCTGTGAGAGCGAGCTGAGAAATGGTAACCATAGCAACAGCTCCTGTCCTGCTCAGCCGGCCCACTGCTGCTGGAGCCTGAGTGCGCTGCATTGTGCTAGCCACGCTAGCAAAATCATTTGGCTGTGTGTGTGTGTGTGTGTGTGCATATGTGCGTGTGTGTTTGTGGCGGTGGGTGGGGAATAGGCAGATGTCACTATTTCCCTTCTTCAGTTTCTCATCTGATCAGTGTCAGTGTAATTTCTGGCTCAGTAAATGCTGCGGTAATCACATTAATATCTTGTACACAACTGCTTTTCATGCAGCAGTTCAGGGAGCTCACAAGGTAATTACTGGATCTCTGCTATGACTAATGTTGACTGGGCCGGAGAGCGTAACAATAAACCCCTCAGTACTTCAGGAGGGGAGGTGTTAAGTGAGGGTGGGTGATAGTCAGTATTACTGGGCTCCTGCCTCCTTACAGTGTTTGATTTTGGGCTTGTTTAATATCTCCCTGTGTCACTGCGAAAAGCAGGGGCCTCCATTGTTTTGACTGTGTGGGTTGTAACTTGCCATTTTAATTAACTCCCCAACCAGGAACTGCCTGCAACACCATTACTTTGCTTATTAACATGAAGGGAATAGAGGGGGAAAGAGACAGACACAGACAAAAAGCGAGTGCAAAAGAAAGACAGATACGGGGGAGAAGAAGGGGGAATCAAAGGCAGAGCGAGCTGGGAGAAAAAGACAGTGATTGAAAGGGGTGTGAGAGCGAGGCTGCAGTAGCAGCGGACAGGAGAGAGAGGAAGACGAGTGGGGTGGTGGTGTATGACTGAGCTCTACCTCTTTGGGGTTTGAATTTAATTGCCATGTACATCAGCACAGAGCTACAATGAAGTACCAGAATCCCAGACAATATATCATAGAGAAACCAACAGTGTCAAGATGCGCAAACGCTGGGAAGACAAGCAGCGTTCCAAAGGGAGAGGAGCGGAGGAGATAAGTGGAGATGAAAGCGATACGCTTCAATTACTGTTTTGCAACCAAATTGAAATGAAAAACTAGAGCCTCCCCAGCTCTAGCAAGAGTTGTATGAAAATAACAATCCCTGGTTCTCTCCTCTGATTCTGGACCGAAGCCATCAGCTTTAAATAGTGTGCTGGGAGTATGAGCCTCACTCGCGCTCTCTCTCTCGTCCTACTTCCCTCCCCTTCACTCCCAAATCTCCATCGACAGCAGTTTTGTCACCCACATATCATATGCACAACAAATGCTAAGGCCCTGAACCTCAGTCACTGTTGACACAGATAATGAATCATACTGAAATATGTAGCAGTGACACTCAATGTGGGGTTTGTGTTGAGTACCATCTCAAGTGTTATGCACTGCGCTGTAATTCACTGCAACATCATCATTCATTAAATAATAGTGTGAGCTCCTTTCCCATCCTCTTCTCAGCCCTTTAACTGTCACACATGCTGGCTTTGTCAGGTTTGTGCAAATCCATTCAGAAATCCTCAATCCTGTGTTTGCATTAAGTGTCACACGTTCCAAAACGCACATGTGAAAATGTAAGGCGGCAAGATGAACAGAAGAAAATCTCCCATGTTTTTGTGTTGGATTGAGTCTCCAATCCATTCGCCGTTTAGCAAATGATTCATCCCTTGAGTTTGTTGTATTCTCCAAGCAGGCTGTCACGAGCGGCGCACAGACGGCAGCCAGCCAGGCAGCATCCCAATCCCCCCGAGGACACAGCTTCAGAGATGGGCTCTTCTGAGCAGGGGGGTGGGGGAGGGGTTCAGTGTCCTTGACCATCAATCAGTGGCCTCTGGTCCTCCCCCCGCCACTCCCCTGAGGGAGCCCACATGAGACACTCCTGAGCCAGAACTGATCCTGTACACACCATGCTGTAAATCGGGCTAAATCCCCCTACATGCAAGGCTCATAGCAACCACCACGGGTGTCTTTAACACAGTACAGCACACGCTAAAAGCAGGGTTTTTGGGGCACTGCGCTGGTGTTCGTTTAAGAGTTGAATGGAATATCATGCGACATCATGACATTTGATGAGGGGATGCCGTGCCTTCAAAGAATGTGCCGGGCTTCGTCGTCTTTTAAGTGCCTGCGCATCGAGAGCGTGCAAACACTTCATAGAAGGCGATGAAGACATTCTCCATGCTTTGCCTCACTTCAGTCCACTGACAGTGAAATACACTCGTCCCCTCCATCATTCATCTTGTACCCTCTCGCCTGTAGGAGCCTGCCATATTGAGTCGGCGCACAATTGACTTGCCGACCCATCAGCTCATTCATCCATTTCTCCCTCCATTCCTCTTGTTCTTGCACAAGCAAAGTGTTCATCACGACCAGATACGATGTTCAAAACTCATCACCTTCGTCTCCCGCTATGATCATCATACACTTCGGCTCCACAGAGCCCTCATTCACACGGACCTTCGAGCTCATTAGCCCCACCAATCGTTTGCATTAGTGCTAGTAATGAAAAGCCTCCATTAATAAGATGGCCTTCAGAGATCATTTACCCTCCTCCGCTTCCCAGTACAGCCATATCCTCACCCCACCCCTCCCTCCCTCCACATCCTGGTACCTGTCGGTTATCAACACCCAGCAGAATGCTTTTTGGGGTTGGAGCCTAGTCCCTAATAGCTCCTCTCAGCATCAGTATCTAGCTGGAGAGTGAATGAGAGCGAGAGACGGGTCACCTGATAGCTTACTGAGTGAGTTGGGGGCTCTCGATCGCAGGCAGGCTTTGGCCTTCAGCTTGACTTAATCAACGCCTCTGTGGGGTATCTGGACACATAAGAGAGCCCTCAGCACAGTGTGAGCTGGGGGAAGAAATCCCGACAGAGGAGACAGTTCCGGCGTTCTCCACACAGATACTGTTCCTTTTCATTATTGATCAACGTCTCACTTTCGCAGCCCTCCTCCTTCTCGTGCGTGTGTTCGTTTTATTAGAACTGAATAGTGAAGTTATGAGTCTGGCATTCGAGAGGATCCAAAATTCAGAGTGACCTGCACGTATGTTTATTGCACCTATCAATTCAAGGACATGCTTTATGCAGGAAATCAGTGAGCTTGCAAATGATGTACTTTATATGCACGCCTGATGGATAAATCTCCATTTTTAAAATGTTTTATGAATTTTCCCTTGTAGGGTTTTTTCTCCCCTTTTTTAAATTTAGAGGGTAAATCCACATCAGCGCATTCTGGGAATAAACAACAACAACAAAAAAGCGGTGCAGTGTGGATTGATACTTTCAGCGTTTTTAATCACGGCATTTCCAAAAGCATAATTACTCCATGACTTTGGCTGCTCCCGCTAAATCTGTTTAATGTTAAAGGCTTAATAAAATGCACAGGGACGCAAACAAATGGTGTCAGCATGTAGCAAGTTCATGCAGCCCCACTTTTCTTTTCTCTCCCTCTCTCACTGTCTCTACAATAATCTCCCTCTCATATTTGGGACTCTCACTCCCACTATCTCGAATAATTCCCCATGCCCCCCTGTCCCTCCCTCGCTCTTTAATGCTTATCAGGGTTTTATTTCTGCTGCAGGCCCAAGGATTTCGCTGAGTCAGCTGCTGCTTGGCTACTGCACCCCTGTGATGACAGCGACAATCTGGCCGGTTATGAGGAATGTTGACGACGAACCGACGCTACTTGCATCTCCATGAGCTGCTCCATCAATACAGCCCGATAACATCTGATCTCCAACCAGGAGGCAAGCCTCTCTTCCTGCCCTCTCCATTCCACCCATCTCTTTGCCCCGTAGCCTCCTAAAATAGCAATTCCCCGCTGTTATGTATGTAGGATTATGATAAGACAGCTCTCTTTTATCAATTTCCATTATGGTGCTGATAACACAGCAGGCATGAATGTGGAGGGTTAAGTGCATTTTCTTCTTGATGGATATAAGATAACTTTATCACTGCAGACTGCCTGGTTATCACAGTTCACCTGGGGCTAGTTGAACCTGACTGGAATTTGCTCATGCTGAGCATCTCTGCAAAAGCACACGAGCAGCAGCCAGAATTTGCTCAGATGGTCATACTGTATGCAGAGCAATCCATATTTTTTGCTCATATTTACCTACCCTGAGCTGTTAATTGATTTCTCTCAGATCAATTCGGTGGTTTACAGAAATTGTTGGACCAAAAAGGGCCAAATCAATTGCCAAGTGATTAGCATGTGCAGTGGATTGTTTCTAGCTGAAGCGCTGCATAAGACTTGAGGCTGAGTGGAGGAGAGGCACAATTCAATGGAGGCACACACCATATGTTTACGTTAATTATTGCTAGCTCAAAGTCTGCTTTAGATGGTGTACGCCCATAGGCTGTGTGAGTGTCACACATGAAATATTCCTTTATTACGGCAAGACAGAACCCGAGGCAGTGAATGCACTCCAGTCTCTACTCCCCACCTTGTTGCCGACAGCCTGCGGGAGGTTCAGATAAAAGCTATAGCGTCCTGAAGTGAGCACCATTGATTCAGAGGGGTATTTTATACAGCAGCTTGAGACAGAACAGGCACTGCCTCTCATATACACACACACACACACACACACACACACACACACACACACACACACACAAACAGTACCAAACTCAGTCCGGTCTGTGAGTGTGAATATGTTCCTTATTAATTCACACACTGAGGGATATGTTAAGTATTTAACAGTTCAAGGTCTCAGAAATGGATATAAACATTCACAACCATCATCTCCTGTCACCATGTCTGCTGCAGCTTCGTGGACAATAAAAAGAAAGCACAAAATGATGCGCTAGTGCTACATAAATGACCCTCTTGACACATGTAGCTTTGGGAGATTACAGTCTGGAATGAGAAATCCCTTTTTCTTCTGAAACTAGAAAACTAATTGTGCTGCTGTTAATTAATTCTTAATAGCCTCCGTCTGCTGTCGTGGAGATGGGCTGCACTAAAAAGGCTAAAAAGTAAGTCACTGATGTCAGATGCAGTAAATCAGGAGAGTGTATTTAAGGCAGAAATTAAAAGTGAATCTGACGTGTGTCACATTGATGCTCTTTCCATGACATTTATGTGGACTCACTGCAGAAACACATAGGATACATCTTACTGGAATACAGCGTACATGGCAGTGGTGAAAGATGAGGTTTTCTGCATGTAAACAGTCCACAAGTTACATGAAAAGTGATAAAGATAGAACTTATCATTATCATTTTTATTATTACTCAGAAAAATTCAGATCCTTTAGCTAAGTAAAAGTATCAATACCACAGAGTATAACTTATTCAGGAGAACTAAAAGTCTACCAATCAAAATCTTACTGAAATTAAAGTATGTAAGTATTTTTGGCAAGAATTTCTTAATGTAAGTTTAATCTACAGTACTATTTGGGAGTTCATTCATTTATGCGATGATCATATGTTTTATATCTACAATATTCTTCTATGATATAACTAATGACGATAGCTTTCAGACACCCAAAACAGAGGGCCGGAAACAGACAGTTAAGACAAACATGTTGGGAGTAGCATTTTAGAAACAAACTTTTTTATAAAAAATCTTCATCTGAAAAGTAACTAGGAACTAAAGCTGTTAAATAAATGGATTGGAGTACGAAGTACAATATTCCCTAATATCATAAAATGGGAATATCTGAAAATTGCACTTAACTAGCTTCCTTTTAACCACAGTGCTTGGGCAGTACCCTTCTAAATGTGGCTAAGCTTAGCTGTGCAGGCCTGGCTGCTTCTTTGAAAACTTCAGAAAATCAAAACACTTTAAGACTAGACAAGTCAAGGTGGTTTGATGCACTACAAAATGCTGCCAAATAAAAACAATGGGTGCATTTGAAAGTTAAGTGTGACGCACATACAATTTGATAGCGTTCCAGGCTTTAGACAACTATTTTGAAGTGCTGACTTGTGTCTGTGGATCGACTAGATGTTATAGTTGTATGAATAAAAGGCAGACAATATCACCTCTCGCTGAAATGTGTCAGATCCTAAAAAAAAGCCCTTAACTCTTATCTGCTCCTCCACACATCTCCCCCTCCCCACTCCAAATCCACTTTAGCCTTCCCTCTGTAGGCTTATCCTCTCTGCCTCACTGACACTATCAATATGCAACTTTCCTGGCTGCATAAATACCAGAACCGACGATGGTGACACATGCTCTTTCCCTTTGATGTGGGACTTCAGTTGGCGACTGCAGCTCCCAAGTATGTGAGTACCACTCTCTCAGCCTTTGTGTTCCTGTTTTTCACATGAGGTCAAACATTATTGACTGGAATCACTGAGGGGAATAAGTCTGCGTTTACCGACAAATTGGACCGGTGGATTGACCCCTGGTTCAACTCAGCTGGGTACCAGGAGCAGCAAATATCAATACAGTACATTTGGTAAAACACACACATCTCTCTTTGTCGCTGAAAACAGAGCAGATGGATTTGCATTAACATACAGTATTCATCATCAAGTGGACTCACTGCTCTCGTCACAGTGGATGTGAGCACGGCAAATGTCAGTTCAATTATATCGCATTCATACCATTAAAGGCAATTATGGAAGAATGTAAAGGGTCACAAAGTAGCCATATAAAAAGGGCTAATGCCATCTGTCTAGAAAATAATGATCAAAGTTCCACCAGCAATTTTAAAAATGCTGTTTTATTGGCTAACAAGGCCCAGAATCCTATTACTGAGCTTCTTTATCAATGTTCACTTGTCCTGTATAATGTGTGAGGAAAAATTGAACCAAGATTAATTGAATCTTCACTTTCTCAACAAAACTACTTGCGCTGTTAAAATGCTAGTTCCAAATGAGGCTGTAATCCAACCGAGCAACCCATACAGCATGCTGAAATAAATCATTTCTGCATAAGCTAAAAATATGTCAAAACAATCATGCTCTTTAAAAAACTTTCCGAGAATTATTTGCAGACTTGCTAAAACCCACAGCAAGAGTTCAACCACAGATTGTGAAAGGCAACAAATAACCATCAATTTCAACCCGCTCTCCTTGTGTGATTCATGAGTGTTCAGCTACATGTACACTGTAATTACATAAAATATATAATTTTTCACCTTGAAAACATAATTAGTCAATCTGGAGCCTACAACACACACACTGCACAGCATCTCTACAAGTCTTCAAATGTTAATTCTCTCGAGTATAAATGCCTAGAAATAAAGGAGATGGCTGGTGACCTTCAAAGTTATTGTTACTGTCAACAAATCCCAGGAATAGACTAAAACCAACAATGTGTTGGTCCGTCTCTCAATCCTTTCTGATTTCCCCTGCCTGTCTCTGGCACTCTGCCCCAAGCCCACTAGTTTCTACTGAAGATGAAAATATAGAAATACACAAATATACAATTTCATTTTTGAAAAAGGTTGAATCATTTCTCCGGCTGGGCACTGCAGTTTTTATAAAATGGTACTCAAAAAGGAGTAAACACATTTGGTGCTCTAATGAGTCTTTACAGCAGCAGTGTACGTTTGATTGACTCAACATGCTCATTGTAATGAAGGAACATGTCACGCAGTGCAACGGTTTGGCTCATTTATGCATCTTTAATAGTTTTTAGACAACAATGGAGTTCTATAGTACAGAGGAATAAGCTACATCAGGTTATAGAAACAGGTAAAACTTAGTTAGTTATCGTCTTGTTGTTGGTTTGGTGTTTTCATGCCAAATAAAATATAGAATATAACCAGAGTCGCTGTTTAAACACACAATTAACATCTGGAGTTCATTCATCAAAAATTACACGTTTTTCTTCTCAACAGAAATATATATAGCTAGATGGTTAAGTATATTCCTGGGTTGTTTATCAGTCCCCTTTTGTCTGGTTCAGACTAAATCAGGGTTTGGACTGATCTGGAACAAAGAAGGGGGCTGGTCGTCATCTCCAAACCCATATCAGTAAGTCAAATATCAACACACAGCAAATTACAGACTATTAAAATCTAATTTAGTGGCAGACATACAAAAGTAACGAAACTGAACACACAGATGTAGGGAATATCCCTCCGTTGAAAGGCAATGAGCTCCTTTCCAGTCATTTTTTTGCTGTTTGATGTTGGGATGCAGATCTGTGGCTGGAGGCCCACTGGGAGCCACCCACCATCACTGAGATCTCCCCATGCAAGATGGCATTAGGAATAACAAATGTAAAGCAAAATGGTCTAATCCGCTCGTTTCCTTACAGAAGCTCAGACAAAAGCGCCTGGGATTCTTCAGTGCTAATTACCAGTGTCAATGGTGACAGGACTCTGGCTGGTGAGTAGCTCAGCCCATTGATTGTTTCAAACACGATACAGTAATTCAGCAGGAGGGGGGACTTGGATAAAAAAAAGGGGCGTTTATCACTTCAGAGGCCGATACAGCCTTGGTGTATTGAGCCCGGAGATTATTTTGCCAAAGGCATCTCTCAGCGTGTTCACTGACCTTTTCTTCATCATTAGTGAATGTAAAGAGGGTGGATCCTTGTCAAAAGCCTTGAATAACTCATCAGCTGCAAGGCCAGGGGACCACTAAAGGGTTAATGGTTTCTGTTTGGGGCCTTCGAGGCTTTACACTTAAGCACTTTCATTTCAATTCCTCCGTTGCATGAGGAGAACTGAGGAGGAGAGTGGGGGACTGAGATAGCGGTGAGCTGTGCAGGATGCATAAAAGTGCTTGTGTGTGTGCATGAGGAAGTGTATCATTAACTGTCAGCAACAACCCCCTCTCCCCCCAGCCAGCCACCACTAATGCGCACATACATGCGCACACACACCACCGCCACCACCAAAAAATGGGAACACAGTCAGCATGTGAGTGCTTATATACAGTATGTGTGTGCTGCACTCTTTATTAGCCTCTAGGGGAGTGTATCGCACATGGTAACACCACTACAACTTGCGCCGAGAGCCTTTGGTCGTAACGTGGGACCGTCAAGACCGAAGACACCAAACAGCTCAGAAATCGAGCCGATAGAACTAACCTTATTTAACGGCCAGACATCCAAGCCATTTCCCCAAAGAGAATGCCATTTCTGAATGTCATGACCTTTTCTAACCGCGTTTAAAAACCTCCAAGGTCTTCAAGGTGTGGTTTGTCAATAAAAAGATTCTGAAGACTCGTGAGGAGAGGTAAACAGAGACAAAGGCGGTGCATATGCTCAGCTTTTAATGGGTGGTTTATCGTAGATACTGTCATCTGCTGTTGGGCTGATTGAGAGGTTTTTCCTCAGGCTTGTGACAGTGATTGAAGCAGTGTGTGTGTGTGTGTGTGTGTGTGTGTGTGTGTGTGTGGGAGATGAACTTTACTGCACACAGTTTTAACTGAATAAATACAAGAGAAATGAAAAGATAGAAAACGCTTTAGGGTTACCTGTGTGTGTCAAGGTGATTTTGTGTGTTTGCACATAGACAAGTGTGTGTGTCATTTCATGGGTGACGGGCAGCGTGGACTGATTTAAGGGTTGGGGCAAATTGTCGTGAAGAGCAGCTCTCTCTGTTCAGGTGTCTCAGAGATAATTGTCTGCCAGGGTAAAACAACACTGTGTAGCAGCGCTGCTGCATCGAGCACAGAGTTCATCCTGAGAGGGCGGAGGGGCAACACTGACGACATCAAACTTGACAAAAGAAGTAAAGAAGGAATTAAAGAAAAGACGAGGCGGAGGTGTCTGGGGTGTGATTTGAGAAGACGGCCGACAAAAATCTGAGTATGGATCCAAATAATCGATAACACAATGTTTTTGAAGGTGAAACAAGTGCAGGAAACCAACAGGATTCATTTACAAATCTCTCTCTGTGGACAAAGACAGGGATGTGAGGAAAACCCTACATTAAAAGAGCACTAGTCAGGCCTTCCTATCAAATATCCTCCACTATGATCTTGCATACATAGTGGAGGCAAAATGCGCTTAGAGTTGTGCTGGTTGTGTCTGGGCTGTTGTGACAGAGGAGAGACAAGAGGAGATTGAATTCTGTTTCAGCCGAAGCTGGATTACATGAAAATAAGTCGCCAACACAGTCACATCTCTGATGACTGACAGGCATTTTCATGCGAGTGCTGTAAGTGGAAGTTAAAGTTTAATTGATGGAGTGGGCTCAGAACACAGCAACTGACTCAGGTGAGCCCCAGACAAACCTGGAATGCCCACAAGTACTTTTCTTGGCTTTATTTTTGTTTATTTATTTGTTTTACTGAACCTGCTGCAAGCCAGTGCATGTCATCAAGCTGACTTGACACATTCATTGACACTTATATGCACATAAAAAACAATTCCAGTTGCATTTGGTTGTATGGGAAACACTTCAAGTCCCCTTATTCAGTATTAATAAACATTATATCAACATTTAATAAATGCTTCATAATGTAGCTGTATCTAGTTGCAATTAAGATTTTGCCTCCAATTGCACAAAAAACACTTCACAATCTATCAGAATGTAATTTTATATCATGATATTGATATCTATCATGAAACAATATTGCCAAAATTGCACATAATGGTCAAATACACCAACAGATATGAAATGGTACAATTAAATGTCTGAAGGTATCATATCACCCTTTCTTAAAACAGCTCATACAGCAAATAATCAATGATATGGAACAAAGATTAGGTTGTTGCTGTTTCTGCGTTTACCTTGCAATAAAATATACATAAACTAGTAAAGATGGTTAATTCACTCCATGTTTTTATATACTGTGAGTACTAACAGTACAACTGAACAAAATGCACAAATATATTCCACCTCTGAAGTGTCACTAATCTGGATGAAGAATTAAAAAGGGAAGAAAATGAGCAACAGACTTAAAGAATAAAACAGGAGCTTAAATATGTCTCCATACCATTATGTCTTTATGTTTGATTTATATATGTGAAACAAATCCTAGTAAGTAATAATTTCTGCCTAAATTTGGGTGGCAAGGGTTTAGTAGAGGTTGCTTTGGGAGGCAGTGGGCACAGTATCTTTACTCTTCAGGCGTCTTCCACTGATGGTGTCAGTCAGGGTTTGTTTAGAATGGGCAAACTAATTACTGTGTAATTCCCAGCACTTATCATGGAGTGACATATAGTCACCCCTTCCCTCTCAGAGTCACAAACATATGAAGAAGACATGTCATGGGTGGGTAGAATCCCTGCAGTTTGAGTATTATGAGGATAGTTGGCAACAAAAACTCAGCCCCCCTGGCACAATCACATGAAAGAACAGTAATCTGCTGGCAGCCAGCAGTCATGTATGAATATATATGAAACCCCGCAACAAGCTGCCCAGACATGAAAGTCTATGGTTGACACAAAATATTCATGGACAGCATTTTTCCCACATGGAAACAAGACTAAAGCTAAATAACAAATAACCTATGAGACTAGAAACTGTGACTAAATGTTTTTCAATTTTCATCAACAAATAAAAACTAAACTAAAATCTGAAAAATGGATAAGTAGGCACAAGAACTTACTACTGTTTTAAAGCAAAGTGATGTTAACTAGAGTTAATTGTTCTTGGGAGGAAAATATATATTTTTTGTATTAATAATGAATGAATAAATAAATTCCACAAATTAGTCGGGACAAACCACAAAACAAAAAAACATGCAGGCCAGCACCCTAATGTAAGCCAATGTTAATGGAATAATTTCAAGGGCTGGGGATGGCTGTCTGTCATGTGTATAAGCTATCACTAGGAAAGACTGCAGCATTTACTCTGGCCATCAAACCGTTAAAATTTGTTGTTAAGTTGTTATGATGTTTGTGAAATGAATGTAATTGCATTCATGTTATTGGCTGTTTTCGCTGCTTGTCTTCAGCTAAACCCAGACTTTAAATAGCATTTTAGTGTATATATGAGTGATTCAGCACTATGCATGCAGTGGAGAGATCATGTAGAAGCACTGAGTGAAATCTGTGACCTGTAAGATCTTGTAACAGTAAAGCGTCAACTATAGGAGAGAGACCAGTGTTCAAAGGCCAGAGTTTGGGAATGACAACTGTATTTACTAAGGAGACTGACTCTGTTGTTTTACTGCAGAGTGACACAGGCACTGTGTCCATTACATTCTGGTATAAACAAGTAATAATTGCCTTCGCTCCAAACCGAGGGATAGCACACAGGTACCATGGTAACTGTACACATCAAAGACGGTGACAGGTTGAGCTTGACAGATAAAAATATAAAATTCACAATGAAAATGAGACTGAAATTCCAAATGAGACAAATCAATTTTGTCTGAAAGACGTTTCAGTTTTTGTTGACTAAATTGATACCAAATCTAACAATAATCAAATGACTAAAATGTACGTTTTTGGATAAAAACTGAAAAAAGCATGAATACTGATGTGAGACTTTGTTAGATACGGGATGGCAGGACTAAGAACCTTGATCCTGCAGGTCTGTGAATATGCAGTCCAGCTGATGTCTTAATAAAAGCTACCGCCTCAGCTTCTCATCCCTCATGAGTTGAATACAAAACCTGAGAGTGATGCAGAGAAGAGCTGGCTAACAACTGAGCGAGGCCTGAAGAGTGCATTTACTGTATTTCCAAGGGCAATGACAACATGTCCAAAGCCTTCTCTCCATTACTGCTAAAAGTGTTCTCTCTTTTACCTCAAAATTACACCCATTTAACTCTGCTGAAGAGTGCTCTCACCGGAGATGAGAGAGAGGGAAGACCTAAAGCACTGCACAGTGTGAACCCACTGCAATCTACAAGTTGGCCAAAAAGCCATCTTTTCTGATTTACCGCGGCCTCTACTGTAAGTGTGTGGCTTTCTTCAATCATCCTCCTTAATGCACTAACCATTAGAGTCTGTCCAGAAAGAGAATATACCCTGGTGTCTCAATTATAGTCCAAGACTGAATCTCTACAGCAGCCTTTCGTGGCCATAAAAGGAAATGACTATCCATTTTCTGCTCCAGCTCTCACACAGCAAATGCAGAGTCCTGTCTGTTGTTGGGAGCACCAAAACTCATCTTTCCAACTGAATCGTCTTATTAATCACCCTGCCTGCTGTGGCGAGAGGGCCAATTAAAGTGGGAAAAAGATTTGAATTGACAAAAAAACACTTTTCTTGTCCCTTTACCAGTGACTTCCCTTTTGTGGTCTTTTCTTCGTATTTGACAAAACTTTCAAGAGTGAGATTGCAGGCTTTAGGAAACAGTTGTAAATACAACATCAAAAATGGGGAAGGATGTCGCGGACCTGAAAGCGCTACGATGCATAATGTGCTTTGATCTTTGGGGTACAGCAGTAGATGTGTGAGATTTGGTGATCTGCAAACTTGCAAAAGCTATGTTGGAAAAAAAAAGTGACAGTGACAGGGATAAAAGCACCGCCTGCAACAAGAGCTCAAATAACAGGTGGAAATAAACACATAAAAGAAAGAGGATTCTTTGGCACAATTTACCAACTGGAAAGGCTCTGACAGGCCTCAGTTTTAATACCCACCGCCAATATTATTCTTACAAATACTGAGAAATATCCATGGAAGATGAACAGAGTAAAAAAGTGAAGTCTGTGAAATAGTTTTCTTGTTCTTCTGAAGACAGTTATTACGGCTTCGGTGTGTGCCACTGTGTTTCTTCTGTGTGTGCGTGGGACTGACAGCACGACCAGGTTTGCATTTAATGGCCTCCTCCTGAGGAGATGCGAAGTGGGAGAAATAATCAGAGGTAGAGAGGAGAGCGGTACATTTGGGAGCAAGGGAACGATAGCGATGGAAACAGAGAGTCAGAGAGACTCAGTGAGAGGGAGAGATGATGTGGGGTAAGTGGAATGATCTGCTGATGGAGGGGGAAGGGCAGCACAGCCATTTACATCTGACAAAAACAGGTGAAAGGCAGCCCTGAAAATGAGCATTGCAGGGGGCAGAGAGGAACAGTGAAGGCTAAGGCCCATGAAATATGGATAATAATCTGTTTATATAGTTGGGATTGGAGAGAAGAGTGGTAAATGGGCCTTTGTGGGAGTCCAAAATGTGCTCTGAATGCTGAATGAGAGTCTGGAATCAGAGAAATGTTGGGATATACTGCCAGTACTAATAGTGCTAAAACATCCCCAGTACTTCAAATCTACTTGTTGTTGAATAGTTCTATTATGGCTAAGTGCAACTAGTTGATTTATAAGACGTCAGTCTAATAGCAACTGTTTAAATGTATTCATATCTTTTCTTTGTTTTCAGTTTCACTCATCATTCATTAAAACATGAAGCTTAAATACCATTTCCTGACTCTAGTGTACTTCTGAGTACACCTAAGACACACAACAAGGACCGTACACCGTGCATCCCAATTATGATCTCTTGCATGAAAGTCCAACTGGACTGCACTGCACTGGCAATGAATGTTGCCTTTAGATGTAAATTGTGAGGTGCAAATCATCCACTATGGATGTAATTCCTAGGGGTACTGATCTGTCCATCAGTGCATAATCTTTTGTTTTGTGTGTAGCAACAATTGCACAATCAATATTAATTTCTATTTCCTTGGCTTTAAAGAACTTTCCGTGTTTGTAGCACATCTTAAGTGTTTCACAACTAATTAACTAAAGCAAAAACAGAGACAGAGACATCACGTCGGTTTAGAGCACCCTTCCCAGCTCAGTAAAACACAAAATCAATTTCATTGTCAGTATCTCCCACATTGAACTAATCAGTATAAGCACTCAGAATGTGTTTTAGGGCACTGTAATAAAAAGCCCAGGCAGCCACAGCAAAACAGAACCTAACCCATAATGACGAATATCACACAAACAAGTGAGTACCAATCAGCCAAATAGCAAAAAATATCACTTGCCTTGATTCATACTCATTAAAAGGAATTACAGGGAGAAAACAGAAGATCATAAGGCTATCATACTGTGAGCGATTATATTATCAGAAGTAATGGCTTCCATTTCCAGAAAACATGTGCTGCTACAGTAGGGTAATGTAAATGTTATCATCAGGCATGGGAACTGTCGATCAATTAAATGAACTCTGGAAACACTGGCACACGTTGGTATTTCAGTGGATCATGCCGCAGAGCTTGGGAGCTCTATAAATAAGATAAATGGTCTTACAAAGTGCTGGATGTTTCCTGTTTTATGTAATGCATTATGGCGAGTTTTGTACATGTAGTCACTGGAGGATTTTGTTTTCCTGTTTACTTTTCATTAGAAATACAACATACATTTCAGCAAAGGAGGAAATGTCTGTTTAACTTCACCGAAATACTTCACAATGGCAGTTTTCAACAGGGGAATCTTGCATGCTTCCAGTTCCACAGGACAGAACTCGTCCATTTACATTGTCCATGGATGTAGGGGTCAAGTATGATAGATGACATGCCATCTGCTTATCAGGCCCTTCCACAGATGACTGGGGAAGTTAGCACTCGGTAAAAATGAAGGTCAGCATATCACCTGAAAACAAACTGTACTGGACAGGAGTCGGGGTGGCAGTGCGGTAGTGAGAGGAGGGTGCAGAAAGGGTTCACATGGCTCTTGATCTTGCCACCATATAAGTGATAAGGCTGGTAGAAAATGCACTGTCAAAAGGATTATCTGTGGGTAGCTCAGTGTGTCTGACACCAGGCATGCTGGGTAAAGAGAAGCAATGCTGTTTACTGTAGAGGTTCCTTAAGCAGTTTAATACTGTAGTCCGGTCCTCTAGGATTTACTGTACCAGTCTACTCACAGACAAGACCCCAACATACGCTTATCAGTGGGAGATGTTCTGTGCTCTTGAATATTTCATAAGTGCAGTGTATTTATACTGCCATTAGCTGAGGGTGACTCACACAACCGTAGCCAGTAGTCATGTTGGTAACTGTATTGTAATTGCCACTTGACGCAACTCAACTTGAGCACTTCTGGCTCGTGCTATTGGTGAAAGCAGTGAAAAGGAACAGTACATGCATGTATTGTTAACACTGAGGTGTAGTTTATTTGTGAAACAGAGCTTATAACAGTTTCCCATGCTCAGGAGTCCTGCCTGGTTCACCTCATGATGAAGACGTGATGAGACATAATGTCTCAGCAACAGCAAAAACACACACAATGCCTCAGTGTGTGCTTAGTTTACTGCAAGTTCGGGAACTCGGCTGTGGTTGATTTATAGGGTTTTGAGGGTTGCAGGAGGTAAAAGGTGGCAAAGTCTGTGCTTTGTGTGAAGTTAGAGCCAAAGGATGGAAAAAAACAGTTTAAAATCTAGTATCCCCTAAGGATGACCAGAATATGATTTTTTGGGCTCCAGAGCTTTGGTAGGTTTGCGTGTTTTATGCAGGGTATTCAGGGTTTCAATGGAAAACACTGGTACCAGTCCACGTGTTCTGGAGGATTTCAATGCCCCAGACAAACAGGAGAAATTGTGATCAAATATTATCTGTGTTTATGGACACTATTTTCCAATGTTTTCGTGTCTAACTGACTAATGGGGACAACAATTTTTGAAATTGGTTCAGTATTGAGCGAGAGTGCTGCAGCCAGCAGCCATGAAATGGGCTGCATTGTAGTCCCTCCATATGTTTGTGCACCGTTATGAATGTCCACTAAAAGTGTTTGTTTTGGCCACTGGCAGGCTCAGATTAGATTGTTATTCTAAGTGTCTGACAGCATTATGGAAAGAAACCCTTTTTGTTAATGAGTAAGATCCTTTTTGTTTAACTAGAAAAAGCAGCTCTAACACTTTTGCCAAAGCCACCAGACTCCATTAACAGAAACAGTCATTTTAACCTTGCAAAACACACTTCATTCAAACTCAACAGAAAAAAATAAAGCTCACCAAAATTTTCTTGTTTCATCTTTCTCCTTTTTTTAATAGCCTACATTTAGAAAAAGAAAAGAATATCCAAATCCCAAAACTGAAAACGAGCACCTACCCAACAAACGAATATTCAAATCTAGTTATATTTGCTTTTATTTGACTCTCCTGGACTGTCAGACTGCCTATCTGTGAAGCTGGAAATGTCTGAAAAGACAACATATGGGATGTGGACCAAGCTTGGTCTGAAAGGGACTGTGGAACAGACAGTGTTATGTAATCGCTGATGTACTGTATACTGATTTGTGCTATTGATTGTGCCTGGGGTGAAACAAAGGACAGCCAGATCTATTCAGCTCAGTCAATGACAGCCAAGGAATCCAATATCAATCTCTAAGTATCAGTGTTCACCTGCACAATGTCAGAAATAATCCTGATAGAAATTAAGGACATGCTGTGGCAGCAAAAACTTATTACTTTGTCTTAAAGCCAAAGATACCTTTAATATTAAGACATGTAGCATATGCTGGAGCATATGTTTCAGAATATATTGCAAGAATTTAGTATGCACTGCTGCAGGGCCCAAGAGCAGAACACTCTGCCTGTTAACTGTTCGTGTTTTCAGGAAAAAACAATGTAACATAAACATGCTTTTCTGTTGTCAGAGCAGTGAGCTCTGAGTTCAACAAGTAAAATAATTTGCAGTGAATTAGTGGATATGGGTGGCAGTTTCTCCATTTCACCAGCTCTGATGTTGTGGCTTTCATGTTGAAATACGACTAGAAATAGAATGTTTGTCTGATGTGACACCATATTGACAATAGCCCCACAGACAAAGAAACAAGGCAGTTTCAAACAAAAAAGAAATACAGTGAATCTCAAAGTCACACTGTCTCCATTTGAAGCCAACAGCTGATAGCAACGTTCAGGCACAGCAGAGAGGCTGTTCTTCATCCTCAATGGAGTGCCTCAGTTGAACTGGGTGAACATCTGAAAACTTTAAATTCAAAATGTTACTTCAAACTGTGACTCTTTTATCACTATTAATTCCCACTGAGGCAAACATGAAAAAAACCTAGGATAAAAAGTCCAAAAGTTCTAAATTTTTAATGAATGCAGCTAAAGATGCATTATGCATTAGGGCTAAAGTTAGAATATGTTGCAACAGTATTTTGAAAAACAGTCAGCTGCAGATGATCACCAAAGTAAGGCATTACATGGTTTCAAAGACATACTAAATGTGCTTATGAGCTTTTTCCAGTAACAGTTAGTCTAATATTTACAAAGCGATAGCCAAGAGAGAATATTAATTTAGAACTTAAGAGAAAAATGCCAAGTTGTTTATTTATTGAGAAGGCCTCGTGCAGTGTAATATCAACAAAATGTGCCTTAGGGTCCAACTTGTACCAACATCAGATAAAGAATTGAAAGAGGAAAAGCATAACCTAACCTTGTTTAAAGTCATCTTCCAAAGAAGACATTACCCCACTTTCAGACATAAATCAGCTAGCTACCCTTTGATTAAAGAAGCTTTACATGCTCACTAAAATAATTTGATTAACACAGCTCCCTGAGCCTCGGGGAGCTGAGTGAGTGACTTTTGAATTTTGGAGGACTTCGGAAGAATACTTAATAAGGTAGATTATCTCTTTGATGTTGTTCTCTGGACCTTGAATAAAGAAAGATATGTGACCTACCCTCGTTCTAAATCAATCAGAACATTGTCTTCATTAAGATGGGGAGACTTTCAATTTCAAAACATCTATATAGAGAAACAAGTTTGGCTCTTTTGTCTACTTAAAAATGCAGGGCACCATTCTGGATTAAACATGAACAATTCATAAATGTTGCTCCATTGTGGATCTTCTTATAACCTACTCTATTAACAAGACACATAAACCGGCATGGACTCATTAATCTCTTATTCCTATTCCCATCGGGGGGGAGGGTCAAATGAATGCTTCACATGCCAGGCCTCCAAGATGACAACATCAGAGTTACCTCCTCTGTAATTAGCTCTGATTATACACAATATGAAAAATAAATAAATAAATAAATAATCATGCACTATGTAAAATGAAAACTAAGAACAGGATTAATGGGGGAGTGATCATCTTCACTTAGCTACACTCAGGCTGCCTGAATTTTGTTTATTTGGGAGTTAACATGACACGTGGGAATCAGAGAGAGTCACATTATGTATAATGCATGTAACATTCCTTAAACCAGTAGCACAGTGAGACAAGAAGATGGGGCTCGGAACAGTGTTAAGAACATTGTTTTTCTACTGTCAAGTGATTTGCAGGAATAAACATAAAAGAAAGCCTGTGGGAGCATGTGCTATTATCACAGATCTACGTTTCATTGGGATGACAAGGTGGCACCGAGCCAGCTGCTTTGGAGTATTGGAGCAGTGTTTTATGCTTACGTAAATGCATACAAATCCATATGCTAAAGATGAAATGGGCTTAAGACCTTTATTGTCAACAAAATACGGTATATTACCATTTTAAGCAGAGGTACTGCAAACTTTCACGGTGCAGCAGATAAGAAAATCTGTAGCTACGACAGATGGTTTCTACTTCTGTCTGTGATTCTCTGACAAGTATGAACATATCTGTATAATATGTATGCAATAGGATCAGTTCAGAAAGGACAAGATAAGATTTTATTGACCACCACAGGTAAAATTCATGTGGCAGAGGTCAAAAATACAAAAAAACTATACAAAGCAGAATTAAGATTGAAAGCTATATGCATGGCAATATCCTCGACAAGTTGAATGTTTGAAGGTAATAATGCAAAAATCAGTTTCTACCAGTCACTTTATTTAGTGCTGAAGCAGTAACATCTTGATGATGTATAACAGATATACAGTAGTAGGCTTAATTTAAATAAGCATGATAAAAATGTGATAGATGTGACGATATACTATACCATTATATTACATTACCAAGTATAAAAGATGGATAAAATACATAATACAACAAAAACTGAATATATTAAATCCTTCCTTAAAGGAACAGTTCAACATTTTCGGATTTACGCTTCTCTTGCTGAGAGCTAAATGAGAAGACCATTCTTATAACACAGTCCAGTTAATATGAAGCTACAGCCAGGAGATGGTTGGCTTAGCTTAAAGACTGAAAACAGGAGGAATCCTGGCCGTGAACAAAAGTAACAAAATTTGCCTACCAGCACCAAAACTTTTTACACTTTGGTTTTATATGGATTAAACAAATGAGAAACTAGTGAATTTTAGAGATGCTGGTAGACAGATTTTTTTTAACCTTTGGACAGAGCCAGGCTAGTTGTTTCCTCTGCTTCTAGTCTTTTTGATAAGCTAAGCTAACTTGCTCAAGATTTCCATTTGAAGTACAGTCATCAAAGTCAAAGTCAAAGTCAGCTTTATTGTCAATTCTGCAGTATGTACAAGACAAACAGAGAATCGAAATTGCATTACTCTCAACCTCTGTGACAAGACATATATTAAAAAGAAAGAAATAAAATTGTACAATCTAAACAATGACACATTAAGAGAATGTAGTAGTGCAAATGTATATGGTAGTGCAAAAAGAAAGAAGTTAGCTTCAGGACTGGTGGTGATTATGAGAATGTGATCAGTCTTCTGATTAATTTCAATCCATTCCTAAAATGTCAAACTATTCCTTTAATACTACAATGACTAACAATGACAATTATGACATTAACAGGCATGGCAATGATGGATCTTTGTTCAGCAGATGTAGAGAAGGTGCATCTTTATGAGCGACCACTGAGTCTGGATGTTGGAGCAGTTAGAGATGAGAGCAGTTGAGTGTGACAGGTCTGGCTGAGTGGGAGTGAGTTGGGTGTGGGGGTGTGGGGGTCACAGCTGGCTTAGGCTGTGGTCACAGTTGCTCGTGTGGCATCTGATGGCAGTGGGCACAAGTGGACGCCTGAAGCGTACTGTCTTGCTCTTTGGTGGGATGAGCTGGTGGCTGAATGCACTGTCCATCTGCCACAGTTCATCATCGAGCGGGTGGGAGGGGTTATTCAGGACGGTGTTCATCGTGTCCATCATCCTCCTCTCTGCCACTGCTTCCAGACTGTGCAGTTCCTGCCCGACCACGGAGCTGGATTTCCTTACCACATTTACTGGCATCACCAGCCTTGATGCCGCCTCCCCAACACACTACAGCCAAGAACAGCGCACTGCCCACCGCTGACTTTCAGCAGCCTGTTGCACACACACTGATGGATCTCAGTTTCCTCATTGGAACTTTCTGGTATGTTCTAACACTCCAGGTTTTCTGTGGATTTGGACACCAAGGTGCCTGTCTGAGTCCACCACCTCCACATCTTCTCCTTCTCATTTGATAAATGGGGGTTTCCTGCTTCTATGGGTGTAAACCATAGAGCTTCAAGTGCTTATTATCGACTAGTCAAGTCTGAAGTCAGGGGTGAAACAGTTCCTAAGGGTAGACACTGTTATGTAGTTAGGGCCTAAAGAGCACTACCATTACAATTTGTGGACACAATTCACGTTTTGATTATCCAAGAAATATATACTGTATTCAGTAATATAGGTTGTTTCTTCTTGTTCCTATTCTAGTAAAGTTTAATATTTAACAACTCTTCTTGTTAGTTACATACATCTTCCATAACCTGAATATCAAATGAACTCAGAGGACTATACTGCTGGTTTTGCATGTTTTAGCAAACCAACTTTAAATTGCATATGCATTATACTGCTGCCATTTTACACATTTTAAAAATTAATTTAACCTATTTACCTCCATCACTTGATTCAGTATTTCAATTTCAATATCCTACTTCCTGAGTCTTGAAACTTGCTTAAATGTGTAATTCATCAAACGTTTAGAACCTCCACCATCGAGTTTATGCTTTTGGTTCAGTTTCTTTGTCTGTTTATCAGCAGGATTAGGAAAAGCTAATTTTTATGAAACTTGGCAGAAGAGTGCAGCACGGGTCAAGGAAGAACCCATTAGAGGAGATCTGAATCATCAGGGGGTAGACACAAATTATTTTTCTCTTTCGTTGACAATGCGAGATAGGGCATACATCTTAAAATCCAATAGATTGTAATGTTAAATGTTAGTTACAGTTAAATGTATGAAATATTTCTAATTTAGAAGTACATAATAAACACAGAGATGATGATGAGGTTCCACCCAGGCACAACCATATTATGACGTAATTGTAATAGTTTTGGAAATATATCCACACATATATAGTTTGTGCTTTCCGATTTGCATTTCATCGAAGAGTGAGCTATTGTCCTTGGAGGTCTGCACTCTAGTCTAGCTTCTAGTTATTAAAGTGTTACTGGGTAATACAGTTGCAAGTTGGCATCATTGTGAAAACTATCCTTGAGGCACAAGGATGTCCACAGTTGTGTCTTTGAAAGATCACAGAATACAAGCTCTGAGTCAAAGCAATCTCATATCTGGCATGCAAATATGATCTAATTAACCAACACATTAACATTTTGTCCCATCTGAACCGATTCTTATTAGAGTAGTACTGGCACAGCAAGGTTAGATATAAAAACACAATGACTGATGTTGCCTATTAACGTTGTTTTCTCTTGTAATTTCAATTTTTTGTCATTTGGCCTTGATGAATGGGTTGAAACACGCACTGCAAGTGCTGTGGGGGATGAACAATTTTTCCGCTTCATATCTCCTGATTCGCTTACCTTACAGACTCCTTGTTTTGGGAGCACAACTTCCCGAACTCATTCACAGGGGAAATAAAGGCAGATAATAACCTGTTAAAATTAATTATTAAACTTCATTAAACAATGGTTGGGACAAAGAGCCATTTACAGGGATCTAAAATAATTCCCTTTGCCAAGGCACTTAGTGAGGGTGCCATCAAAAAATTAACTTCAAATACAACTTGGAACAAAACAAGAACAGTGGGTCGCTGAGTGAGTTTATCTCCACGATTGAAACCACTGGTGTTCCTTTGGACCATGAAATTGTCATTTGTTCTGCAAGCGTTACATCAAATGAGAGTTCAGGGCCATGCCAGGACTGTTCTTTGCTGGTGAGCTTATTTTAACTTGTTATCTGACAGAATCTCCATGGATAATTATATCTGGCTCAGATAGACAGGTAGAGAACGCAGGTGAGCATGTGCTAATCCAGGGCTGTGTCTCCATAAAGAGGAAAACCACAGCGTCTATCCACAGAGCTGGATGAAAAGCCTCAAAAACGTTTAGCAGATTCATCGTACAACAAGAATCCTCACATGTGATTACGTGTGTGCTGTAAGTGCAGGTGCATTTGAGCACATTTTAATATTTCAGCATGTTTTCATTGCAGTGTCTATTGTGAGCGTCCATGCCAGGGGAAGCTTTTTAGTGTGAGTGCTTTTCTGCATGTTTCTGCGCATGTGAACAGTATTAAGCAAAAAATAATGTAACCAGCATGAGAGATTACATTCTGTGACTTGCTTAAAACCATTAGAGGGGGAGAAAAGACGACCGGGCAGAGGGGATTATTCTGGGCTGGAATGTGGAAGCAGCAGAAAACTGTGTGGTGGGACTCGGGGAGGGAGGGAGGGGGTGTACAAGGGCGACATTGACAGCGTAGCGCCGACAACAGCTCTAGCAGGAGATCAGGTTAAAGAGGGTGGCAGAGCGCCAACTGATTGTTCTAGAAAGGGGAAAGAACAGAGAGAGAAAGCAGAGAGAGGGATATAGGAAGATTAAGACACAGAAGAAGAAGGGGGAGGCAGGAAAGGAGAGAAGTTCAAAGACAGCAGAGATTCCATCTTGCAAACAACCAAACCAAGGGCCTTTGCCACCAACAGCTTCCTGCCTTTGATGTATACTGCATTTAGGTAGTACTGAGGAGCATTAGAGAGGTGGTGCTAATGGTGAGAAAGCCAAAAAGAGAAGAAGAAGAAGCCATCAGCATTATGAAAAGCATCAGACCCAGAGGCCTATGGAAGAGCCACTTTGATGACACTACTGTTTGCGCCACATGGGGGTGGTGGTGGCGGAGGCAGGGTTGTAATGAAAGGGAAGGGGGGCAGGCGTGATGACACAGGCTGCGGGAAGTATATGTAGCCAGGCTGTAGAAGCCAACCCAAAATTTTAAAAATTAAATTAAAAAAAGGAATGCAAATCAAATAGACATACAATGAAGCTGTACACCCAGCAGGCATTCCAGCTAGCCAATTGAAATAAATCAAGATGGAGGAGAGGGTTTCGGCTCAGGTTAGTATGAGGCAGCGGACCTCTTTGCTGATTTGGTGTACAGCATGGTGACATATACTGACCTGGGCTTGAGACAGCACTAGTGGTGGTGGGTTCAATAATTGCTACAGGGGAGGAGAGGGGGGAGAGGGAGGGGGAGGGAAAGAGGACATTCATGTATTATTAACAGAATGGAGACGTAAAATAAAAAGAAAAATGCATGCAAGGACAAAAGGACAGGGGATGGAGACAAATCCTCTCCATGCATTAAGGACTGGACAGGACTCTGTGGCAAGATGCAACCACCACATGCTCATAAACAACATGTTTTATCCTCCCAGTTCCCTCGGATTTGCAGGGGCTACTGCTAATAAAAAAATGAAGGGAACCTGGGAGCTGGGGCTGCTCCAAAGCCCCGAAGAGGCTTTTGTGATTGGGTGACAAACTCTCATCACGCTGCTAAACAACTGGCAGTTTCTCCATTTCGTGTCCTCCTTTTATTTTATGTGAACCAATCGAAGGATGACCACAGGGGGAAAAAAGGGGGAGCTTTTAGTCTGCCTTTGATCCCTCTGAGGAGGAAACTCAGAGTCCCAATCTGATTACCTTATGAACTCATTTCAGGCTGAGCCACTGGTGACATTTGGGAGATGGAATAATGTGACATCCAGAAACGTTCAGTCCAGTGTGTCAAACTACGAGAGCTGAGTGTGGCCACGGATGTGCAGCAGCAAACACGTCTTCTTTGCTTTTGAAGTGTATGCTTAAAATGTCACACCGAGTCGATCTTATGCATAGTCACGTGTGGTAAAGATGTTTCTGTAGATTATTTTCATAGGAACCAAACATGTTTGAATTTGTCCGTAATAGACTGATGAGAGATGCAAACTAACACTGCCAAAAAAAAATAATAACACTGCAGGTGAGTATAAGGTTATTGATACTACAGATCACTTTGCCAATTCCTTTGATTTCTTCCAAAAGTCACAGCTAAACCCACACTCTGCTGTGCAGCATAAATTATTTAATGATACTTTGGTATAAAGATATCAGTGTAATGTAAACATTACTGCACATTTGATCTGAAGCCAGAGACCAATAAATTAATAACACGGCTTTCTGTTTGGTAAACAAGCACTTAATTCGAGATAAGCTGTGACCAGCTTTGTGCAGTGACTCACTCAGGGAGCAGAATCTGGGGTGTGTGGCAAAGCAAAGCTGTTCTTTACCATCAGAGCTCAACTCAAAGCGATGCAGGGTTTGGATTTGTAGGGTTTTTCCCAGCGTTGCGTTTTTGGCACACAAACAGTGCGACTTACACTTGCAGCTAAAAAACTATTTATATGCCACACAAAGGTATAAACCACCTTCTTCCACAAGGCTTCATGGCGGAGGAGGAGCTTATCAATCGCGAGGGAAACCATGGCAGCCATGATTACACCTCACACATACTCGCACACAAAAGAACACGTCTTTATGTTGTTGCAGTGAGCTGCTGAATCTAGGCCATGCTATAGTGGAGAAACCTACTTAGACTCTCCATTTTAATCCATTTTCATGGGAACTGAATATGGCCGTTTCAATTGTATGGCCAAAGGGTGCACTGTTGTCCACACCACGCTCTCAATCTGTGATCTCTGTGATGCTTTCCTGAAGCGCTCCACCAACTGTGTAATGACGGTGTTGGTGGATACAGTTATGTCAACAACAATAAAACATTTGCTTTCATTTGATTTCATCACTCTTTTTGATGGGGAAATGGTGAAAGAATCAGTGTTCATACGTGAAGTGTATGAACACTTTTTTCCCCTCTGTATATTGGTGGGGAAATGGTCGAATTCATCTTTTCTTCCACAAATGTTTCCACTTTAAGTACTCCTGAGGGAGCCGATATGTGAAGACAGTTTCTTTTTAGTTCTTTCTTCAAACAGGCAGGCGGGTGCTATCTGATTAATACTTGAGCATGAATTCACCGCTGAATCACTTCATGAGCTCTCAGACACTCGTCCGTTATTGTGGAACATATCTTTTGACATGCAATCTCTACCTCCTAGTTCCACACTGACTTGGACTCTTTCTCTCATTCAGCAGAGCAGGGCATCATTTCACGCACTGTATATGGCAGTCAACCTCTTGCAAAGCCAGCTTACTTGTAAGATAAAACACATTAGTTTTCACAGCTATTTAATTTCATGCATTGCTATTCTCTTTGTTCTCTGTGGACAGAATAATGCAAGAGATTTATAGGACATGATTTGTAGAAACTAGTGTTCATGTGGGGCCCTGCTTAGAGGTTAACTCATCACAAGCATAATGAGGAGTTAATATCACAGCTGCACCCCATATTAGGACTCTGAACTCTGACAGCTACTGTATATATGGACCTGTTGGATTAGTTCTTAACACGAGGTGCGTTCGGAGTTATATCTTCACAGAGATGAGGTGGCGAGCTAATAAAACCAATGATTCAAAATGCAGCAAAGAATAAAAATGTATTGCAAGTGTTTGAATTTCTTCCAAATCCAGGTTTTTAAATCCATTTTTAAATTGATGAACAATCCTATCAACCCCCCACAGACAGAATATGGACATTTTTGTGCTATAGTGCAGTCGAAGTCTTACTAAGCCCCCAATAAAGAAAAAGGCAGGAAGAGGATGTTCCAAAGAAACTTTGCAGCCTGGGCCATATTCCTTATGTGAACTGCTCAGCTATTCTAAAGCATTTTCATCACTGATCCCACCATGATCCTGGAATATCCAGTGCTAAAGACTGTGTTAATTTGTGAGCCAGCTAATTAGTTATTCATCCTATGGCATTTTTAATGCTGCCCAAAGAGTGTATCATCCTGTGGGCATCTGCTGGGCTCAGTCATCCAGGGATGAACATTCCTAGCAGTGCATCTGGCCTCCTACAGGAGTCAGCGAGGAGGGGCGGGGTGTGGGTAGGAAGAAAGTCTACTGCCCGCTGGGCTGCAGGATGAACACTCTGCCACAGCACCAAACATTTCCTCATCGCAGTGCGACGAGAAAATGTTAATGGCTTTTCTGATTGCCTAAATATGGAAATGCAGGCATTCAGATGATGGTAAATGGCGAAACACCGTAAGGGTGCTTTTGGGGAAAATAAAGGACACTATAACCTCAACATGTTCAATTTATTCTGCATATTTTGATACGTGAGCATTTGAAAATTAAACGGATAAAAAAAGATGTCCAAATCCTTTTTATAAAAAATGTGTTCACCTTAAAGGTTTTAACACTTCAAAACATGCAGAAAACAGCTGAATATTGCCAGGATGCACCTGGTGTTACGACCGGTGTACACAAATAAATAGAAGAGGTGGTAATTTCACACAAAGATGAATACAACTTACTAAAATGTGATACATTGCCTTCCGATGCCCACATGGCTTCAATGTTATTTCCCTGCATTTTGAGCTGTTATCACACACACCCACATTTCAGGTTTCACCTTTAGCTCCCATTTTCCTCCATCTCTGCTCCATGACTCAGGTACAATCACACGGCGTGGGAACAAACATCATCATCAACAACAATGGCAGATGAGGAGACATGTCGAAATGACACCTACACATGCGGTGATTGATAAGCGTGACAAACAAACACGACGTTCATTAACCAACTAGCCAGCATTGTCTCTCTTGCCTGAGGGAGGCTGAGCAGTGATGGAGAGAGAGCGAGAGAGCGAGAGAGAGTAACTCTTTTTCTTCCCCATCAGTCTCTTCCGATTACTGCTCGGGGGTGGGGGGAAGAAGGGAGAGGAGAAAGGAGGAAATGAAGGCAGAGGTATAGGCGGAGAAAATCTCCTCCAGGGCTAAGCCGAGGTGGGCTGGGGGATAAGAGCTTGACCAATTAAGCTGGAGGACTCCTCAGAAAATTGGAGTGAACAGCCTCAGTCTTTTCATCGAAGTTCACTTCCATCTAGCACATGAAATGGGAAGTTGAAATAGGGATTGCCAGTTTCGTGATTGTTATACCTCTGCTAAAATCATAAAATGTGTGTGAGTGTGCGTGTTGTGTACATACAGCATAGTGTATAAGTGTATGTGCAACCAGAGATCAGAAAGACATTTAAAAATAATTAATGGTTGCAGTTCTTTGCTTTTGTTCAGTATTCTCTTATTTTGCAAAAGTACTCCATAACTACTCATTAAAGATTTACAGATACATGCAGAATCTCTTTGGTCTGATACCAGTTTCATTTGTTTCATTTCATTTCATTTTATGCATTCAGTTTAATGACAAATAAATAAAGAATAATCTTGGAAAAACTAAAAAGATGACCTTCCAAAGTGGGTATAGTTAATGGATGAATGGGTGGATAACTGATATCAGTTATAAAACATTGTACAAATTGAGCAGGGAGAAAACAGTATGCCTTTTCTGGTTACCATGTTTGGATTAACGAAAAAGAAGCACAACTTAAAAAACTGTTGTCAAGCTTTTCTATTGCGCAGTGGATGGAATATGTCTTCCAGATGGTTTGAGGAGTCTTTGAGCATTCCTTCAGAACAGCATTGAGTATTGTTGAAATACAGTGAGAGGCACAAACTGGGGTTAGCTCAGCACTGCTACTTTTTATGGGTAGGATTTTTTTCTAACATTAATGATGAATTTAAGATTAGGTTGATAAAAAACTAACGCAGATTGTGTGTTTGTGTCTTTGTGTGTTTGTGTCTTTGTCTAATGGCACGCTATTTTCATTAATGACGCAATTTTCAAACATTATGACCACATTTTGTCACACACTGATACACACCCACCCACACACATACAGACTTTGCAATCATACTGGTCAATTTTGTCACTATTTTTGTGTTGAGTCTAAGCATTTTACAATGACCATCTGTCCTTCGTCCTATGATTCTTTAATTTCAGCTTCCATTCCGTCCTCCTCTGCTTTTCTTTTGTGCCAGATTTCACAATACTCCAAAATAAAAAAAGACCATGTTTTGCAGGGGAACTTTGTTGTGTCAGTTAAGAGCAAAATTTATCCTTTGCCAGTTTACACAGATGCTCATGTTTAACTGCAGTCATTCGTCTGTTTTTACAAGCAAATTCAATTGAAATGCTTATACTGTTGAGTCTGCTGTAGTAATCCCCACACAAACATTTGCAAAGCCAGCACTAATAGTACATAAACTTGTGCCCCATATGAACAAAACTATATAGTACATAATAACACATGCTTCCTCGATTCCATTAAGTTGGGGTGAATAAAAACAGAATGCAATCATTTGCAAACAAACTATGCTGACCGACAACAGTTTTATGATTGTTCCTGAGCCCATGTTCCAAAATGGTGAACCTCGCCCCATCTTTCCTTGTGAATGACTGACCCTTTCCTGGATTGCCCCTTTCATGATACTATCACCTGTTACCAATCAACCTGTTTACCTGTGGAATGATCCAAACAGGTGTTTTTGGAGTGTTCCACAACTTTCCCAGTCTGTTGTTGCTCCTGTTCCGACTTGTCTGAAAAGTGTTGCTGCATCAAATTCAGAATACGCAGATATTTACAAAAATCAATGAAGCTGAAGAGGTAGAAGATTAAATATATTGTCTTTGAACTGTTTTCAATTGAGTATGTGTCAAAAAGGATGAGGGAATTATCGCATTCTGTTCTATTTATGTTCTGCTCAGTTCCCGACTTTGTGGCATCAGGGTTTGTATATACATGTGATGTGACATAAAGATGACAACTGGATTCTCTAACAAAGCAGGAAGGCCTCTGTAACTGGACAGCTTTTTTAGGAATCGAGATTGTAATGTGCACTCTAAATCAACAAACAAATCAGCGCATAACCCACTATAGCTGATGACTGCTGTAACTCACTCCTGCCTTTGAATGAAACTGGCATCTTTCTAAGTGTAACAGATCTGGTCCCACATTCTCCATGTTTTGTTCCAGTCTTGCTGCTTTGATTTTGTACAACTTTTACTATAAACAAACACAATACAAAAACAATTTCGCTATAATTTTCTCTCAAAGCTGATACCTTATTAATTGTGATTGCTCGTCTGCTGTTACAGTGAAGCTATAGAGAGAAAGCCTTTCTTGTGATTAAACTGCCTGACAATAAGTCACGGCACAAACTGTGCTGCAAGCTCTGGTTCAATTGTACTTCAAATCAATTAAGTACAAATATGCCATCTGCAAACATATATAGAGCCCGAAAAAACCTCCTGAGCTATTTCTGAGTATTTCAATCATTCCAATCATTCAAACTTATTATCCAGTTCAATTCATTACACCTCTGTAACAAGAAGTGTAACTTAACAATTGTATAGAAGTGCAGACAATAATAGTAAGTGGTTTTTCCACTTTATAATTCGTTCACTCACTGACGACACTGGGTATTGTCTTAATCAAAAAACAATCACGTACTAAAAGCTTAACACACACACAAACGCACATAAACGCACACACATGCATGCACATGGTACTCCAACAAGTAGTGACAAGGAGGCTGTATGCTTTCTTTGTGCTCAAAAAAACCCAGTTTGTGCTTTAAACACAAAGCTTAAAGTGGTACTTAGCTGAAAGAGATCAAAATCCCTGACAAATGCTTTAACGGCCCAAAAGGCCCACATGGTCTCACACAACTGGCAGAACTGAATCCCAACCAGCACAACGGCATACAGTGAGGACACGGCCATCCAACTCATTTCAAAAATGCAGAAGTTGGTCAGAACCTACCATGTCGACATGTGCACAAAGCCAGGATTTAACATTCGGTTTTTCATCCTTGTTTCATTTGAAACAGACACCAAACTATCTGTCTTATGGTGGCGGCTTTGGATGAAAGGCAAATGTGTTTACTTTCCCTGGGAGAAGTCACAGTTCATCTCATCAGCGATAATAGCAAGCCTTTTCCTGGCCTGATTTCAAGTGACTCTGTTAGGTTAAGACAAAAAGGATTTATACTGCTGAAGCATAAGAACCTTTCATCTTCAGAATCTTGACAAGAGACTAATTAAACTGAGCCCTGAATGCTTAGTATTTCAGTTTATACTTGATCTTTTTCCCCAGTGGCTTTTTCACAGGTTATGACCCTTACTTGACCTCTTCAATTTATGCGCAGTTACCAAACTGCTCAGTGTACTGAAAACAACCAAAAAACCTACTGTATATACTGCAAACCACCCACACTGTGTTGCCACTTAAAATTCACCTCAGTGTATGATGCTCTATCAAATATGCATGCCCCTTTCCCCCCTTCCCATCTTGCTCATCAATAGCTATCGACTGGTTCTAAAATAGCAATCCAAAGTCACCCATGGTGAAATCTAACCTCTGGGTTTTGTTATTTGCGTCAACGTACCGGTGAGAGTGCGCTGCGGCGATTGCTTGCCATTTCTCATTAAGAGCGACAGCAGAATTGGCCTCTCTTCCATTAGTGGAGATCACGAGAGAGAGAGGGAGGGGGACAGAGATGCTGCGTGTGAGAGAAAGAGAGTGATAGAGAGGAAGAATGAGAGACAAGGGAGGGATAGAGGACAAAAGAGCGAGAGAGGAAGAGAGTGAGATAAGAGCAACAGAGAGACAAAGCCCTGATAGAAAGACAGACAAAGAGATAAAGCGAAGGAATGGAGAGAGAAGTTGGGGGTGGCAGCACAGGAAGCTGCCTCCTCTGACTATTCTGAGGGTTTCTTTGCCGCTCTGCCTTTGAGGCCTCGCTAGTGTCACATTAAGATCATCCATTTGAAGATCTGAGACAAGCCTTTGATGTTCTTTGTGCATACACAAACAGGAGAGTGGAGTGCTCCTTTGACAATTGCCAACTCTACAGAAATATCTTTTTGTATTCTGAGTCTCTGGCCTGCTAGGGACAATGTTATCATCAGAGGGTGCAGCACGAAATGGTGAATAATTTAATTCACCTGTTCATATTTCATCACTGAATACATTAAATGGATTTTTTTGCGCTAAAACATTGAGGGACATACGTTCACCTACCACTTGCCGTCATTGCGTTTTTGGCTGCTTGGCAGCTACAGTAGGTGGACAAAATAAATGAAACAGCGTAGGAATACCAAACACCAACCAAGAAGTTCACGCTAGGGCTTAGAAAAAGTAAAGTGCTCTTGAACAAGTAAATGAATGCATGTGGACAGATATCAGAACATTCTACAGGAACGAAGAGCGTCTCGTTCTTTCAGCAATAAATGTGGCTGGAAGTTGTTTCCCATAGGGATTCAAAGATGTGTGTTTCCACTGAGTGGAGTGGCTGTGGACTACAAACTTATCCAACGAGGTTCGAACAGCTTTTAAAGAATATAATTCAAACATTTTTCAAGCACTTTCATGGTACCTAAACCAAAAATGTCCAAACTCTGGAAGCCTTTATCATCACATCTGAATTGTTGCTATGAATGCATTTGCAAAGAATACAGTTTACAGAATTCCTTTATACCCACAGCAATAGAACACTGTCTCCTTTACCTGCTGTTCATTTGATTGTATGTTTTGTCATGATTATTTCATGCTTGCTAATATGACAATGGGCTCGTTTTATTTCAAATGTCACAAGTTTTTAGTTCACATGAGGGATTGTGTAGATGAAACAGCAGGATATTTGAATTTAAGTACATTTCAAACCATGAAAACATGACAGTTAAAATTAAGCACCAGACTTTGTATGAACACTGATCCAACCACTAGCATTTTTAAGGCACTTTCATCTTTTTGATCACTTCTGCGTTTTGAGCATCCCTGACATAATGGGCCAATTATACTTTAACGATCAATATAAAACTTCAAGCAGCTATTGAAGTCACCAATTAGCCCTGTAATAGACTGATGACTTGTCCCGGCCAGTGTGTACCCTGCTTCTTGCTGGACCAGGCTCCAGACAGCCGACTTTATCACCATGATAAAAAATGGCTGCCTATAGTACAGTGCAAATCTACCACTGCAGCATTTTTAGCGGTTGGCAACATAGCATTATGTGTAGGCTTTTTAAACTTAAATGCATCTGAAAAGATAGGAAGATGATTTCATTACAGCACACATCGTTTCTCAGTGCTCATGGGGCTTGTGCCTTTGTGAGACGGCTTTCTTGCCAAGCTTCTTCTGAATGAGTGATCCCATAATTATTATCTTTGTTAAGCTCATAATGCACAGTTTCTGCTTGGGCTGTGTCACAGAGGTTTTGATCCAGTTTTGTGTTTTTCTCTCCTTTTGTCTCCACAATGGCCAGTTCCCATTGTACTGTGCTCATAATGGCTGCTAACTGTACTGCTGTCCTGGGTAGAGAGGTAGGCAGCCACGTGCCTCCTCAAATACACATGGAGTCTAACCCAGCCCTCATCAGGAGGGTATTCTGCGGCCAGAGATTCACACTATCTCACCAAGATCTCACTCCTTCTGTGCAGACACCTGCTCTGACTAGAAATTGCTCATGCAATGACATGAGCATGATCCCTCACTGGCATCCCACCCATGAACATGGCTACTTGTGTTTGCTGTAACACACAAAGTCCTACTACCCACCACCTGAACCTGGTTTTCTGCCATAATTAGTGATGTAAATAATATAATAATGTTTTGTGTCTGTGCCTGTTTAGTAAAAACTTTTGCTGTCTTAGTTTTGTGGGGTTTAGCAAATATTCTGATTTGTTTTCTTCAGTACCTTAATTTATGCATAATGCTTCCCAAACCCCTCTAAATAATTCTGCAGTCTCTCACTGATGCACCAGCAGTTTGGCCTCTGATTATCTGGCCTCTTTGGATCTCTGCTAGATGCCTCATGGCGCTTTGAAAACCATGAAAAGGCTGACTCTCAGACCTCTTTAAAATCTGAGTCATACTGCTACTTGGCATTCAACTTAGCACGGCTGACCTGTGTAGCAGCCTTTGTAATTGTGATGCTGTTACCACCTCCAAGCTAAATTTCTTTTTCAGGTGGTGTTTTTGTCCAGTACACATGCAGATGTAGACTTTAAAAGCAGACACACCCTCCCACACACACACAGACTTTGAAGCCATAATGGACAATTGACATCCACAAAACTGATGAGTAGGAAATAAGAAACCACCTCAACTGGTGATATGTGGGCACCCAGTTGTAACACTGGGCTTGACTTCAGCTTTTATCCTGTATCAAGAATGCTGCAGCCAAAACGAAAACACTCCTAGGGCACAAACCCCCACTGACATCCACAACACTCAGCCCTCTGACTCTTCACCACTCCAGTTAGCCACAAGCAGGTAGAATGACAACTTACGAATGAGAGGCACACTGGCATTGGCTGTCCCTAGCTTGTTGGAGGCGACACATGTGTAGTTCCCGTAACGATCCTCTGTCATGTTGGTCACTGTGAGGACCGATCTGGAGCTGAGGCTCTTGATGTCGATGCCTTGACCCTTGATAATCCTGAAAACAGAAGAAAACCACAACATATGAAGCTGTATTTGTCAACTACACACAAGTGCTGGGGATGAGTCAAGGACGGTACAAATGTTTGTCATCCTTTAGTGGATCTCCAGATTGTACAGTACTTCATCACCCTCTTGAACAGATCTATTTATCCCTTGGTCTGTCTCAGCCGCCTTAGAGAGACGCTGTGAAGGACTGAGAGGACAGAGAAATGACACAGAGGTGAACCAGCTGGTTGCCACTTGACACGCTGTTCATTGTATTGTTGCAGGTGTAGGTGGGGGATTACAATAAATCCTATTCCAGTTGTGCCTGACATCTGCGCAGCGAAATTGACAAATGTTTAATTGTTTACTCTGGTGGTCGTGATGATCTTTAGCAGCCTGTAGAGATTAAAATTCACTCTGTAACGGCATATGCTGTGCATCCTGTTTGTGAGATTACTGTGGATATTACAGCTGAGTTTGTTTTAATCAGTGTGGTTTCATATTTTGGCAGTATAAAACCACAAAAAACTCTGGAGAGGACACGTTTCTATCTTGGCCTTGCTTTGGGCCCCCCCTAATCTCTATTTTGGCTCGAGTTGCTCTGAGAAGCACTCTGAGTTGAAACACTATGTGTGACCTTATGTCCAGCAAATATCCGCAAATCTGTTGTTCCGTCTCCCACGGCGACCTCCTCAAATGTTAGCTGAACATTCACTGATAATCTCGGCGGGTGTCTCGCGTCTTCTTCAAACTAGTCAATGCTCCCCTCTGTCATAGTGAAAGAAACCCCCCATCCCAGCATAGACACACATAAACACTCACCCACTTCCATTCAAGAATAAAAGCAGTGACACATCAAGAGAATGATTTGCTTGTCAAAACTGCCACACTTCCTCTGACAGAGGCAAACTGGCAGCGGCACTGCACTGATGGTATGGCTGCATCAACACACAAGCTGCCTTCATTTCCAAAAATGTATTAAATGGAATAGAAGTCACAGCCAGTGTTAATGTCACACAGATGTTACCCATGTTCTGTGCTTAAGTCTTTATACCAATGTCCTTTTCATAATGAGGAGGAAATGAAGAAATCACCATTTAGCCATGTAAGAAGTCACAGAGAGAACAAGTCCTTGAATTAAGTAAAGACTAGAATCATGCCAACTTGCCTCCTTAGCAATTTGAATAAATTGAATCCACCCCATAATTACAATTAGCACAGTGTGAGCTGATGATTGAAATTGTGCTCACCAGGAGTGGGTAATGGGGGTAATTTGGTTTTTAAATTCAAGAACTGACACTTGAATCTAGACTGATTGATGTATGTGCCGTCGTTGATTTAAGCCAGTTGCCAGCAAACATTTTATTAGGATGCAAGGTGAGGACAAGGCACAAATGACTCTTGCTGAAGCATTTATGTGGGCTCTCCTTGTCCCTGGGAAAAAGCAAACAAGCAAAAACTACACCCTTCCTATCACACATTCACGTTTACAAACAGTTATGACCTAGCAGCTGTTTAATGTCAGTTCAGAATCCAACTTTCAGAGTCGATCTTCACACCACCCTGTGAACCTGAGTACAAACAGTATTTGACTCTTTGCTAATAGCTGTAACTAGGTACCGGCAGATACGGTCTGCATGCGGCTCTAACATGAGCAATACTCAGGATCTCTAGAGTTTGGACAGTGGCATCTTTTTTGTAGTCTTTCAAAACCACAAAACACAAGAGCAAACAATTGAGGAATGGATTGAACTTTGTCCTTATCTGCTTTAACATTAGCTGCAATAGTTAGCATATGTGGCTAACTTACTACGTACAGTTGCAACCAAACAATACGCCCAAAGGCAATAGGCATGTTAATATGTTTCTTCATTATTTTGTGGGGTTGGAGGTTACATGCACTGTTTGTGGATATGTTAAGCTCTGAGCCAACATGCAACCGTCACACCGTGGTGAGGTTGTTTCGTTTTGGGTTTGTTGTCTTGTCATTTCCTGTTTTATTCTGAAGGTCTAACTCTCCTCTCGTTTCAGAGCACTTGCCCTTCCTCATGTGTCACCTGTGTGTCCACCCCGATCACCTATTGTCTCCACCTGTTCCTGATTACCCTCCACGTGTTAAATTGTCGGCGTCTCCCTTTCCTTGTGCTAGTGTGTCTTTGTCCTATGGTCGATTCACCCGCGCTTACCTTGTCTATTGCCACAGCCACAGAATTATTGCCTTCGTGTTTATTGATCCTCTTCGTGAGTGTTTTTTGTTGTAATTTCTATAGTCTAGTTTTGTTATATTGTTCTCGCTAGTTATAGCTGATTTTCTGTTTTTGTAGTAGTATCCTTTGTTTCATTTTGTTATCTAGCATTGTGTTAGTTTTCCTCCATGTTTTCAGGAGTGATCTTTTGTTTCTGTTATTATGTTAGTGTAGTTCATAGGTCTGTCATAGTCGTTTGTTTCATCTTCCTTCGGGAGCGTTTTTTGTTCTTTATATCATACTCCATAGTTGTTCTTTTCTTATCCTCCATGTGGAGCGTTTTTTGTTTTTTTGTTTTGTTTGTTTCTTTATTGTGTTTATGATATATCCTGTTATTACATTTCTAGAATAAGTTTCATAGCCACTTTGATTTCACTCTGTGAAGAGATCTCTGAACCGTGTGAAAATAAATCTGTGGAACTTGCGATCTCTGCATCTGAGTCCTCACTCCAGTATCGGCCTGACAGCAACTATATCAGAATGACAGTAACAATAGCAGCTCAATCCTGATTTTCATTTCATTATTTTTACATTTTTTTTTCAGTACCATGCCAAGGGGCAAACTAGCTCAAACTGAAATTTACAAACAAAACATAGATCAACGCCTGGTCAGGATGTGAGCTACGCCTGGGACAGGTAACGTTAGCCTCAGCCTTTTAGCATTATGCACGCAGCCATCAAGTACATATTTAAGACCCTTTTACAGGGTTCTCATTTTAAAATGTGTCACATGGAAACATCAGCTGGGGACTGACTTCTCAGTTCACTCACAGAGTTTAAGCATTGGCATTATCTTAGATTAGCTAGCAACAGTAATAAAATCTGCTAGGAAGAGTCATTTTTTAGTCGACAAAATCCAGCAAGAAATGAGAAGCCTGCATTTACACTTTATTATAGACATACAATCATACAATCAAAATGAGCTCACCTTTTCTCGCCCTTGTACCACTCGAATGTCGGAGAAGGAACAGCAGCTGCCTCACACCTTAGCAGAGCTGTGCGTCCCAAACCAACTCCATGGCTTTTCATCTCATGGATAGCTGGGGCAACTGGAAAAAAACAAAGAGACATGGCATTTTGGCAGGTCACACATGCTAGTCAAAAGAATCATCTATGTTACCATCAGCATGAAGACAATATAAAGGAAAATGTTAAATGATAATAAGACACGGAGCACTGATGAAGGGTTGTTGAACTTCAAAATGACAACCTCCGACATCCTGGTCAGTGCACACATTACATAGTGTAAATGCAACACTCAGAGCTTACAGAGGCGGAGTTGGGGAGGGGAGAGGGCACCCGTCCCCAGTGTTAGGAAAATGAAATGAATTGCACTGCATTGTGATAAATGGCTTAATGGAAGTTCAAAGACTCAATGGCACAGGCAGGTTCTGTGAATGCAAAATGAGGCTCCTTTCATGTGCTGAAATGTGGTGTAAATCTCTTTGCCAGTGTCATGAAGGCAGCTTTACATATGGGCGGTTTCTAAAGCAGCCCAGTCCTTTTGTACTTCAAATACTTACCCTGCTTATAGCAACACTGTCTTGAAAGAAATGGAATTAGTGAATTGAAGTTATATGGACTTATAACAATGGCATTTTGTTGAATACAGTGTGTGCTTGGACAAAACCGTCCAGACCAAAAAACAAAGCATAAAATCCAGCGCGCTTACCATTCCCTTACTCACATAACTAAATAAAAATGTTTCACTTGTTACATTTGTAATTACTGGCCATTATCAGAGTAATGCTGAATTCATAATTCACTGTGGAGGGTAAACAAAGTAAAATTACCCTCTTTAAGCGATTGACGACAAGCAGTACTTGCTGCAAGCAGCACTCCTTCTCACAGAAGTGAACCACACAGGGGTTCATACCCACTGGTATCATGACTAGTTTGCTATTTCTCCATTAATCAACAGTCGCAAGGAAGCAGGAGAAACAATCATAATAAGGCACAGGGCTCAATCTGACATTGTGTATTGTTTAAAGCTGGCTTGACTCCCCAAAGCCTGACAAATAATCTAACTGTTCTAAACACACAATCAGATGCACAGCCATCTGACATACAATCCCCGCAAAATTACTTTGTGTCATTCATACAGATTCTGATTAAAAGCCTATGATACATGGAGGAAGCCCACACTCTCAGGGTCAGTCCTGCAGCTAGCACTTATATTGCCCAGCCATGTCTGAGAGTGAAATGTGGACTATTTATATCTCTGACAATGAGCCTTTAAGAGTGATGTGTCAGTCAGAGCTGTAGCCTGTATGCAGTGGAAGGGCTTGGCCAAGCGCCTCCAAACCTTTACTTCCAATTGCATTTGGAAATGTTCCTAACGGATGACCTCAATGTGGACTGATGCAGCTTTGGACAACATAACCCCAAAGTACTAACTGGCATCAGACTCCCCAAACAGCAAACAGTGACAAATTAATCTTATGGACATGTCTGAATAGTCTATTCCAACTGAAAAACATAGTTCTGATGCGTATTCTAGGTACAAAGAAGTAGCAACATGCTTCATCAAAGCTGATATATGCATTTTCGTGAGACAGATATACTGGCAATGTCTGAGTTTCATTTATATGAAGAGAATACATGGGCCCAGTGTGTGCATGCTCTCTCTGCCAACCTCTGAGAGGCCACATAGATAGATGAGGTGGGATGCAACAGATCGGTGCAAGATGAAAAAGATACATGTGAGCATTTGTACATGTGGCGTATGATCATGTAGGAGAGGCACACTTAGGTGACAGCACGCTCTGTGATGATGGATGCCCTTCTACCAACCTTCTTCCGCATCCTAATGAGTGCATTCGTATGACTAGAGGATGTAGATTTTCTGTCCTTGCATATGTGTGCCAATTATACTGCTATCTTCCCTCTTCAATGGCTGAACTGAATAATCCGAAGGACTTGAGACAGTGAATCAAGCGATGGGTTATGCTAGGGCTTTTCCTGATCATATATCACTGAATGCAATGTTGGATGCCATACAGGAAGGTATAAGTAGACCTTGACTGGATGTGTGTGCTGGCTATGCATAAATGTGTGTGTATGTGCATTTGTGCAGGCATGGTTTGGGTGTGTATACCCTTGTGTTTAGAAACTATCCAAACTCATGAACTATGAACACTTTTCTGACTCAATCTCACTTCAGAAAATTCACAAATCCGTTCAAACTTCACAGACTGCTTCAGATCTGTATCTATTTTAATCACAACCAGCATTAATGTAACCACAATCCGAAGACAGACTGCAAACAAGTTACATGCCCCATCAGCATCTTTGCAGAAAAGCTACCAAACAACATGTAGCAAAGAATGAGGGTTACTAAAGGCAGTGATAATGTCTCGTCAGAATGTTTTGCATTTGACAACGTGCACAAGAGAAGAGCTGGACAGTACTTAACGAAAAAGGAACGCAACAAGGAGGAAAAATGTAACAGCACTCTATATCACAGAAATATAAGCCAATAACAGGTACAAGAAAATCAATGCAGTATGCCGACCGACAGAGGCTTAGTGAATCCTTGTAATCCTCCATTGGTGTCATTGTGCGGGGCCATTGATTATCTGAAGCCTCTGAAAACGCCAGGGTGACCTGGCTGTCGCGCTGTACAGATGCTAGGACAGTGGACATGGTGGTCCAGGCAGGTGTCAATACTTGAAACCTCACACACAGTGCCACTGTCTTTTCTGTTCAAACAGGGGAACACAAAGCCACTGCCAAATAGTCTAAATTTGCTCCTTTCATGTAGCTGTTGTATTTTCTTTTAGGAGGAAGCATTTTGATGTGTTCCCTTTCATTTATTACCAACTGGATCAGCAATTTGCCAAAGGAACACTGTGCTTTGTTCATTAGACTCAAAGGATTTCGTATTTATAGTCAACTTGGATAACTGTCTTCTATTAGAAGTTGGTTAAAATCCTGGTGTGCAAAATCAAATTAAAAAAGCTATATATATATGATGTATATCAACATACTGTATGAGTACTTCATGCCATCCCTTTCAGTGGTGTAACTATGAATATATAAACAGCGTTGGACCAGACATATGGATCATCTATCATCATCTATCACCTCTCATAAAAGTTTACCTAACTGTAGTTTCCATCAAATGAGAAGAATTCAAAAGTACTTTGGGCCCAAGTAATTGTCTCTCCCACCACTCAAATCATACAACCATTGCAAGATTTTGGAATAGAGAAAAATATCCACCATAATTTCGTAGGTGGTCCAAAATGCCCTGATTTTATATGCATATCGATAATATCAAGCCTTTCCAATTTAAGATCCTGGCACTGAGATCTGTTAAGACAGATCACACCCATAAAATCCAGTCCAATCCAATAATTCCAATTTCAACTTGCTGGCATGTCCTATATCATCATATATTGTGCAATACACCATCAGGGTTTGGAGAGTAATGCAAAGTAGTGCACTAAAAATCATGAAGGCCCAATAATCCAGGTAATTTAGTGTCTAGAGAATGCTGTGGTGGTGCTGTAAATCATGCCTGGAGTCATGGTGACTCCACCAGATGGGGGTGAGGGGTTGGGTCCAGGAATAGCACAGGCACAGCAGAAAAATGGGTGCTGTAAGGCCCTGCTGGCTGACAAACGGCCAGTTGTAAGTCGATCACAAACCGACCGCCATTACCTCTGCATTATGTGGAGCTCGTCATCACAACAAAGATGATGTCTCCAATTGTACATCTCGACTAAGTGCATGAATACAAGCATGTTAATGACGACTAAAATGTCTGACCTTCTCTCCATCTAATATTAATGGACAGGGTTTGTTCAGAAATCATTGTACCTTAATGTACCGGGCTTCACTGAGTCGTGTGCCTTAAGCAATCCTCATGTGACTATTAATGATTAATTGGTGTGCTTCAAGACTGAATATGATTTATTTAGCAACAAACTATTGTTTGCCAAGAGAACCCAGAGAACGTAGGCTTTTTAATTAAAAGATCAATTAATAACACTACCTCTTCAGCCAGATTTGAAAATGAGTTTTCATTGCAATTAAGAAATGGACTCATCAGTGCATGACTTATCAGCTTACACACACAGACACTGTTCCCCACTGCCATCTGTGGGCTTCATTGTCCTGTTTTTTGTCAGTCAGGAACGGTTCTGCTGCCAAGATTTATTAATTAATTAAGATTTCTATTCAGAACAGCTAGGGAACATTGTGTTCCTTCTTTTTATACAATGCAAGGCATATAAATAACCGGCTTAGTGCGCAGGACTGTGTGGCTCAACAGCACCAGGGATCCAACCCATTGTCTGAGTTTTACACTAAATGGTTTAAGGTACACAAATCCCCACCTATCTTAAACTCAACTCTTACACTACGAGATAGAGGTTTTGCTCTGGTTAAGACCACCCCACACCCAGGACACTTGGAAATATTATTAATGCTACAAGTGAGTTCAGAAAGTTGGCAGCAGCTGTGCAAACAGACATAACATCAATTTTTATGGACGATATTTGTTGTAAGCCTGCCATATGAAAGGCATTTGTCAATGTTATAAAGCCATTTTGATTAGCCACAAAAAAGTGCAGACTAAGCTACAAGATGAAGTCATGTCTATCTGTTTTGAAGTGGTACTAGCAAGAACATTTATTCTGCAGAAGATCAAGATTCTGCTCACTTATTCATGCCCCACATGCAGCATGGAATCCAAATAGCAATCAAGACGAGAGCTTTGGAGAGATGTAGAGAGATGGATTTACATCCAAACAGCTCGAGGGTACTGGCTTTAACTCTACTTAGGATTGGATCAGAATCCAATTCAAGGAAGCCTTCTCTTTTGAATTGTAAGTCACAGTATTTCAATGGAGACTGAAAACTGTCGACAAATGCTCAAATGAGACTCTGTGCCTCATGTTGAAATACTCCCAATAATAGATTTTATTGAACTGTGGAATGAACATTCATTCTACCTTTGATCCACCAGTGAGTGCACTGAGGTGATCTGGACACACACACACACACACACACACACACACACACACACACACACACACACGCAAACATGCACACAGTATGTCGGACATGAATTTTATCAAATGTAAATGTTGTGTACAGCCATGCAAATGTTATAGTGTATAATGATTTGCAATTTTTAAAAAACATCCTCATATTTCACTAATAGTTGTTCACTTTCTTGCTGTTAAGTGACATTGTAATGTTGGGTGGTCATGAAGGTGTTTCTCCTGACCACAAGTAAACAAGTTTAGCCTCTTATTTATCGGAGATGGTCATGACTCCCCCAAACAACTCTGTTAGGGCAGTGCGAGGAGCATGTTGTGGGTGTATCTAGCAGGACAGGCCTTGAATCCCAATCAGGCCCAGATGACGGGGGCTTTAGAGGGTTGGAACAAAAAAAAAAAAAGACAAGGTGATGTAAAGAGTTTGAAGCATTCACAGTATGCCCCTGCATTTCAATAATGTCCAGAAATCTGTCAATATACTATGGCTGTAATTGCTTACAGCAGTCCTAAAGTGCATGCTCATAATTAATTAAAAACAATCACAGTTTTGTTGGCCAATTAATGTAAGCAGGAGAGAAAGTGAGGTGCTCTTCTTTTTATAAACACGGCCATGGTGAATATGTGAGCAGAATTCACAGCTGCAGGGCACTGAAGGAGGAAGAAGGCGTACAAATGGCTGGCAAACTCGGAAGCACACAGGGCACAGCTTCATTCTGCAAAGCAAGTGAATCCTTGCCATGAAGGAAAACAAGTGATGTTTAAGAAGGAGAGACGCCTGCGCTGGTTTAAACCTGAGTCCAACATCAAGATAGGAAGGAACGAGATCAGGCAGACTCCTCGCGGAAACAGCATGGAAAAAAAATAAAATAAAAACAAAGTTCAATCTAGCATGTCAGCGCTAGCCAATTAAACTTCCAGATGTGTGCCGAACACCATGCGATCCTAGCACTTTAAGGTGAGGTTTTAAGAGTCTGAATATTCTGCTCTAAGTTTCCCAGAAATGTCTGTTGCATAACCAGTGACAAAAAACAACAGATATCCTAAATAAGCCACGGTTTTCCTACTCCACATCAATAATTCACACATCTTCGGTGCTAACATGACATCAACTGATCCGTCTCCTTTCCACATTTATTTCCCACAAATTGACATGTGGCAGCTTTGTGATTATTACACAGAACATCTGGTGTGGTTGCAAAGTGCTTTAGCTAAAGCACCTGAAACAGTGACGAACAAACAAAATGTAGCACAACAAGACAGTTGGTTGTCTGTGTACTTTCCACGTTTGACTAAAGTTTGTGCAAAATGTCAACTCCCATCTTGCAACATGATAGCGTTCAAACTCTGAAGTGTCACTCATTCAATAAGGAGTGAGAGCAGACAGCTCTCTCTGGAGGGGGGAGAGCTTTCTAAACTACAGAGGAAGGTCAGACACCTTTGATTTCTCAGCTGGAAAGAGGAACAGGTTTTTGTTATTGTTTTATCTGTATGTCGTTCGTAATTGTTCTACAACACGGTGGCTTCATTAATTAATCAAACACCAGCTTTTTATCTCAGGTGGAGATTTTCCATGGTTGTTTCCTTCTCATTCATCCCTCCGACTCAGCCAGCTAGATGTGATATTTATGCCTTTGAGTCACACTGTGCAGTGAGAATTTCAGCCAATAACGGCACCCACCTGCAGTGAAGATGAATATGTAAATTTGGAAAGTGGGTCAGAGATCAAATTTCATCAGGTAAAAATCACTGCTGAAATATCCTTTCGCCGAGTAGAGCTTTTCAGCCAATCTGATTCTAGCATGACCTTCTGGATGGCTGCCATCATTCTGGTTTAGCCCATAAAAGTATTCAGTCGCCAATCATTCATCAGCAGAGGTATAAGGACAAGAGACACAGGCAGGTCAGTAATCTAATTAATGCTATCTGGTCAAGGTGTTTTTTGAGCCTTACAGAAATTCAAGCAGAGGCTTTATGCACTGGACTTTTGTGGCAAAATGACAATACATCAAACCTTCTGCTTACAAATCATCATATCATAGAAAGCCAAATGGCAGGCTTAGTGTTATGGAAGGCCTGGTGTTATTATGCTAGAGCTTAATTTTGTTTTGATTACTTTGGTTTGCTTATTTTAATTAGTGGCCTTAATCTGCAATTAGCCCAGAGGTCAACTATACTCTTAGCTTAAAAAAAGGGAATTGTTTTGAAAGCAAAGTAAAATTGTTTGGACATGTATTTAATTAGACTGTTAACCCACAAAATGTCAGTGTCACTCACTCCTCGGCTATCTTATTAGAACGATAAAAGAGAAAAAGTGCAGTCATGACTGATTGATGTTTATGACTTAATTTAATTTAACTGCTTCTAACAAGAGGGACACTCTGACAGGATCAGTGCTGATACTCTGGTGGGGTCAACACACCATTATAGCCTCTTGCATAATTTAACAACAACAACCAATGAAATCTGAATATTTGAATGACAAATGAGAATAATAGCCTATTTTCTGTCATCATACTATGTGGCAACTTTTATTTTAAATGGCACATTTCATGTTGTTGACTGACAGAAAAAAGTGGCCCCTTCAGAATCTCCCAGGAGGACCTTTATGGAGTTGAGCGGCTGATTTTATCAGCTGAGTAAAACAGATGTGTGAACATGTGCCTGTACGGTGTAAATAAAGCTAATTTCTTGCTTCTTGCTATGTAATCATCCTCTCTTGTTTAAGTTTTAGTGTCAGCTAACATCTTAATCTTAATGCAGAGTTTGGCGTAGCCTCATCAATACCCTGTGCCCCTGGGGGCTCGGTGAATATAGCTTGATGTGTGACAGTGGAGCATGGATGATACAGCACATTGGGATATGGTCCAAATGCTTCTCTTTTTCCTTCACAGAGGGAGAAGTGCAGTAGGGTGGAGAGGAGGCAGCGAGGAGTGTCCACCAGCTGGCTCACGTTCTGCCTGCTGTGGCCATATCAGCTGCTCCAAAGGACAACTTTAATTCATTTATTCTGCCCCCTTGTCTTTGTAAACGAGCACATCTGACACAAGTCTCCATGTCGGGAAAATAGGGACGAGGCAACTGTCAAGAAAAATACATGCATAAATAAAAATATTGACAAAATGTTTTGGAGCTGAAAGGCAGACTATTTAAAGCTACACAACACAAAGCACTGAAGTTAAGATTTCTTTAAATGGCTACCTCTTGCTGCCATTTGAAGATGTCGACAACCAAAGTGGCTTTGTGCTGCTTTAATGTCAGCGACATGTTTTGTTTATGCAGGTCTCATAGTTGCGTGGCACTTCGAATGCTGAACAGCCGCAATAAAACACGGGACCTTTCATGTATAAGGTGCTAGTGAGGCCAGAAAAGACTCTATGGAGCTACACGTTGGCCATAGCTCAAACAGGGTGTCAGACATCATGAAATATTTATGAATTAAGTAGAAGGGAGCTCTGAGATTTACACTTTGCAGAGACGCCGGCTGCCCCGTCACCTCGGCTAAACTAATTACTGTAGACAATTTTTGAAAAAAGAGAGACATGGCAAATGTGTCACAGAACTGCTACAAGAGAGATGTCTCTTCTCACTGGTCCATATTTCAACATTCTCTGATGCAACATGTTCGTTAATGATAACTACATGCTACTTTATGGGCTCTACCCATCAGGTTCATGAAATACTTTTGAAGCCTATTGGATTACTTAAAAAATTCCTTGTTGGACAGCAGCTGGTGCAACTGTGCTGTTTTAATCAGTTCCTGAAAAGAAACACTTTGGATATAGTAGTTTTCTATGGGCAATGACAGTGTCTTGTCACTGTATTCACTCCGGCTCCTGGGGCTGCTTTTGACAAAAATATCTAACAAATTCTATTATTTTATAATAATCCAAGAAAGACCTGTGATGTGTTGCAATTAGGCTGGGTGCGATACAGAGCCTCAATTATTCAGTCCAGAAGGCAGAAGTAATGTGTGACAGTTTATAGCCTATACAGTAACGTCTTTGGTATTAGAGAGAATTGTCTACGTCTAAAGCGAAGAAACTTAATCTCTGCTATACCTCAAGGCTTATGTAAAATATAACATTAAACAGAAATCATAAATAGTTTTCATAAACCAATTTCCAACCCATTAAAATGTATTAAAGGAGTCTACAAAAGGTATGTGGACAGTTCTCCGCTGTGGTACACTGTGGTCGATAATAAAGAACGAGTAACTGGTCAATGACAGGAACAGCTCTGTCAGCTTCAGATAACTCTGAGCAAATACTGCCTTAACACTTGACGAACTACAGCATACTCCCACCCAAAGTATCGCTCCGGTGCTCAAGCTGTGGTGACTTTGTCTGACAGCAAAGGAAAGTGTTCCTAATCAATTCGCTCTGTTGGGACACTAAACCCACATACCCCTGCTGTTTCACTTTAAAATCCGGCGTCTGACTATGACATGCCTTATCAGTCATTGTGAATATCTCCTTTGTTCTGTTACATAAAGGCAGTGCCAGTTGTCAAAGCACTTTTCATTCTTGAACCCATGTCTCAGTAGAGCTATAAATAACTGGCCTTCAACACTCGACTCCGACCCAGCTCATTAGAGCCAGGCATTACAGAGAAATAAATGGCTGCGAGACTTTGTTGTATAACGAAGCCAGAAAACAAGCTGTCTTAATACAGAGAGGTGGAAATACAGCACAAGCATTACTGGACATTTATTGGAAAAAATAAATAAAAATAAATACATAAATAGAGAAATCTATGTAGGAAATAAGTCTGTTTCTTAAAACTTGAATAAGAAAACTTGCATGATTAACTTTCAGGATATGACTCAATAATTGGGCCAGGAGGAGCCTTTTTTCCTTTACTCCCCCCCGCCCCTGTCTCTGTGGCCGCCTGCCTGATAAGCTTAGCCAAAAGTGAGATTTAGCACAGGGCATCAACGCAGAAACCTCCATGAATAACAGTGAAGCAAAGGAGCACTTCTAAAAAGAGAAGGAATGGCAATAATTGTCAAGCACCCATTCCCGCTCATACGTACGAGCGGTGATTTCCATGTGACCACCGCAGCTGAAGCCCTGTATCATTCATTAATGCCCCGGCTCCTCATTACTGTCTCCTCACACTTTTGAAAGACTCATTACCTGCATAATGGCATAGTGCTTAGAACAGTCAGACCTTTCCTTAGCGTGAATTAATCACCTACATGCACAGACAAAAAGGGAATTCTCACATTAAATATTAAGAAACTTCAAGCTCTAGCTTTCCGCTTTTTCCAAACTTCTAGAATGTGTACTTTCTTGAGGTGCACCGTCAGAGACATGACACCAGTGTTATTGAAGACTGCCCCGGTGTCCTTCATGTGTCTGCAAGGCCAGTGTGGAAAAAAATGGGAAGCAAGGAAGAAGAAAGAGATATACTTACAGTTGACTGTGACTTTTACAGCTTTGGTGTCAGGAGAGGCGATGTCATTTAAAGCACTGCATTCGTAGTCTCCAGCCTGGTCCCTTGTGATGCCGGTGATGTTAAGATATTCGCCGCTGTCATACTTCCTGGCTGGAAATAGAAAAATGAAGGCAAAGAACTTACATTGTGTCTACAAAGAATACAAACACAGCACACAAACACACACACATTCAGTCTGTGCAGCTGTAGGATGTCTGTAACCTATAGTTAGCATGTAGGAAAAACCCTCATTTGTAATAAATAGCTTTAAGTTTACGCCTGAGTAGAAGATGCATTGCGATTAGGTATTGTATTGAACTCCTGATTATCTTCCTTGCATCCTAAAATAGCGTGGATTAGCAGTGCATTGATCCCTTTTTATCGATATGGTGGCAGGAAATGAAATAATGGTGGATTCCCAGTCGTCCACTCATCATTTGCTCAACTCCACACTATGCAGCTAGAGCTACTTCCTGAAAGACAGACAAATTCAACGGCTCGATGCACATGTCAGTGTTTTATAGTTAGCTAATGGTGCCAAAGGCAGTAGCAGCAAAGTACCATGACTGACATATTTGCAGGGGCGGAGTGCACCTAAAATGCCGGAGGAAGCACAAAGCCACACAAACATGTCCACTCAAATCAATAAAAGAAACATTCAAACACTGTATATTAGCATTGTTAGAGGTGACAGATGATAGATTTTTTTTGTAAATGTGTTGCTGGTAATAACTGAAAGCATTATAACTGGAAAGAAGCAACAATGAGATGCAGAATGGTGTCAAGTATAATTACGTGAGAATACAAAACACACAAAAGTACACATCAAGTTTGTCTCACTCAACAGCACCAGCGATGTTAGCATGGACATGCCACTCACTGTATTATTTAATATTACAGCTGTAATGAATTGATTAGTAGACTGACAAAAATGATCTCAATAATCAATTCATTGTTTCAGAAGTGTTTACCTGGTCCCAGATTCTGAGACTGTCAGAATTTTTTGCTTTCCTTGTCATATATGACAGTAAACTGAATATCTTGAGTTTTAGGACGTGGATTGTATGAACCAAACCATATGAATACAACACTTCAGGATGTGGAAAATTATAGCAGGCATGTCTTTACTATTCTACAGATATTTCAGAGACAAAACAATTTATTCATTAATCCGTAAAAGTAAAAGTTAGTTGCAGCCCTAATTAGCCCATATTAAAACTCATTATAAAATAAATCAGCCATGAGTGGCGTTTGGTTTTGTGTTAGATTAAAGTCCAAGTCTTGGTAATGACAACCAATGTATCCACTGCAGACGATCACAAATATTAGGTATGCATCATTGCTATGTTATCATGCATCATTTAATACTTCTTAGTTAAAACAGATAGATAGACGAGCCTGCACTGTTTTTACCAACCCAGTTGTGTTCAGTGTGAAATCTATTTATATACAACTTTTCAGAGTGGTAATGGTGGCTTGGGATGGAAGATGTGTGGATGTGTTTGGAAGGCATGAGGATCAAACAGAGTGCACAATCAAGCAAAACTGAGCTCAACATACTGTTCAGAAAACCACAGAGACCCGACACTGAGTCAGCAATATCTCATAAAAGAGGAGCCAGAATCAAGACAATCCATGCTTCAAGAGAGGAAATACTGCCATTCTGTGCTGCCAATCTCCCCTGCAAGTGAGCTGAATACTTATATAATGCCACATCCACCCTGGTGGCTTTTTATCTGCTAGCTGCTATGTCAAAAAACTTGAAACTGAAGGCATTGTCGATAATGAGCTTTCTTGTCTCTTCTCACACTGTTGTGGTGGAAACAATAGAGTCTTGGCAAAGATATTGGTAGCTACACAAACAACAGCAAAGGGAAGAAAAGTGTTTGAAAAACTGATCCATAAACAAGCACCGGATGTGTCTGAAAAACCAAACTGTTAATATTCTAAGAGACCACAGGGACACAAAGGGCTCTATTTTTTTGGCGGTGCACGGTTCATGGCTGGACTCTGCACCATTGGGTGCACACAGTTTTTTTTTTAATAACTTAATCCCGCTGATGTGGGAGGGGATGTGCTGCATAGTGTGTGTCAGTATAGTGATCAAATGGTGCAGTGCAAGTTTGATGTCCGAAGTAAGGGAGATTTAATAGGGGTGTAAGGGTACACTGAGTAAGGGTACACAAAATTCACGGTTCTGTAAATACAGAAAGTTAAAAAAAATCATGGTTCTGTAAATACAGAACCGTGAATTTTGTTAAATAACTTTTTAATTTATTGTGAAAAACGTAAACAATCAACAATGGTCCATTGTCCATAATTCTTACTGTAGCAGTTAAGGCACTCAAATACTGTCACACTGTCGATAAGAAATATCACAAATGTCAGTAACGCTCCACTGGAAGATTGTTAATAATTCCTGAACAACTAATGCTTGTTTAAACAGGGAAGCACAACAACGGCACATGAAGGCACACTGTAGCAGAGCTTAAGCACTTTGACCATATGCTTAAATCCTTTATTCTTTTCCTCTATTCTTTCTTTTTCAGCATTAAATGTAATAGATGATACATTAATACAATGAAATTAAATTAAACTTCAACAGTTTGGCTAATGTGTCAATGGTTCTTGCTGTAGTTTCAGTGCAAGTCATTGCCCGTGCACTAGCCCTGCTTTGACCTACAGTATGGCCTGAGTAATAAACTGTACCGAGACTGAAAGTTTCAACAGATGCAGAGGGATTGGATATTATCGGTTTCGCTGAATAAGTATGTCTCCAGCTATACTAGGCATCAGCCACAGCCAGCAACGCCACTCCTGATAAAAGACAGGACACAAAGACACACACTGTGCAAGAGAACAGTGAAACAAGACTTTACGAGTGGATGTGTGGAGTGTGTTTATCTCACTGCCAAGCTGTCTTTCTTGCAACAATACTACTTAGAATAATAACATCGTTAGAAAATAATGTAGCCTATCTTATCTGTGTATGTGAGAAGGGAATCTCTTTTGGTTCACTAATATTGTGGAATTAAAGTAAGAATCCCAAAGATTTCCATTTAAATAAATGTCTGTAAAGTCACTATCACCAAATGAGGTAACACAATTTGCAGTTTTCCAAACTTGGTCTGTCTCAACTTTCCCAGATAAAATGCTGTCTAAAGTTACTTCTTATGCAAATCGAACAGTTCCAACTGCTCCAGCTTCACTTTAAAAGCATTTATCTGTGAAACTGGAGTAGAATTTTATGAAGTACTCACAAGAAATGCAATGTGTCGGTCAGTGAGCTTTGCACTTAACAGATTTGGTTAATCAAAAATGTGTCTACAAAACAAGACAACAGTCATTTTCATCACTTTTTTGACAGCAGATCAGTTTGACATATTGCAGGGAGTGATGAACAAGAAGGAGCCACAGTGAGCTGTTAGATGAAGAGCTGCAGACGACAGGCTACAAACCTCCAACTTCTCAGCAAGCTAACAAACTACTTGGAGTCTCTCTGTGCCCTGCTGTTCGCAGCCTCATGCCATATGCAGCTTAAAATCAGATCATGGTTGTTCATAGAGCGAAGGGAAAAAATACAGATGTCTCCAAATGAACAATTACTGAAATCTTTGAAAGCTTCCACTTTGAATGTGTGTTTGAAAGAAAGAAAGTTTTATTATGTATTATTATTATTATTATTATTATAGTATTTTATCATCTGTTATCTAACTGCTGATTGGACCTCATGTCAACACCAATCACTGTCCATTTCATAATCTCTTGAGGTCATGAGAATGAGTGAGACAATGCATTCCACGTTATTCAGAACTAACATAGCATTGATATGTGAAGTGGATGTACATTTCCATATCTACAGCAGACATATGAAACATACTTGACCGTTTGATGTAGGCAAATGGGAGTTCAGATTACATCAGTGCAGGTTAAACAATGTTGGTTTGCCTTGTGTTGACTGATACTGTGCAGTATTTGTCTCTTTGATGGATGAAATCAAGCATGATTTGGTCATTGCTGATGCCAGCCACACTACCCATACCGATTCCCCCCCAAAGAACCAGCAGTTTCACAGCTGTGATTTGAACCTGTAGCCCCAAAGATACCAAAATTCATTCTCCATTTTACATATTGTAAACACAGCTTTTATGGATTTTTGTGAACCATTAGTGGTTCCACTCTGTCTAGCTTGTTTGCCACATACTTTGATCAATGCTACAAGTCGCAGAACCGAGACAGCAGGGTTTGTTTATTGTCTTTTATGGTGAATAACCCTGTGACGTCTGCTCTAGATGGGTGCTATACACTGCAAATGAACTTATGAATTATAAAAGAACTACAGACTTTCACAGGACTTTATGTCTCAGTGCCCTGTGTCGATTTCTCTGCCAACACACCAAGTAACTACCTAACATGGTTGACCTATACACTGCCCTTAATGCACGGCTAAATTGTATTTCACTGTAATGGGGAATTATGGTACGCAGGAAGTGGAAATCCACTGTGTGCACTTGTGTCTTTTACTGGGGCAATGAAATCAAAAGCACTGACCCATGAGGCCAAGTATGCTTGATGTTTCAAATACCATTTAGCAAATGGCTGAATCAAGTACAGTGGCTTCCACTGTAAAAGCACAGTAACTTTGTTGCCACACCCTGGGGGAAGTTGGTTGCATTGGGCATATTAACGCAATCAGTGTTCAAAAACAATAAAATTAAATTAATCTTGTATGTGTAATATAAGCTGTATGAGATGCTGGTGTGGGAATGGTACAATGCATGTACAGTGAGAACAGAAAATGGCTTTCTTCTCATCTGTCTAACAGTGTTACACGGCCCCTCTGTCTACAAATAATGTCATGGGCCACAGAAGCTTGGATGCCACTGACTACGATTTTGAAATAGACCAATATTGTTTCTTAGCTTTTACCTTTGTGCTCTATTTTTGCACTGTGAAATATGAAATCAGGGCAATTTGTTCACTTATATTTACATATTTAAATGAACATGAGTTAAATCTTTACAGCAGGTAAGAAGGAGTCTGTACTGTTTATGGTCCTTTCCTTTCAGTTAATTGAATATCTCTAGCAATCAGACAAAAGTGATTACATTTTGAGCAAAATCTGCTGACATAGCACCGGAATCTTCACAAGTCTGAACTCTTATGTTAAATGGCCAAAAATTCAACCAAAAATGTTTTTATTGCTGGCAGAACACAACTTCATTCTACCGGACATTTCTGTTTCACCTCATACTGCTTGACTCCATTTGGTCAGACGGTGTTTCCTTTGAGGCAGCTGGTCTGATGCCGCCCCGTTGAATGTCTGGTTGTATGGCACCATGCACCAGACAATGCTTTTCTTCCCTCTGGCTGTAAGCCATTTAGTCCAAGGAAGCATACATTTTTCAATTAAGTTTGATATCTAATTACTAAAATTATTTATTGAATTTAATTTCAAGACAGGATACAGAATATGCCTACTACTGACACTGCAAAGTGAGAAGACATTAGAATCACAACTAAGGCTCAAGTGTAGCTTTCATGATAAGAGAGCGGGTGCTAAATGGGTCACCTATGGTTGGTTGACCACATGATATGACGCAGCATCTCTGGGTGACATTTTGGTGCCTCTAGCCAACTAGTTTGAAAATGAGAGCCCTGCATTTGATTCAATAAAAATAAAATTGACAAAGTGAGTTCTACATCGCTGAACATTATGGATGCAGAACAGATGAAACATACACTGAGGACTTGGCAGTGTGAATGAATGGGGGTAATCACATTATGAATGATGTGTGATGTCAGTCTACAGCCGGAAAATTGAACTCTCTGTGCCTTAATTATGGTTATTGAGAACTAGAATTAAAACCATACAAAATGTTAAGATACAGCTGGAAAAGGTGACACACAGTTGTACTTTATGAAATGATCGTTCCACTCTGTTGCAGTGGCCCAGTAAGATATGTCAGCAAGGCTGCATACCCAAGACCAGTGCCTTAGAAATGTATTTCTCGATAGATTGCAGCCATTATTAATGCCATCTGTCCTTCCTGTGGTTTTCCTACTAGTACATGTCAAAATGTCTGCTGTGAAAAGGGCCTGTGCAGTTTCTTCACACAATTCATACAATATAGAGTACATGCAAGGCTCCATGTACTGGAACAATCATGAGAAACAGGTGCGAGTAATAATGACTCCCACATTCAACAGTACCCTGTAGTGATATCCACAGGTGACATGCAGGGTTCCAATTAAAGTGATGGAGCTGAATATTACAGAAAGCGCTCACAAATGTGAAGAGAACTGTGGACTCTTGTGATGTGAAAATAGCTTTTAACGACATCTTTCAGATGGCCAATCGTTTGTTAAGCCTCCAAGACTAAACTAAATGAAGTAGGGTGGGACATATAGCATCATGACCATGGTTATATCAAATTCGCCAAGCCTACAAAATGCCACTGAGCATTGTCAAACTTTTATTGTGCTACTATCAATCTATCATTGTTTTTGAGCCATTCTGCTTTTCTCTGCTTTTTCTGAGCTGAGCAAAAGCATGTTCCTCCCTCTGAGCGTACCTGTCTTTCTGAACAAGGGGGAAAAAAAGAAGCTTTAAACATACTAACAACAAGTTTGCTCTAAACCATTAAATCAACACATTCCTGCATGCAACATGTCGAATCACAGAAAAAGCCTTCCGGAACTGCTAATAATAATAATTACACAGCTGAAATCACACTGTACGTTTTCCCTGATGGTAGTTCACACAAACCTGTAGAAGCAACTCAGAAAAATAACTTAAGCACCAATGTCAAGCAAAAATCATAAGTAAATAAGTTAATCACACACACAGAGTACATTGCAGGCAGGTACAGTGAGGACTTATCTTCCCGCTGAGCAATTCTGATCATGGTTGGAGTGAAAACAGAGCGATAATGGTTTACCCCCTGTTTCTGTCTTTGCTGCCAAATTAATTTTCACACCACAGACAAATTCTATTACAGCTAGGCTGTAACAAAGACATCCAAAAGATGGTCTACAGTGCAAAAAGTTATGACTGGACAAACTAAGATAGGAAGCACAAAAAGTTTTTACAAAGCCTAGAATGGAGGCTAAATAAATTGACAACATTGCAATGCTTTGGCTCATGAAACTGAGGGGGAAAACAAGCTTCTTAGTAGATTTCAGAGTTATAGGACTAAATGTGAGTTTTAAATTTGGACCAATGTGATTGTGTAAGACTGTTGAGCCCAAAATATATATTTAGAAATTTAGAAATGTTGTTGACTGATTTCTGCACAATTACTTCTATGCTACCATCGACATTTATTGCAAGAAGAAAAACATTAATTGTGGCTGTACTGTAACTTAAATACAGTCCAGCAATATACTTTATATATATCTAAGTCATGAACATATTAAGAAATACTGGTAGTGTAAAAATGCTGTAAAATCCTGGAATATTATTTTGTGTCCATTTCATCCACATCCAAACTGAATAATGAAGAGTGACATAATTATGACAAATAATGCAAGACATATTGTTTGCAAGTTTTATACTGTCACATGTATCTCATGATGAGAGTTTTTTCTAAGTAGTTGTGATCTCACATTTGAACAAATAAACAATTACAGATACTTCTGAAACAAATGGACAATTGTCCATTTGAAAAAATCTAATTAGGCGGCAGTCCCTCTTGATAAATGAAAGTCAGTATAATTTTTGTGTGCAAGATCTAGTTGCATCATCCTTCCCTGGCTGCAAATGGTATTCCTATCGATTACAGCAGAGAGGGGCTTTGCAAAGGTCAAAGAAGTCATTACACAAGAATCGCATCCCTGATATATACTTTGAAGAACATTATATGTTGAGTGCTCAACCTTGACATTACAGTAAACAGTAGACAAACTTAGCATTGTGTACCCTGAAAAATATGAAAAATAAGAGATGGAAGAAAATAACCTGTTGGTGTTAGTGATGTAAAACCACCAAGGGACCTAACACGAATTGTGTGCAAGTGCATGCTGAGAGATATTTGAGAGAATGACAACGGCCCCTTGCACCTGAGGGAGATGTCACTCCAAGCAAATTAAAGAAATCATAGCAAGGTTAATTTCACATTCAGTGCCAAAGCTGGCTAAGTCCCGTTGCAGTAAGCAATTTCCCACATTGTGTAGGGGAGCTGTGAGTATGCTTCCTTCAGGGCTGCAATACACAGATAGGGCAGGCATCGCTGAAGAATCCATTATAGCATAGAGCAGCATTTTCTACATCAATTTATCCTTTTAACTCCTGAAAATGGAGAACAGCCCACGCTGCTACATTGTGTGCTGCTACCTTCTGGCCCCAACTCAAGGTGTGGGCCAGTACTAGGGGTAGAATCACAGCATGTGCAGAGCCTGCCTGAAAAACAGGCTGTTAGTCTGCCTTGATACATAACCTCTACCCTGCTCCCTGGCTGTCAATCTGAGGCTGCTAAAATCCAGAGTGGAACTGGGCCAAAGGAGCCTTAAGTCATGTCTGATTGCATGTGCTGCCACCTCAGTGACCCGTAGAATTACCTTACTGTTGCCTTCTCGGTGGACATATTTAGCCAAATGCACTGTAGGCTGGAAACATAATATCAGATACTGGACCTAGCTTGGCTGCAAGATCTATGTGACTGTTTGATTAGAAAAACAGCTATAAAAGTTGACTTCATGAGGCCAAAAACATACTGAGTAACAAGCTCAAAAGGAAACAAAGTCATTAATGGGACCAGGCAAAATATCTGATTAACACTTTTTACTTGCTTTGTGGTTTGGAATTGATGCATAAAACAATTTGTCGGCTCTAATCAAAACAAATCATTTGTCAACATTATTAAGAGATATTATTCATTGGCTCAAAAACTGGTATATTTCCTAAAAAAGTGGCGGGTGTAGAAAGATGTATTTAATAAGAACTAAATAAAACAGGTAATGGTTGATGAATCCCTCTGTCTCAGAGGACTTGTTTCAAAAATATGAAATACTTTTTACTTTCCATTGCACTGGAAAATACTGCGGTAGGCAACATAAAGTTGACTCCCTGCTACAGCTCAACTAAACTTATTGCTTAATGAACTATCTTGGCTGCCTCAGTGCGCGGAATTGAATCAATCTGCCAAGCTTGGCCCATACATTTAGCCATATTTCACTTTTTATATTTAGAATGAACAGGTGTAAAGTATGTGTCCGTACATATGGACAAGGTTAGTATTATAGTGATGCAGTGCTCCACTTCATAGTAGAGTCAAAACAAGCACTACCACAATCCTTTTACCATCCACCTTTCCGCCCATGGGAAGGATTTCTATTCAGACTGCTGAGAAAGGTTGGTGAGGTTGTTTAATTGTTTAAAGAAAGAACACTGAAATTTGCTGGCTTTGTTATGACAGTCCTCTCTTTGCATTTTAAACTGGCGATCCAACAAAACTTGAAAACGTCACCTTGGCTACTGGGCATTTGTGACGGGTTTTTGTGACATTTTATAGACTAAGGATAAATTGATTAATTGAGAATACAATCAAAAGATCAAAGTGCTTTACAATTTACCTTTCACACCCATTCACACACATCCTCACACCTATGGCAGCAAGCTACCATACAAGGTGCTGGCCGGACCATTGGGAGCTGTGTGAGGTTCAGCGTCTTGTGTAAAGTGAATAGAATAGAGGGACAAGCTCGAGATTGAACTGTGATTAGTGGACAAATCACTCTACCTGCTGAGCCACAGCTGTTCAGATTAATTAGTAATGGAAGTACTAAGTTGCAAAATGTCCAAATTCATCACAAGGATCTACAATCATAAATATTTGTTTATTTGAATTTAGAGGAACCACCTTCAAAAGTTGGTTGAGTGTTTAAGAGTTAAAAAAAAGTCGCTGCCTGAAAAGAAATCATCTTTGGCTGCCAACTGCCATTTGATATGTGTGGTTTGGCAGTGACTCAATATCACATTTGAGTTAAACACAGACACTCAAATAAAGCATGTGCCCATTGAGCACCTCTTTAGTTCACAATACTCAGCTCAACAGCTGAATGGGGAAGTGTTAGGCACGGCTCCCGCTGTTGATATCTGAAATTTGAAATGCAGTGCCTAACTCCTTATCTTTCACCTCCCATAGTGTTTAAAGCATGCTCAAGTGTCCGCCCTTGAACTCTGCATCAGCTCATTGCAAACTTGGTGAAAAGGAATCCGGTGGTGAATGAGAGATCCCTGGTGAACAGACCACCAAAAAACTTGCTTAGTATCTCTTAAAAGCTGCCAAATTCCATTGCAACATAACAGGTACAACTTCAGGGTATGTACAGTGATATACAGTTAAGTTTGAATAATTCATTGCACTGTTCACATAAAAACCAACTGAGCTACTGTACTTATCCACTCGCTTTTGCCACCTAGTTCAGAACAAAGCAAGTTCTTTTGGATCCAGCTCTGAGTACCAGTACACATAAAGCAGTGAGCTGTCAGTGTCGAGGATGCTGCTGCCTGTTTCCTTGGAGGTGGATAATGTATGCCTCATGCACTTAAATTAAAAGGCAAAACAAAACATATACAGTATACAGTTGATGTACAATGATGCTTGGAAAGAGAGAGAAAAATGTGTCACAGCTGAGTCCTATCACAGGAAACAATCAAATATGTCTTCTCTTATTCTAGTCAGCTTTTTCAAAGGTCACACTTCTATTTCATGGATTCAAATCTCAATGGAAAAAGCTTATCAAAGCAATTTTGCCCAGCCATCCACCCAACCAAACCGGAATGAAACAGACTACGTTAAAGGCTACTTTAGCCCCCTCCCTATGACCTATGAAAGAGTGCTGAGGAACCACAGCATAGTACTCCCTGTATACACTGAAAGGCTGACACCCGAGCTATTGTTAGCTTTAGGTTTGAAGTAAGTAGTGATGTCAAGAGCTAAACTGATAACTACAGAGTGGCATCTGGGAGCATTACCAATGCACTTCATCTAATGGCTATCCTTGTTTAAATTCAGCTTTTATTTAACCGGCATGTTTTAATGCCATCAAAAGCCTGGGGCAGGAGCTGCAGGGTCGGAAACGAACACACTGACACATACAAACTAGGCAGTTTCCCATTAATTCCGTTCAACTGGTGTCTGAGCTGCAGCACTGGAACGGTCGGGGGTAGAATCCTTGCTCAAGGGTAGGGAGAGCATTAAACACTCACTTTGCACATCCAGATTTCACCAGATGATAAGGGGACCTGAGCAGGCTTTCCAGTCCTAAGCACCCTTATCATGCAGCAATCAACCCAAACTCCTGAGGACTTCACTGTCAAGCAAATTTTTACATGGGTAATTAAGCACGAAACAGCAATGGTTTTTTAAGCACATTAAGCTCCAGACATATGCTGGCACCATTCCTTCTCCCAGTAACATGTCAACAAAGATGATCTGTGTGTTACAAGTGCCTGCTTCAGTTTGCATCTCTCTAATTGAGGAATATGCATTTAGTTTATGTGCACACATACTGAGCCAAATTATCATCTCAATAAACAGTTTATGGCCACACTTCATTGGATGCACAAAGTTTATTATTAGCTGGCAGTGTGCTGGTTGGCTGGAAGGGGAGAGAAGGAAAACATGCAAACACAAAACAGTCAGAGTGGGAATAGAAACTTGACAGTCAGTCAGGGCAATTTATCATTCTGTCAAACTTCACTGACTGCTGCAGCAAAACTATCCACAGTGCGAAAAATCTCCACCCCCAACGAAAAATGGCTGAGTGTTGAAGAGAGTAAGGCCAGAAAATGTAACTTGCCATGTAGACATGTTTATCACTTCACAGCCATTTCACCTGCTAGGCCTCGTGTCAATGAAAGCGCTCACTCCTACCAGATATAAATAGCCGAAATGTTGTGCTGGAGGTGAATCGATGCAATCAGGTATACTAGGCATTAGTAGGATTCATGACACAAAACTCATGGTTTGATACACTCACAACACAAAAAGTCTGACTGAAAATAAACTATCAGAGTTGGAAATGTGTTGTCCTGTTCTTAATACTATAGATAGATGGTGTTGCAAATGCAAATAATATTCTTTTAAATTAATGACTAAATCGCATTGTTTTACACAGTGCCTGAGAGAGCTCAAATAGAAAAAACACAAGCAACATAACTTTGATAACACACAGGCAGCATTTAAAATAAAAACACTGCAAGTAGATAAAACACAAGCAAATCAAGAAACACACTGTCCAATTTGACAACACATCGTCATTGACAAGTGGCCAGTTTTTAGATACCCCTGAAAATGTGTGTATATGCATGTGTTTTCTGTACTAACAGCAAACTGCTGAATGTGTACAGCATGTGTTGTCAAAATGCAGACATTGGCAAAGCTTCAGTTCAGGTTAATCTCCATAAACTAGAATTACCACCTCACGGTTGTATGCCTCTGCCAACCAGTTGCATTTACATCCAGTCAGCCCAGACTTATACAACATATGTAGCAAAGAATAAAAGTAAAAAGTTAAGTACGATAAGTCTAAGTGTATTTGTCAGCGAATCGGACATTCTCACTATATTGAAATGTATGACTCCAGTAAATAATTTCTGAGTGAGAAACATGTTGTCTTCACTTAGAGACTGTTTTTCCAGAGGAGTACAGAGGACTGATACAGAGCTTCATCACATGGTGCAACAACCATCACCTGAAGCTCAACATCAGCAAAACCAATGAGCTTGTAGTGGACTACAATGCTACAAACGCAGATGTGGCTGCAAAGAGGCTGCAAATTAGAAAATGTGGATTCATTAAACACACATCTTCCACCCAGCAGCACAAAAGATCTATACAACGACCACAGTTTCAAGGTGGACACCCAAGATTAGTGTCAGCAATTCAGTATCTGACCAAATGTGAAATATGGTCACAGTCTCTCCTTCTCTTCCTGAGTTATGGTGTTGAATAATGGCCTGAAAAGTGTTGCTGCAGAACATTATAATGTCACAGTGAAGTCGACCTTTGACCTTTTGGATATAAAATGTCATCACTTCATCATTTTTTTCCTGTGAGACACTTGTGTAAAGTTTTGTCATAATTGGCATACGAATTCTTGAATTATGGCCAAAACTCTGTTATGTGCAGCCGCAGTGACCTTTGACATTTGACCACCAAAACCTAATCAGTTCATCCTTGAGTCCCAGTGGATGTTTGTTGAAGAAATTCCCTCAAGGTGTTCCTGAGATATCACCAGTGAAAAAAAAATGTGTGACCTTGTTTGAACAGTCTCTTTCCAAAGCAAATGTGGTGAATGACATAACTGTTTTGGCAGTTTGTTTTTTAGATTTTATAACTTGAGAAGGGAATGATTATATTTACTCCCTGACATAAATAACCTTTTTTGAAATGCTGAAAAATGCATTTTTTTTTCTGTTTGTGTGGTTGCAGGGCTGCTTTCATTCATAAATGAGATATTCCATATGCTGTGACTGCACACTCAGGTTGCCTGTGCCGTGGACTGTTCTGCATATCCAACAGATTTAATGGAATTCCATCGATAGGTAATTAGCCTATTACAACCTCTCAGTTGTACCACGTCCTTTGGACAAATCACCCTTACTACAATGACCGACTCAAAGATCCCATGGCAAATGGCTTCTTTTCTGATATGCTAGGAGACAGTCTGTGATTACATTTAGTCCCAGGCCCTTTCATTTGACCAGCATATCATTTCTTCCCTGGCATACTTCAAAGTGTGGACACTTCAAAGAAGAATGAGTGACTGCCAGTCGGACTCTGAGGATGGCTCTTTTGATCATCTTTCGAAAACTCCCCTAATGCAATCAGGGCAAGCACCGGAGACGAGGATTTGACAGCCACAAGATAAATGCAGCCATCCTCACAGCTATCAGATAAGCACAGCAGGCTCTAATCCATTAATATGAAAATGAGGGAGGACTAGAAGTAGCTGGGTGGGGGCTTTGCAACAGTTAAATGCTTTGGAATGAGTTTTCAAAGGGAGGGTTCAGTATTCAAAGCACTTAATGATGTATGTGTGTTCGGACTAGCAGCCACCTAAATAAATTATAAAGATGATAATAAAGATATTCTTCATTAACGCACCTTAAATGACAGCTTACAAACTGCCAAAGCAAACCGGAGGTCTCCCAGCAGAGAAGAGACGTCCTCAATACTCATCAACGCATCTGATTTTACAGCAGGATGTGCCCTGCTAACACATTACCGACTGCCTTGAGCATTGAGCATTGATTTTAAAATGGAAGTGTCGAAGTAGCAACATGTTACGAAATATGTAATAATTGTTGAATACTGATACTTATAACCTACAGCATATGGATTATTTTTTAAGTCTGCGAAATCAGCAGACCTTAAGAACTCTTTGATTGCTTTGAAATGATGACTTTAATTCTTTTTTTATTATAAACATCTTCAAAAGACATTCTATAACAAACTGCATATGGATTTGTAGAATAATCTGTGGTGCAATGACTCAGGATACATAAAATACACTACATGAAATTGATTTAAGGTGTTCTATTTCATCTTTATGCAAGAGCCACTATGTCGGGCAATATATTTTGGTTGTTTTTCTTAAGGTCAGCCTGTAGCAGGATGTGGTTACATGAGCTACACAGGCCTCATTAAGTGGAATGGACCAGTCTATGGATGAATCTGAACTCAGCGTAAAATACATCAATATGGTGGAGAGGTGATGACGCATCAGTAGTTGCTTGTAATGCGAGTGTGATTTTAGTATTATTCATCTGTAAAGCTAACCTGAGGTTGAGTGGGGATACATGCCCTTATCTCACCACTGTATGTCTCAAGCTGTTCAGAGCTAAGGTGACACAGTGGCCAACAATGAAACAGCCATTGCTTCAGCCCTGAAATACATGACGCTAGATAGTAACATCATTGCAGAAGCTCAATATGCACTCAGGTCTCACCCTCTCTATGTCACTGTATGTTCACTTGAATATATTGTAAAATCTATCCATCCCCCTCCCTCCTTCTGTCATGAATCCATCCCACCTCATCTATCTCTTGTTCCATCCCTTCCCCCTTCCAGCTCTTCATCCACAACATAACTACCAGTCCTCTCTCGTCCTCGGTCTATCACCTATTGATCCTGTCCATGCTTCCTCATTTCCTTTCTCTATTCATCCATCCCTCCGTCCATTTATCCATCCACCCATTCATTAGCATAGGTATGTGAGAGGTGAAGTGAACTCACCTAATGGGGTTATGTGTCTCCAGGAAATGGTCGGCTCGGGTTTCCCACTGGCTGTACAGATGAGCGACACGTTGCTGCCCTCGTTTACCGTGATGTCAGAGGAAATGTCATATATCTTGGGTGGAACTAGAAAAAAAGAAATTTGAAAAATACAGAAACAATATTAGCATTTCAAATCTGCAACCTCTGGTTCATTCACGATTATCATCCATATGTAATATTACATTACAGAGCTTAGAAATGTCTAGCGGATATCTTAACAGTGTGAACTGGCCAGCGTTCCAGTTGTAGAAAAGAGATACATTACATACTACTGTGCATTTAAATGACCTGTCACTTTAGATGAAATCATATTCGGTAGCTTATATTCATACTCAACGATTCTGTCTGGCATTGCCATCTTGTTCATTGTTCCCCTTGTCAATCACTAGTTCACAGTTTGTCTGATGACACTTTCAGTCAAAGGTTAAACTGCTGCAATGTACTTACAAAGGTATTTGTAAGACTTCTGCAAATCTAGGCCTCTTAGATCTTCTTTTAACTATTCCAGGAGGAAAGTGTGTAAGTGAATTTGTGCCTTTGTGGTGGCAGCTCAGTTTTAGTATTTCAGCATTTTGATATCTTTTATTTTATATAAATTGATCTTTCAAGTCTGTTTTATTTCTGTTTTACATCCGTCCACATATTTTAATATTCCCTTGTATTTTATTATTGCCATTTATTGTTGTTATTATGTCTTCTTACTACTATTTGCACCTCTTTTTTGCTACTGATGTCATATTCCTCGCTTTTGTTGTGCCTTTCACTTTTATTTCGTTCATCACTTTGGTCAACTCTGGCTGTTTTTAAACATGCTTCACATGTGTTCAGTCGTCGGTGTCTACGCACAGTGCATGATAAACGTCTCTTTAAAACAATGAAGTCATCATGGGCATGATGAATTTGTGTTTATTTCATGGTTAGACACAGTTAAATATATCATGAGCAGTGATTAAGCGGTTGACTGTGACTACATTTAATATTTCACGACAGAGCTTGGCACAGTCAGCTAGTCCCACCCACAAAGGCTTCGATTGGCTCAGTTGTTTCTCAAACAGCTATTGACAAGAACAAAACCAGCCCTTTTGGAAATGCTCAATGAAACTGAGATGTGGGCAGTGATTGATAGGTTGAAAACTAGGCTAGACTTTAGGTGGTTTGGAAGCTGTGTATCATAAATCCAAGTAAGTCCCTAAGAAGCATATTCTCGAAAAATAAAAGTTTTTTTTCTATTGAGGGCATCTCATAAACAGTCCCTGCTGGACATCACTTACCATCATAATTTACAAGTTTCTGGGCACTTAGATCCTCTTGGAGCTTTGATGTTAAAAGCTTCAGTATTTAGGCTGTTCAAAGCTCACACAGACACACATGCAGCCACCCACAAAGGCATTTAAACATATTCAACTAAGCACACATGCAGGCAAATGCGTGTGCACACACACATACAGGCTTATGAGACACTATTTTAATCGGCAAGATTTGAATCTCCGAGGGAGCTTTTCTGCAGTGGACTGTGCCACACAATAACGACGTCTCGGCCGTCTGGGGCTTCAAACTATTCTACCCTCTGATCCCTCCTGACGCCTGCTAAAAAACTAACAAAAGAAAAGTTGATTCAACAATTTTCCGAGTTCCACTTTAGACCCACCAACACTTTTTTTGGAGTCATATGGTTTCCTTTGTCATTCAGCTCTGTTCACTTAAGCTGCAGCCACCTTCACTTGCTCCTCTTCACTGGATTATGAGCAGCAATACAGAGGATGCTGCTAAGAGCACACTGCTCTCTTCCTCCCTCTTCAAACAATCAAGTAAAAGAAAAAAAAAAGCATTTTTACTGTACTGAAAATACTGATTTGTGGTCTGGAATGCATAAAAATCTATAAAAAAAAATGGTCGTATATCATCAACATTAATGTGCACTAATTGTATAATACGAGCGAATAGCCTACAGTCAAATACATCATTAAAAGCATCAATATTCATATCAACTGAAGCCTCTATGGCTCAAGAAAAAAAAGATTCACAAATGGTACCTAACCTATCATGTATTGACCCAGCCCACACAGGCACAACCCTCAATGACATGAAGGACTGCCCAAGAAAACACTCTAATCGCTGGTGTTTTCTGTTTTGTGGGGGGATAGACGTCATTTTTGATCAACAGATCTGGATCTAAATGAGATGAGAGTGGCGGACCTTCAGTGGGAGAGGACCGGAGGCGATGTTGAATCTAGGTTATTGCTTGTCAGACTCCTGTGTTTACTTGCTGTAGGACCCCACTGTTGACACATCTCCTCAGTGTCTGATAGCACAAAATTGAAAATGTTGGGGTTGTCTACTGATCCTATCTCTCTTTGGCAGGGACTGAGAGGTTTTCAAAGGTTCAGATGAAGAGCCTTCAGTTTTTCAGCCCAGAGCTACAATAGCTGAGTTGCTTTACTGTATAACACTGCTTGCTCCAGCAGAGAATAACAGCTAAGTCTGGGAAACAGAATAAAAGATCAATAGACAACAGTCAAACTTTAAACAATAAGATGTGGCAAACTTTTATCATCTGTGGAATGTGGATGTCTGTGAAGATCTGAACAGTAATTTATTCACCAGACAATAGCCCATGTTTTTATTCCATGTCTTTAAAAACTATTGTAGTTGGAAACCATTAGGGCTGTAGTCAACGAAAGAAAATCTAGGTTGACTGAAATTCTAGCTACTCTTCAACCAATTGATTGGTCAATGGGGGAAAAATACATTTATTTAGGAATGCGCTACTTTGGCTCTATTACAGCTGCCTTTTTCTGTAGTCACCACTCTATAGTGTCGCTCAATGTCCAGTCCACACCAGCATCTGATTGGTTACACCTCATCAGTAATAGTTAAATCAACAGCAGCTACTGTGCCGCAGAGATGCAAACAGAAAGGTATGTACAAACGGAGCTGCTCTGGTGAGCTGTGTCTTAATCCAAGCGCTTTTCTACTTAATAAAGTAACATCAGCAATTGTCCAAACAGTGAGACTTTGGTCAGACAAGAGCATATCAACCATTCGACCTGCTGATCAGAAGGTGTCAGTCCCAGACACCATCAAACAATACAGACCTGTGGCACGACTTTGTGAAAACAAAACTGCTTTAGGTAAGAAGTAGGAAATAGCTGTGTCCAGATATTTACTTTATTCAAGTCGCCACAAACATATTTCTAAATTTAAATTATGCCCAGATGAGGAAATTCTAACAACAGAACAATACAAGCTTTTGCAGTTATGTATCTCTAGTAACTATCAGTTATGGTGCAAAATGATGATGATAAATAATCTCAATTTACTGCTCACTGTTAACCATGAAACATCTATTGTCATCTGGGGAATAGTGAATGAGTGATACTTGGGGGACTTCGGACACAGCTAATGCATAAACAAAATATGATTCCGCCATCTGCTGTTCCTTATTTGAAAAAAGGCATCCTAAAAAAGATGTTATATAAGTCAGGGTTGTTGCTAGGTTACAATGCTGAGACATTACAAGCTTTGTTGCTGAGGGGCTGTAGTACGGACACTTATAAATTATGTCAATAATATAATATTAAGGTTGGGGGGGGGGGGGGGGGGGCATTTGGCAAACAGAAATATAAACCTGTTTGAAATTCCATACCCACTGATGAGAAAATTAAGTTACCAAATAGCTGCAAACGTGTTCAGTTCTGTCTACTTCTCAGTGTTGGCTCTGACAAGTGTTGGTGAAACTGATGATATAATTGTTGATGTCAGATGTTAATTATTCATATGAATGTGTGTGTAAGTGGTCGTATGAATAGCATCTCTAAGTACAATTTTCATACTATAAGCAATGGCAGTGTTAAAAGCAAGCTTAACCTAGTAGTGAGGATAATGACAGAGACCGGAGTTTAAGGTATTTCTGCCTTCATCTTCCTTGACAGCATTAAAGCTGTTTCATACCAGTCTGATATAGAAAATCTGTGCAAATATGGAAAAAATATGCACATAGAATTACAGCATTCAACCATTGGTCACACTGGCTCTAATCATTTTCTGCAGTTTTGTGTTGCATTTCACACAGACATGGAAAAAAATTCAGGTAGCATCAGCGATGACAATGTGCTTCTTTGAGCTAAAATGACACCATGGATTCTTTAGGCAGCATATCTGAATGTCAGTGGTAGTTTAAAGCCGATTATGGAAATGTTAACACAGTAAATACCATGACCCAATCAATGTTTGGCAGTGTGCTTCAGGTGTATATTTCCATCATTTTAAAAAATTGAATTATTGGCAGACTATAGTACGACACACTTGAAGTGGAATTAGGGCTGTCAAGGCGAAGGAACTCCGTCTGTGGTGATTGAGGGTGGCTCAACGGCATAGTATGCGGTATTAGCACCGTTTTTGTTTTTTTTTGTGTGTGTTGTTTTTGCAAATGACTTCAGAAGGGGTACAGCGGGATAATGTCAGTAACGTAGCATTTCATATGGTTCACATTTTGTGGTTATTGCGCCAGCTCTAAGTGGGATAAGTTCTAATGGCTAAGCAGGATATGCAACATACAATGATCTTTGCAATAAAAATGCTGCAATGCTGTTACACTGACACCTAGTGAAGCACTGCTAAGAGGACCCAAGAGTGAGATTGTGGTCATGGCCATTACATTATAGTTAAGGTTCAGTTAACTTGAAGAGACTTGAATCGACTGCTTGCTTAGAGTAGGTTAGAGAAAGAATATAGTTACATTCCAGGGGCAAATTATTCACATGAATGTTCACTCCTACATTGTTGTGTCAATCACTCGCATATTTCTTGGTTGACACATTACCTTGAAAGCCTACAAAGTCCTTTACAATAATTTTTTTCTAGGCTGCTTCTCTCTGAGTGCCCTATATGATCCCCTTTACACCAGACAGTCGTGACTGTGCTACCCCATCAGCAACAGAACATTATAACCCATCCCTCAATACCTACACACAGCTTGTTGTTTTCTTTATGTGCTAATTCAGTAACGATGCTTTGATTGTCATGTTTGCCCATTCCTCTCTAATTTCCCCTTCTCCAGCCCTGCAGGAGGTGCTGAGAGTGAGCTGCCACAGCTGATCTGGGCGGCGTCATCTCCCTCCTGGCAGACGCCTCGGGTGAATAAATAAGCCTCTAATGACGCCACCTTGAATTACGGAAATGCTTACAGCTGCACTATTAAAATGCAGGGGATTTCTTGTGGAGCTGCAACGTGGGATGCACACAACTGGGCTCTTCTACGAATTCTGACAGGCCCTCTCCAGGATGACTTCTGTTACCAAATTGCAGGACCCCATTACTGGCTAAACCTTCTGCCATCCAGCTTTCCAATTAGAGCCCAGAAGGAAATTCAGCCACTTGTTGTAATGGACGGCAGCATGGGTGGAGGTACAGGAGTGATGGAGAACTGAGAGTGAGGGAGGAAGGGAGGGAGAGAGGAAAAGAGAAAAGTCTGGCTTCATTTTCTGTAATTCAACTCCTTCATTTGTCCATCATCATCCTAGACACAATGCAGAAAATCGACAAAGGTCCTGTAACTGCCCCGAGCACATTTCCTGTCCAAACACAATACGATGTAATGGTCTTATTAAAACGCAGATGCTTACTGATCTGAGGACAGATAGTCCTTAATCAACGACATGCAGCGCTTTGAAATTGGATTAGGGGCAGATTTGGGTTTCACTTTTTAGATTTGCTTGATACAGAGGAGATATCCTGAGGAGATCTTTGAACAGCTTCCTGCAATTCTGCAATTACCTACAGCAAAGCTTTCCTAAACTGTAGGCTGCTAGAGATGACATTGATACCAATGGATTATAATAAACCTATAAAATATAGTATACCTGTGTTTGTAGGGCGTAATATACACCTCAGTAATGAGTCAGTTCCCACACAGCTATTCCTAAAGGTTTTCAATTCCCTTTCCTCACTGCAAGCAGCAAAAACGAACCAACTTCCAGTCCGTTAATTAGGTGTCAGACACGGAAACTAAACATAAACAGTGACAGATTGTATTACTCAAAGGGATTACCTCCATTTGCAGTGTCATAAAGCAGGCACAGACAATTTGTAGTACTTAACTTTGGGAAAAGTTCATTCAAGTAGAAAGAGAAATCTGTCATTATTGGCAAGGTTTTTTCACAGTTCGTGACAAAAACACATAACTGTAATGGCTGGAAAGTCCTTGGCCTTCCAATTTTGTAATTTGTATATGCAGTGTAAAAATGGCGGACTTTGTCTGTCACACATTCAATTCACAGCCCACAGGGTCTTTTGGGATATAAATGTGTTCCAGTCAATGACAGCATGGTGTGTGTTTGGGTGCATGCTCATGTTCCTGCAACGTGTGCTTTCAAAGTATTAACATACTGTACTTGACTCCCAGCCCAGAAACTTCTAAAACTGCTCGAGCTTCACCTCCAGTATCACCTGCTGATCTCTTATCGCGTTATTAAACATATCAATCTCGATCATTTTCAACGGAAAAACACACAAACCATACGGCAATAATAAAAAGCAATAAAATGTTCAGAAAAAAAGGATGTTTTTCTTTTCTTTCCATTTATTTGAGCCCAGCAGCAATAGAGGAGGTGGACTAAGTGCTGGAATGGCAGGGCCAAGACATAAAACCTAATCAGCCCTTATTGCTTGTCTGTTTTTGGCATCTCTTCATATTCTGATGCCTTTGTGGCTTAGATGTTGGGTAGCAGACAGCAAATGACTAAAGACACAAATAGATTCCCAGCGAGTACACATTAGCTGATGAACATCATTCTATCATCATCATCGTCATTACATATGATGGCTGAATGATGAATGATGAATGATGATAGTTTGTGATAATGTGGGAAGAGTACAGTATGATGATAAAATGTACATCAGCAGCTGCACAAGCTTCAACTGCAGATCTGAGATCTGGGTTTTTTTTTTTTAAATTGTCTAATATCCTAACGACTGTCTTTGACATGGGACTCCTCTGTAGTAGCTTTTATTTCTGTAGGTCTGACCTAGCTGTTATTTTCGTTACCATGTCTTAATAAGCTCCAACACCTCACTGTATCGCTGTAAATGCACCTGGCATACATTCTTACAGTAAAACCTATGCCCATTACTTTAGTTGTAACCCTGAAGTTATATTCTTCTCTCAATTTATTTCAATGACCCACTTTTTTTGCTTCAAGGCAGCATTCCTGCCTCTGACTGGAACAGAAATGACCCCAATAGTGTAGGAACAATAATGTACTGGTGAGGTGATGATAGCCGTGGAGAAAGAGAACACATTGGACAATTATACCCCAAGCCTTCAAAATGTCCCTGCAGTGTATGAAGGTTGGAGTGTATAGTAAAACAGTTTTCACCAAGCTGGAGTTTTGGGATAGTTTGTGGTAGAGCCAAATAAGAGCATAAATATTTAAAGTGCATTTATCAGTATTTGTATATTCTCCTTGTAAGTAAATACACTGGTGGATAGTGAGTTGATCAGGCTGACAAAGGATTAACAACAAAATGTTTTACTGAACATGCTGGAAACAGGTTTTGCTCCTTGCAAAATCTGAGGAAACTATGAACACCACTTTGGTTCAACTTATAATTAACCATTAGTTTATGATAATATTCCTGTCATGACCTAATGGTGCAAAAATAACATGCTTCCGCAAATGTCACAACCGATACATATGATGAGTAATTGCCAATGAGGTTAACGATGCAGAAAGCATGATTATGGAGAGCTTGTTACCAATTTCATGCACTTCCAGGGAATTCATGAATTAAGGGAAATCAATTGATGAAAATGAACTTTTCAAAATACCTTGTGAGAGGCAATTAATCTTCAATGGGAGAGCTGCACTGGGCATGTAATTCAAAGATAAGCTATCACCCACTTATTGAAATAGTTTCTAATTTATTCATGCTAATCAGTGTCTTTCAGCCTCAGCATCTTGCTTATGATAAACAAAATTCCTCTGCATGGGCCACTCTGTTTTCACTCTCCAGGATGATCACTGGTTTTTCAATTAGCTGCACGTCTACAAAGTGTCTTTGATAAGTGTCGTTGGCCATGCACAAGGCTTACTTCAAATATTTAATTGTCAAAATGAGACACTGAGACTGTCAGAGGGCACGCTGCTTTCCAACAACGAAGTATCAGCCGGTGACCAAACGACCGTTGCTATGGGTGATCCTCCGTGCATCTCAGCTCTCAGCCCATGTGTGAAAAGAACATTTCTGTGTGTGCGAAATGGATGATCCGACACGAGAACACAAAGCTCTGTCTCCATCTGTCACTGGGCCTTGATGCAGCACTAAAGGTCAAAGTTCAAACTTTAGAACCCAGGTCGTGATTAATGTGGAGAGAGTAGTTGGCAGCTAGCAGACATGCTACCCCCAGTCAAAGGGAAGAAGCTCGGCTCAGCGGGCGGCTGGATCTGTTGTTACTGGCTCTTTCTCATCACTTTGTCATACACTGAATATGTAGTCAAGACAGACAGAAGGTTTCTGGTGATACTGTTACTGTAGCTAACTTCACGTTATAATTAGCTACTAAAATTCAGGGTCAACATCCAAAATACTGTCAATAAATTTAATCATAGTCCAGCCCAATCGGAACAAGGCAGTGCCTTTTCTATCCATAGCCTAAATACTCTCATACATTTGATGTACAATTGGTACAAAATACCTACTTGCATTTTACTGAAAGTCCCCAGTTTCTGCTGGGAGATGAAATCTCAGAGATGTGGAAAGCTTTTTTGGGCACAGAAACTGTCAAGTGTCATACTTCTCAAAGTGCCCTTCATAGCTATGACAAGTGTCTTTTAAAATATCCTAGTTTGGGCTTCTCGAGGACTCATCATCATTGTTCATTTGTAATTATATAAAGCTATTACCTTGAAATATTAATATGTATCTCTGCTCATCTGGCAGAAAAGAAGCCTTTTCATGAAGACCAGTGAACTGCCCGTGAGTAAAGAAGTTTTGTGGAATGAGAATGATGATTATGGAACGCATTCATCGCATTGTTTGTCAAACTCGCTCTTCCTCTCTGTCCTGATTTATTTCTCTCATTGGTGAGTCATATAAGTCCATGATAAATAACACCAGCTGCCAAACAATTCAAGGTTCAAGTGCTGAAGAGGATTAGTGATCATTCTCAGAGCGTGTGTGTGTATCTGTGCATGTGTGTGGTATGTGCATGTGTGCACACCCACAAAAACTGAGGGTGTGTGCATATAGTGTGTGTATTGTTGCTTTTGTGTGTCAGCAGCCACATCCTGTGATGGTGCCCAGTATCGACTGCTTCTTCTTCACGATTCCCCCCGTGGGCTGGTAGCTGAAGATTTGGACTAAACAACACGTAGGTAACACAGGGCAATTTGTACCCACTGAGGACTTTGGAAAGGCCAAAGTCATGACTATTCAATAAGTTGCTCATTAATAAAAACCCTGAGTTTGTACTTTGCAGAATACAGATGTCTGTACTTGCTATTTGCTTATGGCGTTACACTGGAGTGCTGATAGTTAAAATAATTATGTTTGTGACTGCTCTTTTAAATGAGTACATGTCCCGTCTTTGGTTTGCCTGTTTTTACATATTTTATAACACACCATTTGCCATGCCAGTCTACAATCCTGATTCTTAAAAAAAATAGGGGCCTGTGTAAAACATATATAAAAACGGAATACAATCATTTGCAAACAAACTGTGTTTACCGACAACAGTTTAACGAAGTGTACATTTTGGGAATCGGAGTCGTAAAAAAGATGTGATGTGATATAAAGATGACAGCTGGATTCTCTAGCAAAGCAGGAGGGCTTCTCCAACTGGACCCTATACGGCTACAAGTCAAGGAAGCAGACTGAAGGAGGAAATCTCTCACTGCTCTTTAATTGCACCTTGGGCACCAGATGAGTTTCAGGGATGAGACAGGCGGGCAGCACCCCACTGTTGGTGGTCAGTCCGCATTCAGGGTGATGTATGCAACAGTGCTGTAGGGCCAGGGAGCACAGCCTGTGATATTTATCTGCCCAATTAAGGCCAGTGTATCTCTGAGATGCCTGCCAATGCTTCAGCCCCAACAAATCTGTTTCACAGCTATCCCACTGTTGATGAAGGATGTATTGTATGATAAACACTGCGGAGAGGAGAAGTGAGAGAACCCATGTCTCTGTTGTTATTTACACCTTTAAGAACCAACTGTTTAGCAGCAGAAAAGCCATGGCTTGACACCACTGGTGGAGTCAACTTCTGAATTTAGATTGTTGTCACACTGAATTTGAATGTCTCATCTTCCACAGTGTCTCCGGAGTGGCCTGCATGTCCAGAAAAATAATCTTTGAAGGCAAATAGGGTTGATTCTCTACAGAACACCCCACCATTTACAAAAAGCTTTTGTACACGTCCACTTGCTTTCTTGAGCACTTATGAATTTCACTGACACTTTCACTGGGCATGATCAAAACTAACACCCACACGCACTTCATTGATATACATTTAAAACAAGACAGAGACAAGAACGATTAAGTCCGACATGTGGGTGGCTAATCCTTGTAGATTGTGTAGTACAAGGTATTTTTAAAACCCTCACGACTCTGAAATAGATATCGATAAAAGCAAGACTAGGGTTGCAACAATAATTTTCCTCAGTGATTTACTCAAAGATTATTTCCTTGATTGATTAATTGTTTGGAGAAGCAAGAAAGTCCACTTTTGTCTTTCCAACTGTCCACATATATTTGCCTTATTATTGTATTTTTAAGACTAAAAAAATAGCTCTAAGAAAAGTAATCTGGAGTCAGTGAATTTTCATAAAAAGTTTATCTGAAGACTTTAATGACAAACCATCTGCATACCTGCACTACATATTTGACAATCAACTAATGGATTAATTGACTAACCATTTCAGCTCTATATAAGGCACCTTCACATCAAACAATAAGAAGAAATTCTGATGCACCTCCATGATCTGCACTCTCAACTTCCAACAGCCAGCATGTCTGTATGCACAGGCAGCCCAGTTACAGCATAACACACCACAAAGTAGAGAGAGATGACTGCAAAGAGATGGTTGGATGATGGCCAAGTTGGACAGTGTGAAGAAACAGCGCCTTGTAAGTAAGAAAAGAAAGTTTGTGCATGCCAGCGGTTTGGCATTTTTTGTGGTCTGGTTGTACCAAACTTGGCCAGTGTGTGTTGTGAAATATCTACAAGGAGTGTTGAGATTTATCAACAAGGACAAAGAGGAAAGCAGGACTGATTTGAATTAATTATTAATTGAGAACTATTATTCCTGTTGAAAAAGAGAGCCAGAGTGGTGAGTGATGGCATTAGCCTGGTTGCAGACCTCTAGATTGCTGCCCACATCACCTATTATTTGAGCCATTCAAATAGGTCTTGTGTTGTACTCATTGACTGCTGTTTCCTCTGTTGAAACAGCAACCCGGCCAATCAGAGCCTTGCAGGTCGGAATAAGAATGCGCCAGAGCCAGAAAATAGTCACAGAAATGGCCACAAAAAGGTAATAAGTGTGGATGAGTGTGACGCGGTGGCTTCCAGATGCAAATCTAAAATTGGCAAACTGGCAGTGCAGTCTGATGATCAGGCTCGTATGTATGATTATGTTGTTGTAATGATGGAAATGATGCTGTTGGAATGTACATCACACAGAAATCACTGTGACAAGAGGTGAACAAAACAGTAACAACAACAAATCAACCAGATCAGTTAACATATCAAATAAAATAACAGGGAAAACTGAAATTAAAGGCCTAACAGCAGCTGCTACAAATAAAGGCCATCTTCTCTCTCACTTGAATTAAATAAAGTCACTACTTGAGAACAATAACCTACGATTGTTGAATGATTGGTTTAAACTAAATTACTGACTTGATCAATGATTGTCTTTATTCCACTGGCAAGGTTTTACAGCAGGTTTTATTTTAGTTTCTACTACGTTGTTGTGCACCATGACAACTGTTGCAGTGTTTCACTAAATATTTATTCCCATCAGCAGCAGCGAGAGGTAACAGACATGAATTTGTCCTGCCAATTAATCTAATGTCATCCACAAGGACAGGCATGTAGAGAGTACATTGGAAAACGAAGGATAATTGAAGTGGGACAGTGTCCAAGAAAAATCTCAGGGAGTAAGTCTATGTTTTCTGCTTTTGAACAACCCCATTACTTTAATCTGAAGCTCATTTTGATGTACCATTGTAAACATGCATTTCAAAGTAAGAGCACAAAAGCAAAAGAGTACAAAAACATCACTCTGCTCTTCACTGTGAGTAATGTGGGGCCAGAAACATGCAGAGAAAATCGAGGTTTCCATAATACATCGCTCTGAATCTGAGATTAAGAAAACTGTGATATTTTGAGCTGGCTAAGGCAAATGTAGTAGAATAAATGTGCAGGGGTGACACTGTGCAAGCCACCTTTATGTTGAGCTGTTCTACCTGCAAAGACTATTCCAAGTGCCCAAATAAAAAATGCCTACTCTCTCTCGTGTTGCATCTATTCCCTCTCTAGAGAAGAGAGACGTGAAAGCTGAGTGGCTGACCTTTGTCCTTACTCATTTTAATTAACCATGGCTAATATCAGCTACTTCCATGATGAGGATTCACATCAGTGCACGAACACACAATCACCTACACACACATGCATGATGGCGCACACATATAACTACTTCATGCACATGCAAACACACAAGAGAGGACAGAAATTTACAGGGGCTAAGATAGGGATTCACCAACTCACATCCATACACACACACACACACACACACACACACACACAAATGACAATGATTAGTGGCTAAGTAAATGTCAGGGGCCATAATGGCAAATCTGTTCCTTTAGACACACTCATATTCTCTCTCCGCTTTGCCTGCAGTATCAATGGCAGGCCGGTTGTTTTAATGCATTATTATTCCACTGAGACTCTTGATACACAGTCCTTCCAGCTGGGGACAGGAACACAGATTCACAGCCCTCCTCTCACTGCACTCAAACATCTTATCACACAAACAGTCATGAGGAACTATTGCATTAAGGTTGTCGCAGTGTCTGGCTTTCTTTTTTACTTTGATGCAACGATACACAAAAATGACAGCATATCTTTGATCTAATCCAAGACCAGGGAAAGTTCCAGCATCATTATTTCTAATCACTAATTGTCATACTTACACTGAAAATAACAAATTATCTTAAATTTTTCTGACATTTTTCACATGTTCAGTAAATATAATTGGATAATTGGAATGATGTCATGTACAACCATAGCAGCATATCATTGCTGTACCTGATGGTTATAGTATGAAGGGATGAAGTTCAGATGTTGGTATACAATTGGTATTAAATATTAATGAAGAGGCCAGATTTTAAATACAGTCTTCCCAAGCGGTATCAAAGGACTGTAAAATTTATGCCATCCTGTCAGCACTACTTTACGTATTCCTGTGTGAGACCACATGTAATACTGTACGTATAAGCCTTTTGCAAGAGGGGATCAACCAGGGGGGTCAGCCATCAACTGCACAAAGCAGTCATTAACACTTCAAATGCATGAACTGTAGAGATGTTACATCAGATAAAGTGTAGGGTAAATTTCCAGTTAAGGGTATCAAGCCAAAAACTCCCTGAGTGATCTAAAATAACCACTTTACATCTGTGTTTCAAAATAAAGTCTGCACACCTGTGGGTGGCACCCTAATTTACTGAAATGGCTGCTCAGGTCGGCGACTTCCTCAGTTAATTTTGTATGACACTTATAGGTTATTATAGTAAATTGCCAGTGTAATAGCAGCATTCAATATTATCTTTGGCTGAGTCACAGAAACTATTGACAAAATGTCCCGCTACGTTCAAGTTTCAATGAAATGTGGAGAATTTAATATTCAACTGTTTAAGCTACTAAACATCAAGTTTGAATTGGAAATTGTTTAACCAATATGTTCACACAGCACAATCTGTTTTTAATTGAATAAAGAGCAAGGTAGAGCTAGGTTGCAAGTATGCTTAAAATTTAGAGTACTGATGTAAGTAATCGTCAAGAGGAATCCACACATGCAAATGTCATTAAGAAGGTGTTCATCCTCTGGATCAATTCAGAGAGTTGCATTAAAGTGTAGTTGACAGGACTGTATTTTTGGACTCATAGAATATGAAATCTATTTTAAATACGCCCAGCAATTAATGAGAGTGACAGAAGCATGGCATATCAAGAATAAACCGCTATTTGCCAGGCCTTTCATGCCGTACTCTGTGATTATACGCTATCTCTGTCCTGACATCAAAGAGAGGAGCGACGACCTGGAGATTTAACCCTCCATTCCTCTTTTTGCTGAGAAACACTCTTCCCAGACTGACTCACTCCACAGGCGTGGGCAATGAGTTTTCATTTGTAGATCCGCTCTGATCCATATTAATGTCCAAAGCATTTTCATCACATACAGGATTAAGCCTCACATATTCGAAAACGTTAGCCCTATGAAGTACTACATCACTCTGAGGCATCATATAAAGTCCACAAAATCCTTTAAACACTCATCTACTGTATGCTGTTTCGTTATACAATGCCTGATAGTGTGATATTAGATGCATGATGGGAACAGGCACTTTCTATTTATAAAAACTGATTCACGGGACAACATGTCAGCGAGATTCCTCTGAAAGAATCTTTAAGCTCAACACCTCAGCCTTCAGTTTTGTGTCTTCTCTGATAAAAGCTAGAAACACATTACCAGTGCCCGTGTAAGCAGCGAATGGTGAAGGGAAATATGCCTCTTTCCCCCTCCTTGCTGTGACAAGATATTCTTAGATGAGAGGTGCTGTGCATATTTAATACATTATCACATCTACAATCTTAATTAACAGAGAGGGAGGAAAAAGAATGGCGTCTGAGGAGGAAAGTAGTCGTGTGATGTGTAGAAGGGTGGATTGGGTCTGATAACAATCTCTCATTCCTCTGTATGCTAACTGAGATAATGGTCAGGGAAGACTGTAAATAGGTCAGTGCATGCATGATGGAGATAAGTATATGCAGATGAAGACCGGGGCTAAAGTAGAGTAGTAAAAGGGCTAGGCTGCCGTGGACCAAGAGTCCGTAATGGTCTGGTCATCGGGTTGTCAGTGATGTCACTGATATCGCACTTTTGCTCAATAATCAGCACACAGCCACGAGGCAGAACCCATTGAATTTAATCTTGTTAAGTCAAGTATTTAAAGGAAGGGTTTAACTGATCAGCAGTTACCTGTGCCAGATGTACCTGGCAGGAAACATGGACCCTTTTCGTAATTCAGGAGACCCTGATGGCCTTGATGATTATTGCTGTTGGCTGAGATTATGTGAGAGACCCATGGAGGCACTGGTACATCTCAAATTGTTCATTGTGATGAATTATTAGTCAAACTGCATCTTTGTATCACTGTACAGAACTGGGGCTGACAAAAGTTAACCATTAATCAATTAACCACCATGAATAGTTTTTTCCAGTTACTTAAGTTAATTTCCATAAACATGCACACACGCACGCTCGAATTCGCTTAGCCCGAGGCTAACAGTTCCTTTAGCCTGGGACTAGCAAAATTAACCGGAACTGACATCCCCATACAGAACATCAACATTCTCATAGTTTTCTTTGTATCTGCTGCTGTACCATAGTGGCAAACTCTCACCAATAATATTACATGGACTTATTCTTCCCTACCACCATATGGAGCTTCAGATTTCTTTTCTTTTCATTTGCAACAAGAACAAAGAGCAAAAAAATTGTTTTCAGTCTGTGCCCTTTACTTCACGTGACGCCAAGATGCAATGCCAGTGCAACAGCGTGTTTGAACTCTGCCATTTTCTCATTTCTCATGGGCGCTGTTCAATAGCAATGGAGCTATGGGGGGAGAGGCACAGATGCAAACGTCTAATTTGTTGAGGTGACACAAGATCTCTGAGGGGGGTAAATGTCAGATGGCAGAGATGAAATGATTCTGTCGAGATGAGTGAGTAGTCACAGTCATATCTAGCCTCCTACCCCCAATGCTGAAACATGTGATTCATGTGATAAGAAGTATGTCAGTAACTGCAGATTCCTGTTGGTGATACAGAGGAGGAAGGAAACAACACATGTAAAGAGACTTTCGCAAAGCTACACATTTGTCCGTATTTCGAACTTTCACTGGGTTCCCGAATCACTAAGTCATCACTGATCAGGAATTTATGAATTTAGGGATTTATGAGGCAAAGTGCAAAGTCTCTCCATCGGTTCAAGGAATGATCTTGGTCTTTCCCTAAAACACATCCAGTTTCATTCCAGCTGCCGTACCATAGCATTCTACCATTCCGGCCATGGTAAAATATTGAAATATATGTGTTGACAGAATTGTAACTGATATGACCAAATACAAGAAAGCCACCCAGCACTGCTAACATAGATATACATTTCAGATAAGAGTAATTGCTTGGAGGATCAGCTGGTCAAGGACCCTTCCATGCACCTGAAATGGGTTGAGACCGCTGCATATTTACATACATATACAGTAATCCCATCTTGCTCCCATTTTCTGTGTTACTCCTCATGGTGCACTGTCTAGCAAAGCAAAAGTGCCAAAAAATCCAACGCCATGAAATCCGTTTACTTCAACTGTAACATTCGTGTTGCAGCATTAATAAATGTTGTATGCTTGGACTGAAAAGCCCAGATTAAAGTGTCTGGGGTTTTCTTTCTTAGCAAGTCTTCCCTTTCCTTTCAGCAGATGAAAAAAACAGCATGCTCTCAGAAGCCTCTGCAACATGACAGAGCTGCTCCCCTGCTGCATCTCATCTGTAACGAAATCCCTCTGTTCTCCATGAGTGGGCTTACGCATGTGTACACAAGTATCGCACAGTGACAGGTAATGATTCACAACACACAGAGTTTTGACAGAGCAAATAAACAAAAGTACAATATGGTGTGGAATTATGGAGGTGCCATAACGGCACACATGTTGTAGCGGCACAATAAATAAAGAAATGACAGAGTGGCTGGCGATATAATGAACCAAATTTTTAACTACCTTGAGCACCCCTTCAGAGACGTGACCGCAGGCATTTATCAGCTCGAGTGAGTCATCTGTATTTCGACATACTTCCTGCCTGCAGCTCTCACACTCAGATACACAGCTCTGTCTCAACGGCTGGCGACCCATTTGCCTGATGACTCAACAGTATCAGATTTACATAACACAATCAGAACACCATCAAGCTTCAGTAATAGCTGATAACAGTAAAAGTAACAGCGTATTTATGGAACTATACGTTCAACTTTCTTTCCAAACTGTTCAACTGTCAGTCATCATCTCAACCAAAGAGATACTGACCACATCTCTTTCTGCTGTTCACCTGTTAATATTTCTGTTTTCTTCAATCACGGTCCAATTGTCCCTCTGGCTCCTGGTTATAAATGTGCTATGAATCTCTAAGTATACCATTGGTCAGGTGTTACAAACTAAGGTGTTATTTCTAAGCTTTATTCAACCAAATGACGGTTGTTTCTGTGGAATAAAAACACCTGTCTCAGAGTATAGATATCTCTGAAATTACCGACATGTTACTTTCATGAACTGTAAAGCAACAATTGGTATTTGTATGTCAAACCGTTGCCAAATTTTAGCCACTTGGTCAAATCCATCAGGAATTCTGGGCATTGCAAAACATATTATACAGCTGACAGCTGGCACATTAGCTTCGGTTCGATTGTGACCATATGGCCAGTGGTGAGGAGCTGCCATGACCCGAAACACCCCTGGTAAGATTCCCATTACAGAATGTTCCTCGGAAAGCCAGCATCTACAAAAACATGATGGTCCTGTAGTGCCCATTACTGCCTGCCAAGCAGCTGACTACGGTTTATCACATGTATATTTACAGGCATGGTGCACCTGTAAAACATTGCAGAAGCAGAGGCAAAGTGACTGCTTGTTTAAGACAAAGCAGCTCTGCTCGCTGTCAGTGTGAATGTGGTCAGTCGTAACTCAGCCACTCCACAGTTCACTCACTCTACATCAGAAACAATGGGACAATTTTGACAGCTGGAGCACAATAAGTTAGAGTATACAAACAAGTGGACATCTGATAATCTAGTAATCTATGTTTCTTGTCAAAACAATATTTTTTACAATAGTGCCTGTATAATTTTTAACATAATAAAAACAATTTATATTGTGATAATGGCAATACTGCAATTTACAGATGTCAAGACATCAAGCTAATTAGGCACAGCAACAACACGGATGGAAGTGAATGAAGTACAAGAAGACTGTAACAACAGAAGATAGTAATACAACAACAATCTGTTGTAACCAAGTGCTGATATGTGCTTTGTTTTTCCCCAGATGTTCTCCATTATCAATATTTCTCAATGTGACAAAATGTACAGTATTTTACTTTGTATCAGTTTTCCATGCAATGTTTCAAAACGACTTTCCTTGAAACAATGCAGAAAATTTTGTTTTAGAAAAACCTCGAATGGCATTTTCAACACCTACAGTTTCATAAATGTGTGCTACTGCCTTCACATTAAAATGCATTTATTGTAAAGCACATGGAGGATGTGATGAGTAACAGGAGGATTTTAAAACATCAAACTTGACCCAACCCACTGAACAAAGTCGGTATGGAGGCCACTACTGATTGCATGGATCCTTTTCAGTTGGGTGGGTGGGTTCTGACAGTCGCCATTCCCAAGGAGGAAACAAGGACAAAACAGGAAGGTACAAAAGGAAGGATTGCTTTCTTGGGGGAACTTTAACAAGACATAAGGCTGCTGATGGACACATTGGCAGTGTCAGAGTTTGCCCCTGTGACCTTTCGCTTTGGGACAGTCGCTGTAACTGCAGAGCACTGTGGTGCTCTGACAGGTTGACAGTGCTGACAGAGCACGACATTTATATTTTAGGCACTGAGCTAATGTGTATCTACATAATTAAACAATAAGAGAGCCAGTAGATATTCAGTGTCTTAATCAAGGATACTTCCAAATTACAGCGGAGTTTAATTCTGTGACCCTCTGATAATGGGACAGGCTTGCCAACCATTTCGAAGGTGAGGTGAGGTGAGCTGCAATCTTATCATCGGCCATGTGCATGCCAGTTTAACAGACAACCTCATAAACATCCACAATAATTCAAAAGGCACTCTGGGCACGTTCAAACCAACCACAGTACCGCCCTCCACCCACTCAGTTTTATAAGTATAGGGCAAAAAGATGGATGCTGACATGTGATAGCCAGCAGCTTCGAAAATCTACAATAACAAAATGAGCTGAGGGCACAGTACTTCCTGGGTTGTTGCTCATACCATTTGTTCATGTTTCCTGAACAGGCATGAACACCTGAAAAGTACGGATGTGCGTGATTAGTTGACTGGCAAATTAAATGTTGCTACCCTCGATAGTTGGCACCAGAAATATCACTTGGTTAAATTTAACATTTTTCTATTTAAGTACACATTTACTGTACATCACAAGATAATGTGCACTGCTCATAATTCACGGCTCATAGTGGCCCACATTTCAGCAGAATGTGATTCATGTTTTCAAATGGGTCTTGTACAAAACCTTATAGACCTTGTATATAATATTTACAAAGTTATTTGAAAGGTTTTGGATAATCTTACAGATTACATGTGCAAAAACCGTACTGTTTTCTGAGCGTTTTCTTCCTTTAGATTAGTCGACTGGTCTAAGTTTAAACTTCTATTTAAATGTCATAGAAATTAGTCGTTACGAACATCCCGACTGAGAAGGTAAATGCTGAGTTGTTTTGACTCATCTGTTCATCCCCTTGACAAACTCCACTGTTTTTGTACCAGGGCAGTGTTCATGAAGACAAAACAAATACTTTCAGTAATGGTTTAGACCAAACTAAACACACTGCAGGTATGAACAAACCCTAAAATAATTTTCTTAAGCTCACGCCATATGTCACAATGGCAACGCCAGCTGGAGAAGTGCTTCTACTTCCACATTTCACATACCACAGCTCACACCTCTATACACAGTGTGTCTGACCTTTAACTCTTCAATTAATGCTACGCCACCACCTGTAGAAGTCTGCACATTCCAACATTATGTTCTCCGAAATCAATCCTAAACATGGCTTGAAAACAGAGTAAGAATCATTTGGTATGCACTTGTAATACATCTGATTCCTGCTCATGGATACAACAAGGGTGTTAACAGCAGGCAATGAATGCAGGCCATCACACCATGTTGTGAAACAGAAGATAAATAAGTGGGGTTTCCTTTGACAGGTTGTCTAATAACATCACATCTTCATTAATATTCCAATTTAAACATAAGCAGAGCCAAGTGGACCGTATGAGTCTTTGCATCAGCCTATTAAAGAAATAGAACATGGCATTTGGAAGATGGATTTTTCAGTGGGGCCGTTTTCTTGCTGCTAATCTCCAGTCTGAGGTATCAGCATACAAACTCAGACTCCATCCTATTACCTCAACAAGTAACAATTAAGATACTGTCATCAATTAGCCCTCTGGGCCTACAACAGCACACTTAATGTCCCATAAAACACAACTACACCTATTGACCTTGTTGGACATATAGATCCTCAAGATGGAGCCCAATTGGGAGAGCCTCTCAAGAGCTCAATGGCAGTTTTATTATGTTAAAGGCTGAAATCCACAGCTTTAACAACTGTCAACCAACACAATTACACACACAACATATCAACTAACTAGACAAAACTCATTTCAGAGTCCTAGGAATCACATCTTATTTTGTTACCTGCGGTGACAAAACCCAGGGAGGCTTGATTAAAGCTCCGTACATAGTCTGCCTCCAGTCATTTAAACCAACGAGCTTCTACTTTTTGTTGCATAGCCTACAGGCACAAAATGTACCCTACAATGTCAGCTTACCTCCACAGAGGAAGTTTCTCTGCTGAAAAGATTTTTATTTTTCATTATTTTACACAAAGCAGAATGACTCAAGCTCTTGTCCTTACTCACTTACTTATGAGTAATATATGAGTAGCATGAGAGTATAATGGCATTTTTAAAGCACAGATGGTGCCTGATCCACCTGTGACCATGAGGTACATGGACAACACAAGAATATCATTGGAGACGCTAAATGATCCGTGTGGTAAGTAACAAACAAGATGTTAGATTAAAAGAAGGCAGAAATAAGAAATAAAAATACAAAGCAGGTATCAAGGCAACTGAAATCCATCAGTAACTGGTGGAAATGGAGTAAATCATTACAGCTGTTATTTAACACTGGTTCATGAACACACACACAAAGAAAAGTATGCACACACACGGATAAGAGCGTGTACATAACAGCAAGGACTACCTGTACGCACCTTTTACAATTAAGTTGAGGAGCTTTGGCCGTGGGTTGCGCTCACTCTGAATGGAGCATGTGTACTGGCCGTCATCAGTTACATCCACTTTCTGTATCTGAAGGCTGTACTCATGTTTGTCTCCAACGCTGGACACGATGGACACGCGTGGGTCCACAGACCACTTGTCGTTCCCTGCGAATATGATGCTTGAGCGGTTCAGCCAGGCTCCTTTAGAGACCCCATCCAACAGGTAGCACCTACAGTGACAAGAGACGCCTCGGTTAGATGTGGAGAAATGCTCGTTGTCTGACTCTGAAAAACAACTGAAAGAGGTAGATGTTTATGAAGTCAACTTGTTTGATGACTGAATGCAATTTTATCCATTAGAGACATTGCTGTTATCGCTCTTGCTACTGAAGAATCTCTCGCTCCCTAGCTGTGAGTGCAGGATTGTGTTTGTAAGTTCTGAGGTTTAATCTACATAAACAAACACCCTGAAAATGCTTGCCTGATGATGTTTTTTTTAATGCAAGACCAGAGCGCATATGGATATTTTAGTTATAGGTACAACTGGGTAATGTGCCAGAGAGTGAGTCATAAAAACAGAAATCTCAGCACCTGAGTGTGACTCAACCTTACAGCTGCTTTAAGACTCGATTTGACTCAAGACTAAAATAACCAGAGCCATGAGTGAAGGTGGTGCATAAGGATGGTTGCTCTGTTGTCAAGGCAGTCGCTGTTTGGATTCTGATGCACGTATATCCATGCTGTGATGGTACTGGTGCTTGGAGCAGACAAAAAGGGTGAGAGAGTTGCATTTCAGCAATCCTTTGATGCATTTTATAAACCAAAGAATAGGGGTGGGTGGTATACTGGTTTTGTCACTGTCACCGCCATGTTCTGCCATGATATGGATTTTGCAATACTGTCATTACTGTGATAAATGTTTTATCATATTAAAAATTATGTCCTGTACTGTGCTGCGATTATAGGGGTCCAAGGCTATTAGAACAGAATTGGAGTTACACCCATTAACTGTTTTTAACATGTTGTTTGTTGTGTAGTCTCATATAGCCAGAACAGATGTTTTATCCACACTTCATACTGCAACTCAAGCTCAGCTGCTTTTGTTGTTACAGGAAAGCCTCTTCTGCTGCATGCCATGTCGGTATCTGTGTCTGTTGCTGCCGTATGTAAATATACTTTACAGACATGCCCCGTGGTACACTCACTGTTGTACTTATATAATATACTTTGGGTTTTCTGCCAAATAAATGTTGTTGGGTTGCCTAATCCTACCCCTTGTCCCCTCTGAGAATGAATCACATTACATTCACTAATTAACCTACATTATGTGGCAGTTTACTCCTTCCAAAACACGCGTAAGCCTATACCTCACTGTCATTCCTATTTGGAGCCAATAAACACGTTTTTTATATATTTTTTTTTTCATTCTTAAGATATGTCCCTTACATTGCTTATGGAAGTGAAATGAGACTCATGTAGACTCACATTTTGAGTATTCCTTTTATTTTTGTAATACTCTGATAAAATACCACCACCATAAAAAAACAACAAAAAACATTTTAAGACATATCGCCCACCCTGCCAAATAGCCAAATAATAAACCAATGACCACAATAATCGTGATTGTTACTTTTACCATAATCAAGCATCCTATTAACTAGTTCCACGTGACTGTAATAAGGATGTTCATCTTTCAGAGCAGAGAAGCTTGGGTTTTAAGTTTCAACAGAATATGAAGACCTTTGACCTGTGACATACAATACACTAGAGCTGCAGTGATTCATTGATTAATTGATTTAGAAGATTCATTCCCAACTCCCAATTTGCTAAACAATCAATCGTTTCAGTCATTTTTCAAGCAGAAATGACAAACATTTGCTGGTTCCAGCTGCTTAAATGTAAGGATTTGCTGCAATTTGAAGGTGTCACATTGGGTCCTGGGAAACTGCAATGATCATTTTGACCATGTCCAGATTTTATAGATCAAGGGATTAGTTTTTAAATCATGAAAATATCTGTCAGATGAACCAATAATGAAAACAATCATTTCTTACAGAAGTCTGTTCAGTAGCCACATGTACACCCTACTCTGAATATCAACTGTACAGGGATAAGGGTCAGTAAATTGTATGACATGAGCGGTCACCACTGTCAGAAGACCGTTTTTATCACCGTTCCAGCGCTGTTTGGACTTACGAAATCGTATCATATTCTGTGACAAATGCTGCAATAATGAGTGGGAAAAGAGGCAATCAAGTTTGGCTCTTCAGCTGTCGTCAACACGCAGAGCAGACTGCCAGCACCACTAGTAAAGCCACCGAGAAATCGGTTTGGCACTCACAACAAACCCCTTTACCCTCTATGCCAAGAAAGTGTCCGTCAGGGAAAGCAGTTAGAGGACAATGGTCTAGTCCAGGCTGCTCTCCCCTTAGAGAAGGTGCTGCCCTGGAGGTATTGTGCCAAATAAGTGGCAAACAATGGAGAATGGAGAGTAATAAAAAACAATACTAAAGAGAAGTCCAGGTCCTTTGGAAAGTCCACACGGACCTGTCGGTTAGTTAGCCCATTGACCACCTGAGCTGTAGTGCTCCTGGCCCTGAGGCAAGATTTACTGAAGGAGCCTCAAGGCAAGTTTCACTTCTTTCTGTTTCTTTCTTTATTCTTCTTTTTTTTAAAAGATCTATTGGCTTCAAGTTCAGGATTTTGAAATTCATAGCCGTGACTAATGTAAAAATGTATTAAACTGACATAAATAAAGTCTATTTTAAATTTGCACCTTTAAGCTTTTAAGTATAGCAACACTTGCTACCTACCTTAGTGCTCACAGGCACACTTTTGTGGGACTGCTGAGAGTGCTGGCTAAAGGCTTGAACATTAATGCACAAGGCACCTGTTTCCAACCCACAACCACTGATGTGAACAACTTGTCAACAACTTGCTTGGCTTTCATCATTATATCCTTGTAAAACAGAGTAACCAGAAACAATTTTTTTCTCCAGTGTAGGTGCTATTGATTTCTCTGTTTTCTTACCCAGAATTGTCCTTTCAGAATCAAATATTCACTCAATGTGGGCTTGAAAAGTGGCTGCTATAAAAAGTATACTCCTTCAAAAGAGATCAGAAGCTGTGGCCAGCTTGAATACATGTCAGATACAATACACCTCAACGGTGACAGGTTTTTATGGCTTGAAAAATAATGAAAAGGTTCTTTGCTGTCCATTCAAATGATCGCTTTGTTCAACACACTCATAGCTGGTGTAATACGGTTACATAAACTGCTGACCACAGCTGCTGCTCTATGTGAAGAAGGAAATAAACTTTTAACAGCCACAATTCAAGGATAGATTTAGGACAAAGTAGCACTTAAATGTAGTGCCAGGAGTATGGTTGGAGGACCACTCAATCGGACAGGATCTCTACTTGAAGTCTTGACACTTTTCTTCATCTTGATGAACCAGTCCTTGATGTTCTTTCTCTGTTTTTGCAGTTTGCTTATCACTGTTCCTCCTGAAATTATTATTGTTGTCTCACTGTCTTTGTAATCTCACACCAAGGAGTCATACAGATGCCTGTATATCTGCACCTCCTCACAAAGCTGTGTGTCAGAACAAGCCACATTTACATCAGCACTTTGTCTCAGGTGTTGTTGCTTACTGCGGCTGCTCCCTTCCTTAGTTGCTGCGATCTTAAATAGGAACTACGTTGGCAGTCATCACAAGTCTGGCATAAGTTTGTCAGTGTATTTTTCCTATGCCAGTGTAGGCTGCAGTTAGGCCAAGCCATTTTGGCTGTCTGAGATATCGACCAATTTCAGAGCATAGACGGAGTGCAACACAGTGATAAAAAGCCAATGGATACATACGCTATTGTGAGAAAATTGTTGTGGTAATTGTCAGTGGCCTAAATCTGCCCGAAACATCAACAAATTCCCTGCAATCAGTTCAGTCAACTCAATATGAATGCAATCACCAAACACCGGAGATTCAATGCTGGTTTGCTTGCGTATGTTTTCTGCAGATTCTTAGTCTGCGATTTTAACTAGATAGAGAGGTAGTTCATCACCAAGACACTTTAGCTCAGGCATCTCAAACCGGTTCCATAAAGGGCCGCGTGGCTGCAGGTTTTCATTCCAACCCAGGAGGAGCACATCAGGCCAACCAATCAACATCAAGGGATCACTTATTTGTCAGCTGAAGACTGAGATCAGCTGATTAATTGATTCCAGCCTGGTGTGCTCCTCCTTGGTTGGAATGAAAACTTGCAGCCACGCGGCCCTTTATGGAACCGGTTTGAGATGCCTGCTTTAGCTGGTCTGCTTTACTGCTTGACATATTTACAGATAAACGTAAACCAGAGCAGATCCTGCTTAATGGCAAGGAAAAGAAAGGATTTTAGCAATTACAATCCTGCTTTTTTAAGAAGTTGGCTTTAGTAGGTGTGCCTTGACTGTTTTCTTTTTTTTTCTTTGACAGGAAACATATCTTTGTTTTTTCTTTAATTCCACACTTTGGCACAAGTGCTACATCATGTACCAAAACCTGGTGAATTAACAAGAAACCACAGCAAATTCATGGGTCAGCCATATTCCCCTTGTTTAGCCCTTCAATCAGGAGTAGTTGCACGAAACTGATAATGCCTCGGGTGGGTTTCGCTTTCATCAAGCCCCTCTTTTTTGGAGCCCAACAGGATATAGACTTCCCATGGTTTATACAAAGCTCAAATAATTATTCCAAAGACCTCAGAGCATCCACTCTGAAGCAGCTTTGACACCTGAGATATGCATTAATTGATAATTTTATTTATCCCAACTTCTGACGAGTGACTGCAGCGAAGCCAAGCTCATTACAAGCCATTTTTTGTATTCTGTCTCACAAATAACAGAGTTCAATTCAAACCCCACTGATTATGCACAACTTGGAAAAAACATGAAACTGATAAACTGGTGTCAGAGCACGTCACATGAATGGAAAATGATGACAAACCATTAATTACAGTATGGCAGCTGGTAAGAGAAGCGCATTGTAATCCGTTTAGCCAAATTCATTCAAGCTCTTTGATTTGATGCCATAATTAACACTGGGGCATCATTCTGACCCAGATTCTTATTTGCTTTTTAAAATTGTTTCTAGGTTCCTCAACTGTAAATATTATTCCTGGCACCAAATCCACAGATTTCTTCTTGCAAACATATTTCAATGTTTCACAGTCTAGTAGTTCACATTCAGCAGTTTTTTTCCTCTACATTTGGCACAAGAAATGAATACACTTCTGGATGGGTCCCTCTGTAGTCTGAGATTCGCTGTTATGTAACAGTTACATAATAAACACAGAGGACATTTAAACTTTAAGATATGCAGACCCCATGGAAGATCACTATTTTCTACATTTTTCCAGACTCAAATTAAACTGGAAAAAGCACAATGTTGGCCTGACACCTCTGCCTACCTTTTTCAATAGATATAGTAGATGAGATTTCCATTTTTGTTACAAGTGAAATGTTGCAGTTTCTTGTTTGTCCCCCTCTAACGTTAGAATTTTAAGCAAAACCTGCAACCACACAGTATTTAGGTTAAAACGGCAAAAACTGTTTGGGCCGAGAATGACATATTATTGCCTTATAAAGCTGTTGGGGTGAACATGCAAGCAAGCAGTTGCCTATTGACACATCCAACAGACACAGAGTAACACTTGCATTCTAAAAGCAAAATGGTTCATAGAGTGGTGACACTGAACCAAAACAATACGGCTGCAGGCCAGAAAACAAAAAGAATGAGTGGAAAAGGCGCTCAAACGCTGCATAGACCTGCACTACACACACTCATGTGGTCCGTTGCTAATATAAAAATATTGATCAGTGTGGCTTCAGTTTGTGCATCGTTATGATAGCAACCAAAGGCCAAGCTCACCTAATTTTTCTGCAAAAGGAATATTGGCTTACAATAAGCTGAAACTGCAAAATTTCAGAAGAGGGAAAATATTTCATTTAAGAAAGGAGAGGAGGACAAGATGGCTGGTATGCTTTCTTGCTTAAACAAGAGAAAAACAATCTACATCTAACCGCAGCCTCTCTGACACATATGGTCATATCTGTGATCATTCAAAAAAAGGAATACTCAATACTCCAGCCAGCCTTGTATCATTTGAGAAGACCACCTGGAATATCTCATTTTCCAGTCTGTGTTAAACTGCAGCAAGACAGACAATTAGTGGTGCACAATATCATTGCAGTGGAACATCTGCTTAAAGACAATGCTTGTGCTAGTGTTTCTGTTAATAGCAGCGCCCACTTACCCGGCTTGAATGAAATAAGTGTTTTGAAGAGTATAATGAGCGAGTGTGACACAGCCATAAAATTGTATGAGGAAAACCCTTTAATCATGAAGTCAGGGGCAGATGTTTCATTTCATTTTAGCTGTTTCACACATAAAGAGAGATGCTGTGATGACTATACCTGCACTGTACGCTCTACAACCTCTACAACGACTCACTGCCCTCAACAGAGCTCAACTGTCCAATGAATCCTCAAATGAGAAAATGCATTTCACACTGACTGACTGGATGCTGAAGTGCTACTGAAAGGAGGCTAGGTGAGATCAGTGTGAAAATCCGAGGTCCTTTCTGCTGTCTTTTTTTAGATTGCTGAGGCAATGTTGCTTTATTAGCGACATTAAAGAACAGCAGAAATGATGGAAATAAGGGAGGGTGTTAGATTTCAAAAGGTAATATGTAGGGCTGCAATTAACACCTTTTCATTTTCTGTTAATCTGCCAATTACTTTCTTTCTTCAGCTTTCCATCACAGATGATGAGCAAAACAAGCAGGTCTTCACATCTGAGAAGCTAAAACTAGTAATGTTTTGTTTAAAAATGTACTTGAAAAAAAAATTGTTGCAGATTAATTTTTGTCAAACTGTGTGTTAAAACTAATAGTTTAATATATTACCAATTAATGCTTTCCGATATGCACAAGCAGCTAAATACTGTGCGTTGTCAGTATACGTGTGTTTTAAAGTCCAATGCCACAAAAGGAGAGTACAAAAATGGAAATGGAAAGACTAAAAATCAGAAACTGGAACCCTATTTCAGCAGGTAAATTGAGCCCAATCTGAATACAGCATTCAGAAATATACTCAACTTAAAGTGATACTGATAGGCATGCCTCCAGCTTTAAAAAAACAAAAAGACATAGTAAATCCACTATTGACAGCTCCTGGGGATTTTTCCTTTATGCTACAACGTGAATCAACAGTGTTATGAGTTGGTTTTTAATTCGATGTGTATCTGATCCACCAACCAGCACATATTTTTGTGAAAAAACTCTTTGCCTCTCATTCCCATAGTCTTCTATCACCAAAACAGTGCAGCTAGCCAACAGAGGCCTGTAGCGAGATGATAATATGCCATATTTCTTAAAGGGAGTTTGGTATAATATTTTCCCCACAGAGTGCTGGAGCTTCCGTTTAATTGACAACTGTATGTGTATTTTTTAACGTTTTGTCACCACCACAGAAACACTCGGTAACTGCTGAGGTATGATAAGGTTTTCAGACATTCCTGCTAGGGAGTTGGTGGAGGACTCCAGTTGTGAGCAGACCTTCCAGGATGTGAAAGCTGTCCTGTGCTGTCCTCACCAGTTCTTGCTGCCCTAAACTCTGCTGTTGTTTTTAAGCTTACGTTATGGTAGTGGTACAGGTGCTGAAGCTGTGCTGATCCAGGAAGACTCAGTAAGGATCGACCACCCCACTTTTCCAAGATCTCACAGACCCAGCAGAACGACAGCCCTATTGACATACCTGGCTTTGCCAGGGGAGTTGCATCTTTTTTTTCTTTGGTTTCCTGTGTTTTGGTTTCCCCTGTGCTTCCACTGTGACACACGTCATCAGGCTAATGAACATCTCTACACACGTCAGATGGATCCATTACAACCCAGTATTCAGCTATTGTTTTATGGAGGGGGCATCATATTTCTATATGTTATCAATCCAGTAAAGCCTCTTAACAGCCTCCTTTCCAACTTAAAAAGAATTTAGTGGTTCATGTTTTATTTACTGACACATTTTAAGATATGCTTTGACCATTTACAACCTGAAAAGTAGAATTATGACTGAAATAGAGTTGGATGTATTTGACCATATAAACTGCTTCACCAAACTATTAATATTTTTACCATCACTGTAATAATTAATTGTTTAAAAAAACACACCATCTGCCTGGCTGCAGATTTGTGGTGCTGTGTGTTCACACTGTGTCGCTCTGCACCATCCAGACAACATGATTTCCAGGAGAAGCTGATCCTTAATTTGTTGAGCTACTGTAGTCATGCGTCACTGTGGCTCAGCTGTTTCCGAGCGATGAAAACAGTGATGTGACTGGCTGAGAGCATTTTTATTAATTACCACACCCTCCGATCTATATTCACATTCAGCCAGCCCCTTTGCACTTTGTGCTGCTGCACCTACATGAACCAAAATAGCAACTGTGCTCGGAGGCACCCACACAGTCCATGTGCACAAGACCTACTGCTTTGTGATTGTTGTTGCGTTTGCACAATTAAGAGAGGGCCCTAAGTGCATTTTGTACTGAGAGAAAGTAAAAATCTTTTTTTTACTGTCCCTGTGTTAATCACTGTGTGGATAGAAATCAAACATGAATACTCACTTTACACTTGTAAAATTCAGAGAGCAGCAAACATGTTATTTTTGGATAAATGACTGAATTACAAATACACTGGCCTGAACAACTCTGAAATACCTCTAAGAGCTTATTAGTTGATTATTCAATTATTTGACTGACAGAAAATGAACTGCCAACTATTTAAAAAATCTTTAACAATCTTTTTGAAAAATTAATCACTTAGCAAACTTCTTCAAGCAAATAGGCCAAACACAAGCTAGTTTCAGCTTTTTAATTCTGAGGATTTGCAGCTTTTGTTTGTGACAGTAAACTGAATATCTCTGGTTTTTGAACTGTTGAAAAAAAAGTGATTAAAAGACTTCCACTTGAACTCTGGGAAATTTATTTTTCACTGTGGTCTGACAAACAATGGCTAATTATTCAAGAAAACATTTGGCAGATTAGTCAATATTTAAAAGACAAGTGCAGTTATGAGTGGCAGCACTATATACTTTGTACAATGTAAAATGTTATAATCTATACACATAAGAACAAATATATATGATATTATGAATGTCCAATCCATCCATCCATTGTGTGTGTGTGTGTGTGTGTGTGTGTGTGTGTGTCTGTGTTGGTGTGTGTGTAGTGGTGGTGCACCCTTGTACCTTGATCATAGGTGCAGGTTTGTGTGTGGTTGCTGGAGGTTGGGTATATTAGGGGTGGGGTGTTGAGCTGTAGAGAATAACAGAGAATGAGGACACCGTAGTGCTGTGCAACCAAGGTACAGAGCACCAGGCTCTTAATCCCTAAAATAATCCTGTCGACTGTGGCCGGTGGGACAGATCTGAAGCCTTCCAGCTATAATCCACACAGACCAAATGCTGAAACCAACACCTAACATCACAGACACAGAGAACACTACAAAAAGTGTCCCATAGCCAATAGAAAGTGTTCAAAAGTGCACTACAAGTGAGAAGACTTCAAGTTGATTCTGTCTTTTTTTTTCATTTCAGTATCTTTGACTGAGGGAGCAACAAGAAATTGTCAGCCCCCTGACTACATACAAAATCAATGGCCTCACTCCATTGTTACCACAGCAGTTATTACAACAAACCCTGTACAGCATCACCTTGTCCCCTCCAGCTTTGGGACTTCTTCAGGAGCACCTGCCCTCCTCCCTGCCAGTGCATACAGATGAAGTGGCCTGTGCTTAAATGGCTTTGGTTGAATGGTTTTGTTTTGTTTCACATACGTGGAAGCAGCTGAAAGACACAATATGTAACCAGGAAAAGTAATCTCCCATGTGTGAACAATAGTGGAAGGCTATGTTTGTGCTGTAGCTCCTCTTTCTCTTTGTTTTCGACCCTCACATGAGTATGTTTTCACGAGCTGTTTATTTCAAATTGAGCATAAGTCAACACCGGCCGTTGCATTAGAAGTAATTCACAGAAAATTGTCAAAGCTCTACATGAGTAATCTCTGGATTAATTCACATTATTGATTCTTTTTTTTTTTTTCAAGAACTGACATTGATTGAATGAATTCAACTTCAAGTGAATAGAAATGAATGGGCCTTACAGAATTAGTGGTTGAATAAAAGCTGAGAGCTGAAATTCTGAGAGGATAAAGAGTAACCTTTGCTGAGGCATAATGGGCAAGCATTTTTCCACCCCAGACAATTCCTCCTTATAAATATGTGAATGAGCTCTGCGTAATACATTCACATCAAAACTGATTCCGCTGCACATGCAGATACTGTTATATGTCACATTCAAAACCCAGCTAGACGAAACATGATCAAACACTTAAGCAGTCTACTGTGTCATTATCTGTTAAACAAATAGTATACTGTCTGGGAATCTATTACCTAAGGCAAACTCTGGACTTACTCAATATCACTTTCAGATCGGACTTCTGTGAACACACTATTGGACCACAAAGTCAGTACCATTGAATCACGACCACAACTACTAAGGACAAGCAAATAGCGATTGGGATTACAACACACAGTGTGCTCCAGCACCTATGCTTAAACAGCGTTTATTTTTCTAACGTGCAGCCATCTTAAAAAAGATCCAAGCACGGGCCAGGAGCACACCGCCTGTGCTGATTTACTGGTAAACAGTTGTCATTTGAACTTCCAGCAGCAATGACTCACAGTGATAAACACTTCAGAGATGAATGCGTCTGTATTTCTTTCATGAAACTGAAGCGTGCTGCAGGCTTAAGACGCATTTCAAATCTCTTCAGCTATTTCAGTTTGCTCCAGGCCTCCTGCAAAGAAGGCACAATTTGCCTCCGCGGACAATACATTGCATTGCACTAAGCATTGTTATTGAGAAAGGCACTTAAAAATGTTTCAAAAGTAATCTGACCTATAGTATCTCTGCTTCCAAGCGTGAGTGAGCTTAGTGATGTGATCCACTAAGCGCTCAATGTCCACATAGAACTAGAAGGGAGTATCAATGGTATTCAACAGAGTCTTTTCAGATCATCTGTCTTTCAATAATAATTAGACTAAAATTAGACTTTCATCACTTACTATATGACAGTAGCTCAATGCGCCAAAGGCAAAGGAGAGCTGTTATTGCAAACGGAGTAACCAGGCATTTACTCCCATAACTAACAAATCAACATTGTGTTTTATCTTTAACAGGGCCTTAAAGACTCCTGGTTGAGAGCTCGGTGGGTATGGCTTGTATGTACCACCACTATGACAGAGGGCTATAGCTAACTAAAAAGACACCGCTTTGTCCTTTTAGATACCAAATGTCAAATGACTGTAATTACATGTGGAGGCAAATTTAGCAAATACTTTCCAAGAAACTTATAAAAAAATGCCTCACCAAGAGGCACGTTTGGGTCATCCATGAAACCTAACTGCTGTCCACCAAAAAACAGTGACAGGCATTCACAGCTTCAAGTTATCACAATTTCCTATTAATGCACCAATTGTGAGATTGTAATGACTGACTGACATTTGACATTCACCATGAATACACGTCTGTGTAATTCCTCCCGTATGGAAAGAAGAAGGGGGAAATAATATGCAATAGCTGGGAAGGAGAGAAGAATATAAATAAGGCAGATAACTGCATTTCTACTGTGTATTAAAGACTCAGAGATCATACTGAGGCAAGAAGTGGGCGGCTGACAAACCCCAGATGAGCACACATGGAGTTCAGGGTGCTATAAAATTGTCTGGAACCTGGGAGCCTTTTAATTATGCTTCATTTCATTTCCTACATGGTATAATATGTAGACAGAAAACAGTACACCACTTAACTGATTATAGGTTTTCTCTTCTCCATGACTGGGGCCATTCATCTAGGACTCCAAATAACGAATATTTTTGATCATCAATTAATCTGTTCATTATTTTCTCGATAAATAAGCCAACTATTTGGTCTAAAAAAATGTCATGAAAAAGTGAAAATATCACATATTTACAGAAGCCAAAGATGGCATCTTCAGCCAAGAATGTTGTTAATTAAGAGGCTGGAACTAGTAAAGTTACTTAAATGATCATTTTAGCATTATTGTACATTACAGTATTGGACATCCATCACGATGCAGAGAGGAGCAAAGCAAAGTGTTTCTCACACCTGTACATTTACACATATCCTTCACGTGGAGAGAACATCCAGGAAGATGCCTTTGCACTCAGGACGAATTTTTCTACTGTTTTCATTCTCAATCTTAAATTTATCAAACTCACATCACAACATGGGAAAGCGGCATGTGTCCCCAGGTGACTATACTGATAGAAAAGTAAACAGAAGTCTGAGACAGACTTGTGATTCACAATACCATCATATCATAAATGATATGACTCCACGAACACAAAACAAAAGATGATTTATCAGTCTGAAACTTTTGTCTGTTGTTCAGACACGGCAAGAGATGCCATCACTAAGTGTAGCTAGAAACTAGAACATCTGAGGAAAAAATAATCTATCACAACAAGCAGTAAAATACAGCTCGATGGAGTAGACTATATAACCACCAATCAGCAGTGAAAGTGAAAGAAGTGAAAGCCACCACACTGTGTTGACTGAATGTGACTGATTGATTGGTGATTATAAAAAAGAGCTGATATAGACCAGTTGGCCAAAAGCACATCTTCAGTGATATGCCACAACTGACACGATGTTTCATTATTGTGCTACTGTGTCATTACAACCTGTAACAGACGCCCGTCTTATAAACCCAGACCATTGGGAAAACCTAATTCTCTGCTGCATTCTTTTTTGCAGTTCATAATACAAAAACGCCCCCAGTTTTGTGCTGCTGAAATAATTTCAAAAGACCTGAGTGATGGTTTTCTTACTAAAAGGTTCAATTGCTCAAAAGACAAACACGAAAATTCAATCAAGACGACTGCACCAACATTTTTTTCCCCCTTTTCTGTGAATGTTTTGGTGGATTTAAAACTTTCACACAATTCTTGAGAGGGTTGCTGTTTTCCTGCGTTGTCGTGGTTCTAGTGACATTTCTGAGGATGGAACGCATTTTTTAGCATCTGCTTTCCCAAATCTAGCCACCCGTTCTAAGGTAGCCTATTTGCTCTGCGTACTTCTGTTACCGTTTCTGAGCTGGCAGGGACTAGACTGAACAGCTCAGCAGGGACATCTGCCTCCCACAGCCATCTGTGCCCAAGTCCTCCTAATCCCCCTCTCTGTCAACCTGTCTCACTCTCCTTCCGCAGTCTTCTCTCCCTAGCTTGTACATTTAGTACCTCAAACACATACATACATGCATATGTATAGTATATACAGTGACAGAGAGTGAGAGAGAGACTTGTTGTAGTCCTCAATCTATGACAACAGCTAAAGAGTTCCCCATCAGTTATAAATGACAGATGTACTGCACAGCACAAAGAGTGGGTCAACATGTGGGGCTTTTTAAGAGTGTGATGTTTTGTTGAAGTGGACTGCAAGTTAATTGTAAGAAAATTTACATAGTAAGTGACAAAAAGAAGAAGAAAGTAAATCAAAAAATGTCTTTTTCTAAATTGACTGATCCTTATTCTGGTCCACTCCTCTACCTCATTTGTTGTGCTTTCAAGTGTGTATGTGAGGTGATTCCTTTCATCAGTATGTGCCTGGTAGGGTATTCTGCTGCCAAACAGTTTACCCACACCACTCACTGCACAAGTGACAGGTCAGGCTTGGCAGTGCGCCAGGGAGAGCAAGGGAAGTGGAGTCAGAGGGATAGGTCAAGGCTGGATGTGGGGTAGAGTCACTCACCGCCTGTTTGCCAAGGACTGCTAGGATTTACAGATGAGTTTACAGTGCTCAGTAGCAGAGTTTAGACCCCGAGTTAAATCAGACAAACCCCAAACAAATGTGTTTGTGTACTGTCTAGACTGTGAGGACTCTTGAGATGACAAGGAAGGCTAAGCTTGCTGTGTTTTGAAATGTCACTGCAAATGACTGCAATGAAAGGGGGTCTTCACAGCTGCCAATTAGTTTACCTAAAAACTTAAATGACCTTAGATCTCATGGGAAACTTCACTGCAGATGCAACAGTATTAGAAATAGAAAAAGTATTAGTATTAAAGGAGAACGAGGTTGTTCACTATGGTGAAGTAATATTTTTTTGTGAAAAGATGAAGAAAATCAAAAGGAGTACTTTAAAATTTTCACACTTTTTCTAGCACAAATTCTTCTCTGCGCTTTCTGACATTCCCAGTGCTGAACTGCACCGATCACAACGGAAGAAACGTGCAATTTAGAAAAGAGCTCGGAGGAATGTGACTGAAGTAGGTATCGTGTTTTGTAGTGGGCAGATGTGGGTCAACTGTCCGACTTTCTCTCAATTTCCACCCCACATTTTTTAACTCTTAATACGACACAGACACCAGTTGATGAAGACATCTGTTTGTTACCTGCGTGAAATGCTGTAGTATTTGCATGTTTATTGATTCCTGGTACAACTCGTTCAGTTTTATTATTCCTTCCTCACTAAGACATCTATTTCTTACGCCATGTTTAAAATTGATTTAAAAGCTGTCCTCTTCTACCTTCTTCTGAAAGTATCTTTTTTTATCATCAACTGACGACAGTGAAATCCAAGAAGTTACGGGTAATCTTGACTTGCTGCCTAGAAATCTGTACAAGCCTGACTGTGATAAAAAATAGCACAAATCAAAACTAACCAAAAGTAATAATTATAGTTCATATTTAATGTAATAATCATTAATTATTCTAATTGTTCTTTCATGTTTTCAACAACTTATATCTACAGTTTCAGCTCAACAAATCACTGCCATAAGTCCAAGAAGTGCAGAAACATTTTGGATGACACTGTCTTCACGTTTAGTCGGGAAACATTTATATTGCTCAACGGTCGGCATCGTTCCTTCTAAATTTGAAGATGACAAGGGGCAAAGCCAATATGATTATAATAAACACTCAGTAGTTTTCTCAATAGTGAGTAGTAATTTCAGATTTCAGAGTCAGTGCACTGCATCGCACAACGATACTAGTGTGTGTGTGTGTGTGTGTGTGTGTGTGTGTGCATACAGATACATACATTTACACACAAATAAGACACTGAAATAAAATGGTTAATATAGTGCACTATATAGTAAATATGGAGGCATTTCCAACACAGCCAATGTCATAGTGAAGTTGACATGAATACTGATGCGTCCATTTGGCAGTATTTACATGACTGTGGATCATAGTGGGTGTGCAGTTTTCTAGAAAGCAAATCAATGGCACTGCATACAGACGCTGGTGCAGTCGACAAGCCAGCACTGGCATATTTACAGACAATAACAGCTGAGGTGAAACAGTGTCTAAGCCTTTTTAATACACAGGCAAACATCAACATTTGCCATAATTGGAATGGCAAACAGCCTACCAGTAGCAAAAGGCTTAACTGATTTCAGAGTTCAAATGTTCTCAGGAAAGGAAGGAAATACCTTTTTTAATGTAATGCCAAACAAAGCATGACAATGCTATGTCCATAACATATTGATTGGGTTGACAAAGGAAAAACTTGATGTAAGAGTGATAAGGTTATCATAACGGCAGTAATATGGACATACATACTTCGATATTAGTGAATGCGCTCCATTATGGGCATCAAATTAAACCACTGTCACTGCTTTTGGGTGCCATCTCTAGTTACCATGTGGAGACCATATAAGTGATGTAATTAAGACTCATCAACAGGTTCAGACTTGTTGGAACCCAAGTATTCAAAGCACATAAAACCGGAAACATATGCTTTGGAATACAAAAACATGCTGTTAATATTGACATCAGTTATTTACTACATGCTGTGCTGAGGTGGTCCGTAATACCGAAACACGGATAGATAAGATTTGTATCTCAGTTAGGAAGAATGTCAGGTGATGTCAGGTCTTCAATGTATGCCCATGACATGGAAAATGTCATGCTTTGAAATTCCTCTGTCATAAACAATGACAGTAACTAGGGAGTGTTTGTTATTGCTTTCCTGCAGGGCTTTATCCACCCCTTTTTGATGTGCTCTGTCCATGGCACAAATGGACAATCCTTCATTGTCAGAGGACGTTGGAACCCCTGCACATTGTGATAGGTGCGACCACATTCATCATCCTGACAAAGGGAAATAAGCAATTGCCACAGCACTTAACTGCTTTCAGTCATCTACAAATATTGGAATAAATACATTGAGCGAAGGAGAGGCCCCTGTGGGCACAGCCATATTTTACATGCCCTATTTGTGCTTACTTGCTTGCTTTAGCAACAGTCCTTTTTCTCTCTGTCTTGTGGTGTTTCACGCATACATGCAGTACAAGTGCGGTCCCCTCTCCTAGTTTTGAGTGTGGGTGTAAGAACCAGGTTGTACAGCATGAACAGTTTGAGCATCCTGCTTTCACCATGAAGCATTTGGAAACACTTCCCCTAAAACCCCTTATAATATCAGAGCTACAGAGTATAAATGTGAGGTGTTTGAGGGAATACCTGACGCCTATAGCATAAGCGTGCACTTTAATTATCATGATAGAATTCAGCAGAATTTTTAATACCAGGCAAGATTACTTCATTGTGTCAAATGTTCCTTGTTATTCAAAAGCAGTGTTGTAAATACATTTTCAGCATTCATATTTTCTTTGTGTTCGTAAATGCATGCATGTTAGCCTGTTTATATGGAAGGAGGAGGCAGAAGGTTGGATGAAAACAGAAATTCAATGAATGCTTCTCTGCTTAAAATGCAGAGCCTGTGTGTTGGCAGGGACCAAAAAGTCCTTAGTTAAGCTAATCGCCAGTCCATTTGGCAAGGATTACGCTCAGCTTAGGGTTCGTCTCATGAACAGGGTCTCTGATTCATAACAGTGATTTGGATAAGTAATTTTATTGATAGAGCAAATACTCCATTCTGAGATTGCCTTAATCACTGTAAGGTCTCTATAAGAATATTTCTGCAATTAAAGACATTAATATGCCACTAGATTGTGTATGGCTTCTGGTGGGGTTGATTTAAGGACACGGTGAAAGGAATAAGTGAGAAAGGAGTCAGCAAACCAAGAGTCTAAACATTACTTCCTGATGATAGCCAACAGGGGGCACAACATGGGTTGGAGAGGCACTTATTTACCTCACTCCACCTAGGCTCAGAGCCTGTTGCACTTAACTCACTGAAGTGGTGGTCAGCAGGGTGAAAAACAATCCAATTCCTCCAGGAGTGTCAACACTGGTATACAGTTTTAAAGAGGCAGTCAAACAATCCAAAGCTCTGACCGGTGCGTGCAAGGTAAGCTGAACCAAACAATTTGAGTTAAATGATAAACAAAGGACAGTTTTGAAGTTTCTTGCTTCCTTCTCTGGGTTTTCTTCTTGTTTACTTACCAACTAAATTAACTATCAAAGAGCAGTGGTGGGCAACCATGTGCCATGTAGACCAAGAATCTGCAGGTTTATGTGAGAACCTGGCAATTACTGTGGTTAGTTCCTCCACTTGTTCAATGAATTCATTGGGGCCTCAACAACAAGCGTAACTTTGGCCTTCCTACATGTTCTGTTTAGATACTCCTCATCAAATCAACATTTATGTGACCCAATTGTACAGTATTTACCATGTTATATTACCAGCAATAATAACTAAAGTAGCTTAATTTTCCAATAGTACAACAATCTTTACATTTACACACGCTATGTTCACACAGAATATTGCATTAACCCATACTGTATGATTCTATCACTAGTAGTGTTTTTTTGTTCATTTGTGCAACATTTCTATTGCTAAACTTCTGAAGTTGACAACACCATCTAAATACTGCATGTTTGGCTTTTCTGTCTCAGAAAGGTTTTTCACTTTTATCTGGGTTACGTAACCAAAGTAACTTAATACATTCATGGTGAAAATGAAATGTTATCTGTTTCATAAGAACTGGGAAAACTGCAGAGCACTCCCTGGGCTCGAACCATTGTTCTTTTTCTGAAGGAAATAAAGAAAAACTGTCTTTGAAATGGAGCATTCTACCGTGTTGTTAGTTCTTGTGACACAGATTTTTTTTTGGATAGAAAAATATGTGAACGTTTTACATACTGATTGCTGGGGGAGGCAATACAAACTTCTCTAACAACTCCTCCATAATACATCAGACACTTAACTTTAACCAAATGTGGCTGCCTCTGCCTGACAACTAAGACATTAACCCACTGAGCTTGCGGATGAGCACTTGCATGTTGGTTTACAGATGTTAGTGCTTGGTTTCAGCCACTCAACTAGACACTGTACAGAGAGAGAATCGAGTTATTTTGCTACATGAACCTTACAGCACTAGTGTTAGAATTTACATTGTCAGTGACACAGAGGAAATGAGTGGAAGAAAAGGAAGTGAATGGCACAACCTGATCCCTGACCTGAGTTGCGCATGTGCGTATGTACCTGACCAATGGGTAATCCTGGCCTTAATCAACCCCTAACCACTCACCCACCCACTGCTCAGATTGGGCATTGATGTGAGAATTCACAACATAACATATTGGTAAATCAAGTATTTTACCTCTCTCAAGGTGGTGGGTGGAATCTGTTTTGTTGCCTATAGAGGAAGTAATTGGTGTAAAACAGCAACTAAAAGACATGTTGGGAATGCTGTCAATTGATTGACAGAGCTAAAAAAAAGAATATCAAAGGAAAGGTAAAGTTAAACTATTCAAGTCTAAATTACATGACTGTGTTTCGTATGAGGGCATTCGCTTAACCCAAACCCAACCTCCATTGTCATTTTTGTGACGACCAAATTACCTTGTTAAGCAGAATTAGTTGGCACTAAATGAGAGTGCTGTTGTGTGGAACAAGGAATTGCTGTTATTGTCTGGTCTCCAGACAAGGCCTAGTGTCTGGATTGAGAAAGAGACAATTTATTGGCAGTGAATAGGAAACTGAATTATATAATACATTTTGTGTTAGTGACAATAATCTCCCAACTTATTAAAACACAAAAAATCACCCAAGTGCAGCAGAGACATCACAATTTTGTTTAATTCAATAACCTACCAGAGCCCTGATCAATTGTTATTCTTCCCCTTAATCTCTTTAATGACAAAACCAATCAAAAATCCTGGAGAAAATTGCTCCTCTTGCATAGCACATCTATTCGATTGCATTAAGTCATTGAGACCTGTGCAGAAGCTACAGCTCTGCTCCAAAAAAACAGATCGGCACAAAAACGTATTACCTTTCATGATGTTGTTACCTAAAGAGTATTACATGATGAATTTGGGCCTGATTCTTCTCCACTCATGTGCCACTAGTGAAGCAGAATAGCACAAGACTGCATCTCTAAGCGAACAGGTTCATTAGGCCCATGTAAATTGCAGCAGCATCCGGGACTTTAACATCTTGGCAACCAGGATAATAATGGTAAAAGAGAAAAACCCAGCAGAGAATCCATCTCATCCTTCCTTGGGCATTATTATTATGCCTCACCAGCTCTGGCTGCTCATTACCGACATCGCACACATTCAGATGAGGCAATTGCAAATGAGCATGCACAAACACACAATACTGTACTCTGTGAGGTTTGAGGGGATGGGCTGATGATTCTGCACGACAAACTCACCTCATCAAACACTGACAAGAAACACAACCCTAAACTGATTCTGTGATTCAAACTCATTCCTTTTCATCATGAATTTGACTGGGACCACAGAGTCTCTTGTACACACAGAAACTAGCCCACCCAAAACCAGTTTATAGAGTATGTAATTTCAGCTGAAGGTAAAATGGCTGATAAGAAGTAAAGTCAGCTAAGCTCCTAAATTGGATGGTTACAGGAGTGCAGGAATCTAAATAAGATGTATGGGCTGCAGCCTGTAACCTGTGTGATTTTTCCTTATCAGTTTATGAAACATGCAATTAGTTGAAGATGGCCGCAAGGCTTACTGAATAACCCCATTAAATAGAACAGTGTTAAATAGGAAAGTGCCTTAAGGCAAACGTAATGGGTTTTTCCATTGACATGCTTTCTATTTGATCGGAGAGAATGCTTTCCTTGCTCTTAATTCGAGCGTTGGACATCTTGAGATGGATGAGAGGCATTTATTCCATAATTTATGAATACGATACCCAAAACATAAATGCTAAAACACAATCCAAGTTCTGCACATATAAAAAACTGGCAGCGGGTCTTCAGAGCCTTGAGGCAATCTTGGTAGCCTCTTTTTTAGGACATAATCAGAGAAAATATTTAGCTAAAGTTATTGTAAGCATTCACCCTACACATTGGGAGCAGCTCATATCAACACTGTGAAAATCAAGGCTTAATGGAATCTATTTTTACACACAGCTTAGCATAGCATGGCTGAGCACAGCTCTGGTTGCTTTTTGCTTCCATCATCTGGGGGTATGGTTACGTTGAGAACGAGCCAAGTCCTTCACAGCACAGATGTCTTTCCGGTGACTGTTTTTAGAGATGCCTGTTGACACTGTTGATACGGTGCAGAACATATATATGATGACAATTCTGTATGATGTCTAGTCTCTACAAGGTATTTTAATCCTCCACTTGCCAGTTTAATACGGCATCCCACCCCCATACATGTATTACGAAAATAGCCTTCTCATCTCCAAAGATACACTCAATGACTGCATTAGAGCGCTGAAGGAACTCCTGTTTTCTGCCCCAGCTCACTCTGCAAAAACAATAAATACATGAGTTGAGAATGTTACCACGCTACTGCAGTGCTACAACACATAATACACACTTACATTGTGGCTGAGCTCATTACTGCTTTTTCCTCTCATCTCAAGCAAGTGCCCAAAATTTTCTGGAACAATCAGGCAACATTAGTGCTAGCAAACTCAGCTTTTTATCTGCTCCCTTTGGAGCTGCAGTTACAATAAGCTGTTGCTGCAAACATTACACTTCCTGCCACTGCTTCATAATTCAAGCTTATTTTTGTGTGTTTTTGTTTCTTCTGTCAGAGAATAAGTTTGAAAAATTGTAGAAATACAAGAGGAAGGAGAGAAAAAACAAACAAAGATGTAAACTGGTGAACTCATGGATGTATAACGGGCGTGGATATGACGCAGTCAGTCAGCTTTGCTGCCACTTTGCCCCAGTGGTCGGCCATGGTACTGCAACAAAAACTTATGCAGCTCAAAACAGACTCAAAACACATCGTCAGTTTTAAAAGAGACATCTGTAAAACTGTTGACAGGACATTTCAATCTGCAAAGAAGGTCAATTATTACTCCAGAAGCTTATTATTATTACTCCTGAACAGGTGCAGCCTGGGAAAAAAATACTGTGCAGTTTTGGGGGGACGATTTTTTTCATTTTGCTAATTTAATGGTCTCCCATGGAGTGAGAGTCGCTGTTCAGCGACACAGCAAGCAGCAAGTTAACCCAGTAGCACAAAGAGGCTAGCAACGACAGAGAGAGACAACGGGCAAAAACAGCTTGTAGAGCACAAACATTTTCACATCTAAATCTGTGATGTGAATTGATTTCCACCAAACCAGAGTTGGTGATTGTCAAAACAGTGGACAGACTAATCGAGATTGTTGTTTGAAAGAAGCATGTTTGCAGTTAGTTAACTAGGCCATTAAGATTAGTTTTAGTGAAAGAGATAAACTTGAATTCAGAAGGTGTACTTTTGTATTTTTCTATTTAAGAAGGTAAATAGGTGTAAGAATATTTCTTTTCCTTTGACATTTTTGAGTATATTTTGTTTATTTATTAGACGAATAAATAAACGTACGCAAACTCATTGCTCACACACATCTCATAGCTGAAAGAAAAAACCTTTAAGAGGAAGGGGAGGTGCACACTCACCTGCTCAAATACTTTGGTAATCCCCAGCCAAAGCATCCAACCCTAGCAGTGGGGTGCACCACACAGACGCAAACCAAGAAGCAAGAAAACTTTGTTGGAGTATGTACTCAGTAAGCAATTGTCATTCAGATTAATGAGCTCCTTCTTGGAGTCCGGTATTCAGTTCCTATGATACTGTACATCCATTGGTGCACTGTGCTACCAACGTAGAAAAACAATACTGCTACTTCCTCCATACCTGCATTCCTGATGTACGCCTAAAACAATTTTAGGTCATGTTATTAGGTGCTCTTGTAATGACTTCCGTTCCTACACACAGGCGCAGGAAGGTGACCTAAAAATTTGTAGTTCAAATAATATTTTTATTTCCTGGCAATGCAACACAAAACCAGGGAAAAAACACTGCATCTGAGTAAGACTGTTTGGGCACACCTGCTTTGGCATAGCAGGGCCATCATCTGCAGGACAGCCTGAAAGTGAAAACAATAAAAACTGCTGAATTATGGACAGTAATCTTATTGGCCCATGAGATTCAAAGTAGCTGTAGCAGCTCCTCCGGAAGGCAATCAACCAAAATTGCAATCAGCAGGTTAGCTGAGAAAATTCTAACTTTGCAGAATTGTGTTAAAAAAAAAAAAAGCACAAGCTTGGTCTGTGAGAACAAGCCCATAGAGATATTAAAAAAGCAAAGTAAGGCAAAAACACTTGTTTTATTTTTAATGCACTTTTCACAAGTCCAGAGCCTAACTAACTGCCAACAGTAGTGCTTGTTTTTGTGTAACCACAAATATATCTAAGACACATTCAGGTTCAGAGTAAATAGAATCATTTTATATTTAGCAGTGTCCAGCTAAATGCAACGTGATGTCTTGATACTATAAACAACATTATTAATATTATTATTATTGTTGATGCTGCTTTTGATCTCACAACCAAGGGATTACACTGCTCACAATGAGAATGAAATAAGTGGGTTTTGCAGTCGAAGCTATGGTGCGATACGGTATATGCTCATTTCTGGTCAGGCTATTTTAGTATTAAAGCCTGCAATCTGTTATCAACTCCCCGTGGACTAATGGGAGAGGCTAATTCCCAGGCTCAACATTAGTCCCAATCAAGCCGTAACCAAGCTGGCACAAACACGTGCCTGTCTCTTGGAATGGTGCACACACAGTACTGCATTATTTCTGAATAAATAAACAAATCTATTCATCGTCATAACATTCAGCCAGTGACGGTCAGAAATACTGCCATACTTCTACATGTCCTCTGCTCTCAGTCAGCAGACTGAATCTGAATCTGACATTTGATATGATGGATGTTTCAATGGAATATAGGGTGTGTTTCAGTAGGCTCACTAGGTTGCTGCCCTCTTATAAGCCTAGTAACCATTGACCTTGACAGCAAGATAGGACAGCCCCCATCCTGAAGGCGAGATTCTGATAACCATGTCATCCATCATAGTGGCACTGAACCAAACACACAGGTCAGAAACCTCAAGTTGGTAGTGAATCCTCACCTAGATGTAGTCTATTGTGGACACACACACACACAGACACACACAGACTTACAACAGGAAAAGCTGGCAGCATGGTCTTTTAGTCCTCAAAGGACAAAGCAGAATGCTCATTTTTGTCAGCGATTAATGATGTATGGAGCTCTATAGTGTTGCAGGAGATAGGGCTGTCAGTCAACCCTCCTGCAGTCTCTCCCACATGTACACACACACACACACACACACACAAAAGTACTGATACACACATATACACAGACAATCTGCACACGTACACACTTAACCACAAAGACATTATACAATCATACATGCGCACAGCCACACACACACGAGCTGGATAGTGTTTGGGCAGAGCTTGCTCTCTCTGTCTCCCTCTCTTATTTTTTTCCTTGGGCTTTGCTGAGATAGTCTTCAGGTTCAATGTATCACCTCCTGACAGAAAAGACCTCAATTCCCCACCAGTACACACTAACAAGAGAGCGAGAATCCTCCTTACAGCTTGTAGGTCAGCCCTGCCTTTCATGACTGTCGGTTAAAAGAAGAGGTTATTACCAGTAGATCCGAGCTCTGCTCTCCCACAGATGCTTTTTGTCTAAAACAGCATGCTTCTCCCACCTGAGTATGACGGTTTATGAAGAGCACATGCTGCTATGAAGTCATGCTGCCTGAACACAGCCAAAGAAAGCCAACTCTGACCTCAAAAGCATAAAAAACCTGGCTAGCCTCAGCGATATCATGGTGTCATATTTGCTTTTCGCTAATCAAGAGAAAACTCCATCGGTGCAATAACATTTTATACCCCTGCCAGTGAGAGTGGTACAGTCATCACGAAAGGCCATATGGACATTAACATCAAGATAATGTTGTTGAGGATAATTTGTGAGTGATGAAATATTGCTCTAATGGAGGGACAAAAACTTAATTACACATTTCAGCTAATGTTGATGACTGTTTTATGAAGGGTGGATGTCAGACAGTTGGACAGTAAGCCACAGGCCATATCATGTTTGCAAACCTGATCCTGATATTACAGTCCAAAATGACCAATTTCAGCATGCAGATATTGTGAAAGGTTGAATTAAGTCATAACTGCAAAAGCACTATCATCCAGCCAAATTCTCTCTATCACAGCCCTTGTCTACTGCTCCATGTGAGGGCAGCTTCTGTTATATCCTGTATTATATTACTGCACACCTCCCTAAGGAGAGATTATCTTAAAGCATTTTCCACATGGACATTTTCTGCTATAGAGTGGAGGGCATAAAATGAACAAAGAGACTTGTGCCAGGACACATAACCATAATTTTAATTTGAAAGTATGGGGCTTTTAGAAGTTTTATACATGATAAACTACCTCAAAGATAATATTCAGAGAAGATTTTTTAAGCTTTCATTAGCTGGTGCTGACACTGTCAAGATGGTGACAAAGCTGTGAAAAGACTCAATAAATGAGAGGCATTTCACATGATGCTGAACTGTCATTATCATTATACCCGCCATACAGAGCTAAGTGCCCGTTTCTGGAAACGTAACAAATCTTTGAGCCAGCGTCACACGATGCGTCAGCGTTAAAGCTGAGGAGGAACAGTTGGTTTGTACATTGCTGACACTAGAAGGAAGAGAGGCAGTGTAAACATGTGACAGGTTGAATGTACAATATTTCAATATTTGTCAGAGGTCATGATGCATGATGCTGCATACTGCCAGTGTTTGCTGATGGCAACCAATGACCACACACACACACACACACACACACACACACACACACACACACACACACACACACACACACACGCACACACACACACATTATTAGTGATGCTCAATGATCTGACATATATAATTCCTTTACAAATCCAGTTAAACAGCTCTGGTAGTCCTAAAAATCAATTTATAAATAGGTTAATTTTTAAACCTACTTATTTTCTATGTACAGGTATGTTTAAGTAGAACTTAAAGATACAGCCACCAAAATTCTATATTGTTTGTTACTATCAACACCAACAATGTGTTGGTCTGCCTCTTAATAATTTCCAGCTTCCTCAGCCTGTGTGTGGATCTTAGCCCCAAGCCCCTTGATTCCCACTCAAGAATTAATCTTCAAAAATGGGTCACAAAAATACACTTTCTTTTTCGTGTCAAAAACTAAACTAATATGGACTGCATTCATATACCACTTTAATCAAAAGCACTTTTCAATTTGACTCTCATTCACCCACTTACATACACACTGATGGCAGCTTCCATAAAAGGCATGCCATAGCCATTGGGAGAAATTTGGCGTTCAGTGTCTTGATAAACCACACTTCAACATGGACAGCAGGAGCCGGGGATCGAACAACCAGTGATGCGTTTGGTGGAAAACTGACTCTACCTGCTGATCCACATCTGCCCCAGTAATGGCTAAATAACTTCCTAAAACAGCTGGGGACTGCAGATTTGAGCAAAAATACTTAAACAGAAGTGAGTAGTGCATTTGTTTGGGGTCTATTTTCAGTAATGGATTTGGTGAGGAAGTGAGTATTAACAATTGTGTGACAGTGTATGTGGTACTGAACATATCATCTGCTGCAATCATGTGACTTACTGATATGTTTCTCAGTGGAGGTTTATGGCACAGGTGGACAAGCTATATCAGGCTTTGACTATACAGGCAATCCTTTGTTTGTCATGAGATTAGTTAAGCATAATTAAAATATGTATCATATTAACATACTTATCTTTTAACTAAATGCATACACATAAAAAAATATCACAAGAAATAATTGCCCTTTATTAATGCCCAAAGCTAAGATTTAATGCAGTCAGTTCCAGCACAGTCTCTTGTCATTCCTGGAATTGGCTGGCCACTGTCATTCTCTCCTCTCCTTCTTTCTCCTTCGGCCAGATAGGGGAAAGAGTTGGAACAAGCCTGGAGCTGGAGTGATGATTGATGACACGCCTCCTCTGGTGCACACTTCCCTGCTGACGCACTGCTACACTTTTCAGCACTAATTGGGCAACCCTGCAAACTCCCCTTCCAGTGTATGTGGGGTCCAGGTCTAAGCAAACCACCCACTCAGAGAAGTGTGTGAGCTATACTGTTCTGATTAAGTACTGCCCACAAGCACCCCTAGCATGTCAGCAACACACTGTGGTCCTGTTTACTGTGTAGTGCACATTTGCTAGACACTAAGGTGCGTACCACAAGCCATAAATATTGACAGAAGATGAGAACCTACAAGTGTCTCTTTGGAACAGTGAAACTATTTATATCTACCTGCAAAAAAGAGCTTCTGTGCATGTACAGAATATATTAAGATAGGGACTCCAAACAATGACAAAGCAATGCAATCCAGACAACAGCCACTTGATATTCCCCACGACTGTGTTGTGGGCCAGGGTGCTATCTGGGGCTTGCATTGTTTGTTTGTTCTGACTTCATCGAGGGTGACTTACATAACCTATGATATGTATGTAATGCATTTATGAAGATGGATATTAACTGACACAATTTAGATTAAGTGCCTCACTCAAGGACACATCAGCAGTATCCTCTGCGCCTGCGTATGAACTGACAACTTCAGAATCATTAATCCATTTAGGGCTCAGAGGGTTACAGCAAACTAAACAGAAGGCCAGTGTCCTTTAGAAAGGTCTGCTAAACAACACAGCATGTTCAGATCATGAATTCATCCACAATGTTCTGTAATGCAGGCGCAGGCAATTACTAAGCTTGCAAACCATATGGTTGGGAAGACATCTAATAACGGTCTGCTGTATGTTCTCTGGTTTTCAATGAAGGACAAAGGTTCAGCTTATGGGTTGAGAAATTGTTGGTGTGCACTGAGGCATGACTGATCTGGGCAATTGGTGAGCACAAAGACCATTATGTAAAAAACCTTCCTGAATAAATATACATGATGTGCCTCTAAATCTGATTACGATGTCGAAACATGTTGAAAGACCCATTACTGTCATTTTGCTCGCCACAAACTCAATTTCTTGTGTGCTTACAAATATTTTTCATATCCCTTTTCTGCTTCGTTTTCTCAGTTGCCCTATTTTTTCTTCTTGTTACTGTCCTTTTTTATCTGCTGCTTTTATCCCTACATAATTGTTCATGTTTAAGTGTCTCTGGGTCCCCAGACTGTATAATTAGGACCTGTCACTTCCTCAGTGGCAGAGTAAACCAGGAGAGGCTTCAGTGTGTCACGTCCAGGAGAAAATCATAAGAATTTAGATCGAGAAGGAGGTGGAGATGATATGGACAGAAGCTTTTGAATTTATTCTCTGGCTGGCTTCTAAGCAGGCACTTCTGAAGAAAAACTCAGAACTTTAGGTGGCTGCCTTGCCTCAGACAGGCTTGCCAGTTGATTAGCTGTTTCTAAAACCATTTATGTAAGCTTACAGCGTGAATTATTCTTATTCTGTTTTTAATCTCTACAAAGGAATGCCTGCATGAATTATTCATGAAACTGTATACAGTATCCCCCCTATTATTAACTCTGAGATAAAAAATATTTCTATCTGTGGAATAATTAAGTCGGTAAAGCAGCAGCTGAGTTGACGCACAAGAAGTGCACATTCGAGCTGATCATGGGAAACTAAAAATCAATTTGGAGGAACTGGCGAGGGTCCATATGAAGTGCCCTGAACATCCCAAGTCAGATGTAGCACAGTGAAATGTATGCTTCAGCTATGCCTGCAGCATGTCGCTACATCTCTACATTGAAAAGCACTATACTATATAAACTGTGCAACTATACTGTGAAAACAAAAACAAAAAAAACACCAGTATATTGTAAAACAATAAGCAAGTCGGTTATAGTATTCAAGGGTAATATACAGTATTTGTCTGTCACTCAAAGCTGTTTTACACATTGTCCAATACATTTGATATTTTTGTAAAAGCTTTCATTATCATGGCAGCTTGAAAACCAAATCTGACACAGCACATAAATAAATAGCGCTTGCAGCCAAGAAACCTCCCATCAACCTGAATTTTGTTTCAAGTGTCAGGGTTTGGGGCAAAAATAAACCTTATTGATTGCAGCAGACTTGTATCAGTTATTGTGCTTCACACGCCTTAGGTAAGTCAGAAAAATGTACTGTTATAGATCTTTTTAAAATATCTATTGCACTCCATGGATTGCTACATAAGCAATTCTTCATTTCTATAGAGTTCTATATGAGAGCATATGGGACTCCTACAAAAACAAGACTCTTCATTGATACATATGACCTGGATAAGGGCCAACCACTTCACTTGAGTAGGGGAAATTGCCTTACTAACTGAGTCTAATATCGTGACCACTTATGTAACTGTCATATAACTTTCAACACATTGTACTTTTCTTCATTTTATTTTTCTTACTATTACACAATCAAATTCTTAGATATGTAACCCCTTTGCAGGACTACACTCATACTGTGCCGAAACAATCAACGAGGCAAATATAGGTGTAACTCCAATGCCTTTGAATGTCCTTTTACCTTAGAAACAAGGAATACTAATACTAAAAATAAATACGTGGCGTTTCCTCTTAAAGAATGAAATGTTAAATTAAAAATCTCAAAACAGTTGGCAATACAATTACAGGGGAATGTTTTGTTTTGTCTGCTGGCCAAATGAGTAGAAAGACCTTTTATTCCCCACAATATTAACCATGAAACTGTTGTACAGGACTACGCTAAATACTCTGAGGAAAACCTTTAATCTACGTTGACCTCCTTGTTGTACAACCTCTTAAATACTGACTATGACTTCTGAAACATTAGTGGCCTTTTGTCATTTTCTGTTAATTTTGCTTCTGATAGCTCTAACCACTAGCTAACCAGTTAATTTTGAAGAAATAACTGCCACAATGTTTGTGGCATTATGTGACATTAACATGGACGCAGTTGAGGCCTCATGTCTCCATCGCACCAGTCAGCTTCTCAGCGAGGCTGTCTGACATGTGCTGGATGAAGAGTCTCTGAGTGAGGAGCACGCTGGACTGCATCTCTCAGTCAGCCCTGGCTGGCTTGACTTTCAGCTCTTCCTTCTTCTCCTCAGAAGTGTTTTTCAATGTGTTTAGTTACAGTAGTTCTTGATGGTATCTTGTTCTCTGCGCAGTGGTACCAAACTAGCTTGTTGATTCCTTTGCCCTCTACCACAAGGATTGGCAGCATATCGGTCTCAATAATTCAGCACACCACCCAGGTGATGCTGTCGAACCGGCATGTATCACTCTTTCTCTGCCTGCTCGGAGTGATGTGATCTTTTGCTGTGAGTGCTCCTTGGACATGGCAGCCGGGTGCTTGTTCTTATGCTGCACTCAAAGTCAAAGTCGGAGGTCAGACTACCTTCATGCATTTCAGGTGCACAACACCAAACGTAAACAAAATATGGCTGACTGTGACAAACTGATCATTCTTAGGAAAGTGTACACACAATTTAACTCTCAGCAGCGCAGCCTTCTTGCATATATTCCACACTGAGTGGATCAGCATATGTCTACCCTTCACTGAGAGGTATGGGTAATCCTTTGAACCCCACTTGAGATAGGGATTGGGGTTTGCAATTATTTACCATGAACAGGGAATTTCCAATAAGCGCATTAATTGCATTTATTGATTAATTTCTCACATCCCTACACTTTGTACCCACTGCCTATCACTACTACCGATTGGATGGTTTAATGAGGTCCTTGGATTGTCTCAGAGTGCAGAGATGACAATAAAACTTGACCATCACGATACTAAAATTACACATTGTAGAGGCATGCAAATAAGGTCTGTGCTGCTTGTTAGCTAGCCAGTACAGCTAACCTCTATCTGCTCATCAGTGAGTCTGTTCACCGCATCGTCCACTGGTCCACCCTCTCCTCGCCACCACAGGGATTCATAACCTAGCTGAGAGGGTTTCTGAAGGCACAGTGTTGCGTACAGCCCACCAGGTAAAAGGGAGAACTACACCTGAAGTTGACACAACAGATGGTTGTCAGTCCCAGACTGGTAAGAGGTCTCACTCTGTCACTATTTCCCAATACCACAAACGTCATCTTCGATTAGGCAGACTAGATGCTACAATGCCGTATTTCTCCCCTCTAATGTATATTAATAATGATCCCTTGAACAGTTCTATAGATTTTTATATAATTCAATACTGTTCAAACCTGTTATCCAGGTTGAAGTGCACAGGAAAAAAAAACAATTTCTCTAGCTGCTCCCAGGTTGTTGAACAGCTTCCTCCTTTAAAGTGAGCAATTGTACTGTAATCTGTAATGCAATTTTCTTTTTGCCAAAGTGGATTTTATATATATTTATATATATTGATATAGAAAAAACTATCATTCAGGAATCAGTATTAAAGTCAGGGTATGGCTATAGGTACCAGTACGAAACATTTTTGAACCATACACAGCCCTACTCCCACCCGTGCTCTTTTGTGATGTGGTACACTGGCATCAGCATTAATACAACATAATAAAGCAGCTGGCTCAGATTTTCCCTTAAGTGAGCCAGGACATGCCGCTGAAGTCATTCAGCACAGCACCTGTTTCCACATGTAGCTTTCCGTGTGATGGCAGATATGGAGCACAAAAACAAGAACTCACAGACAATGCACTGCAGATTTTTTTCTTTTGAACTTGTTGAATGGCCCTGAGGTGGTCATGAAAACAAAGATGACAGGATTATGCTCGCCGGGCTTTGAAAAGACTACCCATTAGCAACTGCTCTAGCAAAAACGAGGATGAATATTCTGAAATGAAAGTGACACTCGCACAGTGCAGAGAGGAAGGCAGCGGGGGCATTGTGTTGGAATCAAAGACAGTGCCTGGAAAGAGGTGTGTGGAAGAAAGACGTGGCCCACACACTTCCACTGAAGACAACTGGCTGTTTTAGAGGTTGCAGAATGTACTGTAGAAGCTGGAAACTGATTGCATGCCTCGGGGAAGTTCTATTGTGGCACCTGACTGTGTCTCTCAAAATACAGTAAGATGAAAAAGTGTGTGTTAAATCCAACAATTGGCATGCACATTTGCACATGACAGAGGTACGGTAGCTACATACGCTGTATTATCTACAAATGCATTTCATTTGTAGCTCCTAGGGCTGGATGCTAATTAGCTCGGAGCTGTAATCCCCCTTTTCATAGCTGCATATAATAAAGAAACAGAGACCCTGACTGCACTGCACTACAGAGAATCTTGCTGAGGTTAATTCCATGTTGTTCTGTAAAGCTTGCATGTAAGTTTGATGGAGTTAAAGAGGATAGTTTAAATATCTCCTGAGAAAATACTACCTTTTTCCTGATCCAAAAGCATCTGAATTAGTAGCACAGCTGTTAATGCTGCCAAGCACATACTCTCTGGGTTTGAGACACCAGTAGAAGAGCAATGTAGTTCATTCTGCTGCTAAGAAACTGGGCTACAGCCTTCAATTGCTGGCTGGGTGTCTACACAGATAGTTATTTTTAGGGCTGCAAGTAACGATTAGTTTCATTATCATCTATTCATCTGCCAATTATTTTCTTATTAATTGCTTAAAGTACAAAATGTCAATAAAAAAGGGTTAAAAAGCCCATAACAATTTCTTGAAATGACAAACCATTTAAAACCTAAAGATATTCATTGAAAAGCAGCAAATCATCACAGTAGAAGAATGAAAACAAGTGAATGTTTGCCATTTTTGCTTAGAGAATGATTGAAAGGATTATTAGATAGCAAAATCATTGCAGAATAATTAATCAACTAACTGTTAATTTTCTGTTGATGCATTAATCAATTACTACACTAGTCATTTCACTTCCAGACATTTTAGCAAAGAAAACAATGTGTCTTAAAAAGTTCATCAAACATAAACCTACTATAAATGAGGATGTAGTCCACAAAACCCCTCAGCAAGAGAACTATGAATGGCTTGAGAAAACATAAGCAGACTTAGTAAATAAAACACTTATTCAAAAGCACAAGATCAGTCATATTGGAGTATAAGTATTGCATTCCCATTGGATGGTTTAGTGGAAACAAACAAATCGGAATGGTGATACCAAAAGTCATTGTAAAGGAAAATGCATCACTAATTGGGTTACCATTATACTGTATATACAAATAGAAATAAAGACTATAATTCTATCAAAAAGCAACACAATCTTAAGTACATAAATTTGAGTCATCATCATTTTTGTCAGTGCAAACCTGACACTTCTGTTTCACAATGAAAGCTTTTCACTGCTCAAACATAAGTTGGGCTGGCCGATAAAATGATCTCAACACAGGATTGTGATAAAAATGTCGATAACAATGATACATTTAAGACATTTACTTGATGTGGATAGATCTAACAGCCTATCACACTGCAGAAATAAACATGACAACAGCCAGTCAGCCTGCTGTCTCTCTGCCTCTGCTCTCTGTGTGTCGCTGCCTATTCGCACGAGGGCAAGCCTGAGCTCGTCCACACACACACACTGGACAGCAGCGTAACCTCAGAGCAGAGCCCACAGCAGAGGGAATGAAACACACTTCAAGATATATTTTACTGGAGTCAACGATGACAATGCTTATTATCCATACATGCAACAAAAAGGAGATAGTGTTATCAATTTGTCCCAACTGCTGTTGAACTTGAAACTTGCAGAAATGTGACGTCTTTGGCCACTTTGCCTGCAATAACTTGCTGCCCCCTCTTAATCCACATCCGGTGTGCTGAAAGTAAACTTTCATTATCCTCCAAAGCCGAAGAAATTGTTACAAATCGCAGATTAATACTACCTGGAAAGTAGTCCATTTCTAGATGCAAACCATGAAAGGTAACACAACAAATTTTCACCTGAAAAGGTACCATCCCAGCAACCAAACCATTATTTTAATAAGTTACAAGGCAAACTGACGTGTATTGTTTTGTTGAGACAGATTAAGCATGTTGGCAAAGTTACATGCTTACAGATTTTATTAAATATATTCTCATATGACAAAATATATTCTAAACTAAGCCATGTTTGTGTAGTTCAATGTTTATATTGTGTTATTCTATTTTTTATAGCAGACTATACTCTAAAGTGAGCCCTCTGGTTTCTTCAGGATTCAGTCATTCCAGGATAGATGGAAAAAACATATTTTTTGCCATACTGTCCACAGCTCTAACTAGAAATATGTAATTGTGAAGCAGCTACAGCCACCTAGCCTTATGCGTAGTCCACATGTACACAGGTATTTTTTAAACTGTGGCTTTTTCGACAGTGGCTTTTTCGACACGCAAATGCAGTTTTATGAGACTGAAAATGGCCCTCTTGAAACATTCATCCCAGGGTGAAGATATTCAGAAACTCTGTTTGTGTCACACCGTGGTGAGGTTTGTATCTTGGGTTTTCTGTCTTGTCATTTCCTGTTTTATTTTGAAAGTCTAATTCTCCTCTCGTTTCAGAGCACTTGCCCTTCCTCATGTGTCACCATTGTGGCTGCCCTGATTTCCTATTGTCTCCACCTGTTCTGAGGTTGTGAATTTATGAATTGTACTATAGCACAGGCAATTTTTAGGATTTATAATATAGTGAAGAAGTTAACTTTTCATAAGTTACACAGCTTGTGCCAAGTAGCAAAGATGGTGGTTTTATTTGTGCATCTCTATTGTAATGGTGAAACTATATTTAATGAGGCTGTCTAAAAGCATCCAGCCTCTGCCTCAAACGGGATAACTGATGGTTTGATAACTGATATAGGCCCAGGCTGCTGTTGACTCTTTTTATTTCCCAGTCTCACATTCCGTGCAATCCTTTTGATTAGGAACAATTATTTGACTGCTGAATATCACACAGAACAGTACACAGCTAAGATAAAAAGTTGGATATGAGCAGATTGAATACTAAAGGTAGAGAAAACACTGGAGTATTTCCAGAGAATATCAGAAGGCTCGTCCATTACAAGGTAGTGACTGATCATGACTGCATTTACCTTGGCTGCTTACCTTCGGATGCAATTAGGGAACATAGTTGCAGAGAGAAAGGTAGAGATAATGTGAAACAGAGAGAGGAGGGGGTCAAACAGAGAAATTAACTAAAATTAGAACCCTAATGAGTGGCAGTCTCGCAGATCCGTTGATGAATTTGCTGTTTAACATTAGCACAGACTGAGTTAATCTGGCCACAATACTGTGGTTGGGACAAAGCTTGACAGCCTGTTAATGTTATATGTTTTTCCCCTCTATGTTTAGAGAAAACCCCCCTGTCTTTTTTTCTTAGTCTGTAGTGGCCAAAATTGTAATATTATTTATAAATTGTTACATTATTAAACACTGGAGGTCAGGGGGACATTTTCAGCACCAACTTTTGCCACAAACGATAATGTTCTGTGTTTCCCATAATAAGTCAAGTGCTGAGGGGGCTGTTTTAAATTACCCTTGAGCAACACCAGATTTTGTCTGTTTTAATTGGATCACTACAGTAACAAGGCATTTCTGCCATCTGTGCAAAATAGTAAAGAGTTAATACACTGTCATGAATCTGCAACCATGCAGTAAGTATCCAATGTGGGCATTTGTCATGGCTGCCTTTCATCATCAACCACAAAATTAAATGAAAAGCCTCTCAGTGAAATATGCTTCAGTATATCACTGGAACTGCAATTAAATGACACTGTATAATGTATTAGTCCTACGTACTGTGCATTAAGTCTGGATAATATCAACGCATCAGTCTCACAAATGAGGCTTTTATTTATCTCTGTGCAGCATTACACTTCTGTTACCTTAACTCCTGACCCCACTGGAAACAAAAGGTAGCACTATTCTGACTGATATTGATTTGCTCCACTGCTTCTTTCTCCATTTACTAATAATTACCAATGCAGACTCTCCAATTACTTGGCTCCAACAAACATTTACAGCAGTCTGAAATCCACACACTCATTATGCAAATGACTGGCAGAGAGAAAAAAATAAAACCCAAAACCTGCTCAGAGCGACTCCAATTAAAATTCTTTACCCATGCCAACATAGAACCAAATGAATTATGACAATACAGAACGTACCTCCTTTAGCTACTGGAGTTTCTAATCAATTGTGAGAGACCAGCCATCAAGAACATATGAGTGAATTAAGTGAAGTACTAAAGTCGAGATTACAGTCAATATGTCTTTCTTCATTTGGGAACATTTTGTTGATTGATATGAAATATGAGTAGTGAAAAAAATGTATGCCTCATAAGAGACAATGATGGGGTTTTTTTTTAATCAGAGAAACTATGGCAACCACTAAAGAAATACAAATTCTTCTAGTCTTAAAGAATCCAACTTAATGCTGCATCTCTAGATTAAGTTCAATTGATTATATAAGCATTATCTTAAAGGTTATGTGAAGACAGGCTGCAAGCCGGCTTTACTGTTCATAACTCTAGAATCGTGATGCCTCAGAACAAAGGACAAGTTTCTACTGTAAACCCAAGACACAAGACTAATGTTGAATTTCATTAAAGGAGAAGAAATTATGCTCTACAAGAGCTGAAATCCCTCTGGATTCTTTTAATTCACCCAAGGGCATCGCTAAGATAACCATGTGTCTACACTTCTGATTTATTATTCCCATGGGATCAAACTACTGTTTACCTGAAGTCCTTGCAGCCTAAAACCTTGCTCACACAGAAAGATCTTGCATTGAAGATAATGACATCAACCACTCCATCCTAAGGGACTACCTCCCATGATGATGATTCAGGCTCACTTCTGCATCTAACACTCATTGCAAATGGGCTTAAAACATTCAGAAACAGATTGGCTTGGTGGGATATTTATGTAGATTTTGGTCAGTCAATCATGTTATTGCATAAGAGCTTCACCTTCTGACCTGGGCTGAACAGAGCTGAATTCAGGGATATACGATTATGCCTACTGCAGATATTTCTGAGCGGGACATTTCTTGTTTCCCAGAAGCTTACTAAAGGTTGAGGTGTTTTTCATGCTCAGCATACCAAGCAAAGAGTACCACCCCTATGCCTGCACTTGTTTCAAAACCCTCCATCACTCAGGCGCCAAACTCTGATGTCAGCGAGTTTTGTCTATAACCTGCTGACATGAGAGGCATACCAAGACTTGCTGGTACATAACAAGGTTCAACTGAGGAGGCACAGATGAGATTACGCAATGTTGTCAGAGTAGCACAACTAATTATCATGAAACACAAGGAGATGCTAACTAATTGATTAAGGATTTTAATTGAAGGGGCTCTGAGGAATCGTTTCAGCTCTGTGATGAAAGACTGGATGTGTTGGCATATGATTTAGAGCAGAAAAGACTGCACACACTGATGAACAAAAGAGCTGGTAAAAAGAATTTTACTCTGGAATGGCTGTCAGAGAGAATAGATTAATCTTCTACACAAAAAGTCTACATATATCCAAAAGAACATGCACAGAAACAGCGTTATTTTTGATACAGCCTATTGAAAATCAATGCACATGTCGACTATCTGCTCAAGCAGTCTACAAAAACTTGCAACACTTGATTTAAAGTATTCACGCTCATATAATGACAACACTTGTAAATAGCAAGTGGACAAATCACAGTCCAGGGCTCGATGTAGATTGTAAACTGTTCCCCAAACGAACTGTCACCGATGTTAAAAAAAATAAGTCTCCCAACACAGTGGACATGTTCCTCAACAAAAATTCAGTTTCACTTCACTTCAAAATTGGCCAACCTGTTATTGCCTCTCCAGTCACTCTCTGTCAAGTTTAATTTTGAGGCTTATAGCTTTCAAACAACACAAAAACTGTCCTCTGAGATTTTCCTGTAGAATTATGGCAATTATCTGGATGGTCACAGCTGGGAACGGGTAAAAGCTCCATTTTCCACCCCAAATCATTTTCCCTATCCCCTATAATTGTAGTGATTATAAGAATATTAGAAAGATGCTTTAAAACCGAGCATAGCATCTATTTCCCTCGTAGGATTTACCTTGAGAAAGCATTTCCATTTAGGCTTTAATTCACCGGGGCACTCAATCACTTTAGTGCTAATTGAAATATATTAGAAATAGAAACGCTTAATTTTTAGAAAGTACAATGGATTGATTTGCCTGACAAATGATGACTATAAATGTAATCCATTTGGAAATGGTTTACAGTGTGCAAATCTGGCTTTTAATGTATGTTAGCCCCACCACATAGTTACAACATGAGGCCATAAATCACGGCATATAACTAAAAAGCTCTGGCAACATCCTAGAAGGTAAGTTGTGTAGAAAGCCACAAACAACAAGCTGCCTTACCTTACAACATTCATTTGGATTTTCTGTATATCTGTTTTACAAAGAATTGAGTGCACTAGCTCATTGCTCCGTGTGCTAACCAATGCTTAACTGTAAATTCGTAAAGAGCATCTGATTAGTGATTCAAGATTCAACACTTTATTGGCATTTCGACATAATTGATTTAGAATTAGTCTTAGTGAGCTCACTTATGCAAAAATAAAACGAGAAAAAAATAGTAAAACCACTCACTCGTAAAGCACATCACAAGTTCAAGTGTAAAACAGATACAGACGCATTGGAACACCATAGATAAAACACCTGCGGGAAAATTAGCATCAAAATCAAACGACCTACTAGATAAAGTGGGTCATCCTTGTACAAAGTGTCCTAGATTGATTGAATATGGATCACTTGGCACAAAAGGGGTCAAAGGTACATATATTCTATATCATTTCTTGTCAATGGGCGGTGAATAAGTTGTATTTTCAAAGAAAGGTTTACTATTAGAAGTCTTGATATTACCTACAGGGTTGTTTCATAGATAGCACTGCAACTTTATACACTCTCATCTACAAGACATTAGGCCGCTTTCAGCAACAAGCTGAATGACAATTTGATGACGAGTTTCAAGTGGATGCTGTGGAGGAGGTTAACTGGAGGTCTTCAAGGAGGCAGCTGTGATGAAAGCCTTCTTAGCCACTGTTCTCGCATGTCACCTTGTTCTGATTTCCATTTGTACTAAAGCACATCTGGCAACAGAAGACAGACCCCAAAACCAGCAATATGCCTGCTTTGTACTGTTTAAAAGGAAAGGTCAGATTTTTTTACATAAGACCGTGTGAGTCTCTCACAGTTAAATCTTTTCACACATAAATCCCAATAAATTACTTTTTTTTTTTTTTTTTTTGATAATCGATTATTTGTTGGGTAAAAAGAAAAAAGTTAAGTTTAATTATTTTCCAGCATTTTATTCAAAAACAAAAACACAAAATGTGTTTATCGTTCTTGTACAATGTCCAATCAAACAACTTGGCATGGCAAGTACAGATACGGCCACTGCAATAAAAAAACTTAATTAAATAAATGATAGGGATGCAGCCATGCTCTGAGAATAAAAAGGAATGTAACTAATACATATGATTATATATTGCTATAGTTTCTGTTATGAAAAAAAACAAGAATCCACTTTAGACTGTCACAGACTAATGGCATGAAATATTCCAAAAACTCCATTAGGTTACGCTGTATTCCAGTGTCACTCCGACGTAATTTCAATGTATTAGTTTTAGCTAAATCTGTCGTCTCTGCAGATTTGTGTCCATAGCAGGGGCATTAACTCTATCAAGTGTTTCTTTAAAATAGCTGTATCAGGGGCCCAGCTGCATTGGTGAAATTAAATGAAATGAACCAACTTAAAATACATAATACAATACAAAAAATACTATACATAGTGGCTGATCAGACTATTTCTGAAAGAAAAGTGGGTAACACAAAGACAACCACAACCAACTAAACCACAATTAAAAGTCTATCATTATTAGTATTTTGACAATTAACCAAAACCAAAACACCAACAGACTAGTAAAGTCTTAAGAAATCGACAAAATTCTAAACTAGAAATTCCCATGATGTGGCATTCAGGAATACCCAGGAACGTTTCCGCCTTCTGCCTTTTCACACATGTCATGTCAGTGCTGGAAAAGAAGGGGCATAGGACAGTCTTGCAGATGGCAGCAATGCAATAATTATGGATGCCCACCACCACCATTGGGGAGGGAAGAAGAAGCTTCTAGAGAAAGAAGCTGCCCCTTGCCCCATCTATTCCGGCAATGCCATGGTATTTCTTCTAGAAGAAGAAGCTGGGGCAAGGCTAGATGTATGTGTATGTGGTGGAATATGTCTCGTTATATTTTCAGCAACACAGCGAGGAGCTGCTTTTGTCGTGTGCCAGTTATTTTGTAATGTATTTCATATTCAACAAATCTGTGAGACAAGAAATGTTTTTTCGTGAACAAGAACAAGAAACACACATTTTATACGTTGAAAGGAACATTAAAAGAGCATTGGAGTGTCATGGATTCAAATACCTCATCAGGAAAGTCTTGTGATTAGTTCACTGGCTTCACATGAAAGCGTCTTTCATCAGATGGACATAAGGCTTTGCTTGTCACTGTAATATTACGGCTTTCATTCACAACACAGCCATACCGGCAAATTTCCTGAAACGTTACTGAGTCTTAAATTAAGAAATTGGCGGCACAGATATCCCTGAATATCAATGCGTAATCCCATTCACACATGACCCTATGCAGGAAATGTTCCTGAAAAATTCTGGGATAGAATGCATACATCAAAGAGGCTTTTGTAATGTCTGTGCCTGGATGGCTCCATCTGGGAGCCCCTCCTTAACAAAAGACCCTCCCCCACGTCCACCGTTTTGCATCATGATAGCCTCTATTCACTTGTGCAAAAAATGAGGTCAAGTGACTTAACACTTGAACCTTGAGATGTGGAGACCGTGGTGAGCATAAGGACTGTGAAGGAGAGCAACATTTTGCTGACAGCAACCCTGATCGCATTAAACATGTGGTGCAGAAAACAGGCGAGAGGATTTTGGCGTTTAATTAACAGTGACAGAGTCAGGTGTACCCACAGATGTGTCATAAGAGGTAAACCAGGTTTTCCCCCAAATGAGTGCATGAAACTGCAGATACTTGGCAGCTTACTGATGTGTTCAGAGCTCACTATATATGCTATATCCCCAACCAAGCTGCTGAGATGAAGTATCCTTGCTTCTAATTTTTAACAGAACTGGCTGTGGCCTAATTAAAAAAGTGATGAAATGCAGAAAGCTGAGATGGTGCTTCTTAGCCATGGTTAGGGTGTGTGTTAAGGAGATAGTCAACAATTCCTCCTATAAATTGTGTCCTGTGGAGTTTGAACAGTCAGTTAATATGCCTCTATTCCGACTTACCAGCGTCTGTGCTGGGGTGGGGACACCAAGCCATTTAGACTAGATGTTGTCTCTGGCACAAGTGCTTATAGTAAATGTCAAGACCTTTCAGAGCCATAATGATGACACAGTTGAGGAAAATGATACATGGCGTCGTTTTTTGTCCTGGATAACACTAGAAAATGCAAGCCCCAGTACAACTGTGTACAGCCAGAAAAGATTTTCATCAACTGGTCAGTTGACATGAGGCAATGATTTTAGATTTATAAGAATACCGGACTTTCAACCTAGTGACAGGTCAATTTTGCACTATTATAGAGACTAAGGCCCGTGGTGCAGGCCTTATTTTGTGGCTGAGGGCCAACTGTCAAACTAAATAACAAAAATAAGTGAGGATCAGTGTCTTATTCTTGGTGTGTACAGCCTCGCTCCAATTTATTTGCCTGGTTCCTATTGTCTGCCTTTGTAGAATGTAAAATGTAGCTTTTAAAGCACAATCAGTGTACCTTTTGTCTCACTCTCACACCATCATACATATTACAATGGGAAAATTGAAATACAGCTGATGGACAAAGCACTAGGCACCAACATAGAAAGACAGACATATTTTAAGAATAGCACTGCAAATTGTAAGAGTATGATAGCAGCCTATGCTTAGAATTTCAGTCTGCTTAGACTAAATTTACAGACATTTGCTCTTTGCTTTTGATTACAGCTGCTTATCCGTGTGGAAGAGGCTGCCACTGATACCGTGTGTTTCCTGACAGCATAGGGAACTGTCTTTTCATCTGGCTGTCCCCCTCAAATTCATAGCCAGATGAGTCATTCACTGGAAAGAGTCAAGGTTTATTCAACTGAATCCAAATGACATGAAACCTGTAAAAAATACAGGGAAGAAAGGAATGGGTAGCTCTTCTAAACAATGTGCTCCCTATGGAAGCTGATAGACTTAAAAAATGCAGCATATGTGCATAACTTGAATGCACTCATGTAGCAGCAGCAGCCTGGCTCTTTTCAAATACAAAGGCCGTTGTCAGAGGCTGAAAATGGCAGAGAAAAAAGATCAAAAAACGCAATGATACACATGTGGACCATTCCTCATTTTCAAGAGGCTCAAATCATTTAATTGGTGTGGACCCACTGTCCAACATGAATCACAGCAGCTATAATGCAGCGCTAAGAATTGAAGAGATGGGGGAAATGAACATGTGACGGCAGACCCACCTCTCGGGAGCTACTCCATAATCCAGAGGCAGTGACTAATTGCGTGCTTCTGGGTTTGTCAGTATTTGAGAATGCTCACATTTTTTAGCCAGCAATCAGCTTTGGGGCACAGCAGAATTGCCCTCTAATAGTCAGGGGTCTTGACAATAGAGAAACTCAACAAATGGGCACTGTTCTCTGCGTTCTTAAAAGAAATGGTTCATGCTTTGATGCCTGGCTCTAAAGACCACTGAATACCAAGAAAACAAGAAAAAAGGCAGAGCCATGTTTCCTTGTGGTTTGAGAAAATGACTGTGCCAAGTCAGAACAGACCATTATCATTGCTTTGGTGACAGCAATGTTTCACAATGAGATGCAATCCAGAGAGGCAAGTAGTAACCCTATGAAAATGGACCTCCCGTGGGCAGCCTCAAACTGGACGCTGGAGATTGTTGTTTGCATGATCCTATTTAAATCAATCCAAAATAAAAACACCATAGAGCATTCATTGCTGCAGAAACCTTTGCCTTTCGAATCATCAAATTGTGCGCATGTCATAATGTCATAAAGTTATGTTATGTGTGGTGCAAACGTGAAACATTATAGTCTCAAAATACCTTTGCACTTTGCTAATAAAAATTAGCATATCTCATAAAACTAAACTAAAAACTGTACATAGCTCAAATAACTCATTGAGCGTTACGATATATTTTGTTTATCTTTCTAGATTTAGAAATATTTTGAATCAATATGTTTTGTTTGCTTATCAAATAAAATTTAATGAAAAACATGTCTCATTCTGATTTTTTTTATTTATGACATAACTTAAATACTTCTATCAATTATTATGATTTGTTGACTTTCATAACCTTTTTGCTTACGTTGTCCAGATTTTAGAGATATGATGTATTTCAACATGCATGACATTACAATGAGCAACAAAAATACCAACGCCGGCACTGGCCGACCATTCTTATTGCGTTTATTATTGAGTTTATTATTATTATTGAGTTCAAAGGGTGAAGAGGTTTACAGTCTCTATTAGGTCGGCAGGTGCGAGCTTCAGCAGACAGATAACTTCACAGTGTCAGCAGTCACATGAAAAATGCAAATGAATGGTTGCAGTGAGTGTTGAATAGCCCATTAATTAACTGTAAGAACCTGGCAATAAAAGCATCTCGAAAATGTTTTCGCTATCCATTTCCTAGATTTCTAGATGGCATTTACTGAGGCGATGACCCGCTTGTGGAGAATGTTGCCTTATTCAGTGGGTGGCAGGCAACTTGTTTATTGAGCTGATTCATAGCACAGGGATAATCTCTGGTCCAATAAACCATCAGGACTCAGGCAAAGCTTCTGCCACTGATCGCAGCCAACCCAGATTGACACCAGGGAATTAGACGCCCTCTCTACAGAGACAGTCAGAGGTGTAAGTCTCTTTGACGGGACGGCCCTTGGGCATTGAGGGAACATCATAAAAATAGTAAGTACCTCTTAGCTGTTGCCAAGGTAATTCAGTGATGTACAACAGCATTTTGACCATCCTCATACTAAGACACTCATCTCCATTTAGCTACTGATGTTGACCCTATGCCACAGGAACGATTCAGCAGATCACAACTAGGACTAAAAGCCAACCTGAGTGGAACTTTAGACAGTTTGCTGTTCTGTATGCTGGTCCACACTTTTATTGAAATGGAGCAGACCTGCCACCTCAGCCTTTCCTCAGAGCCATCAAAGCGGATATTTGATATTGGTACAACAAGATATTATCATAGCCCTCCGAAGATTTTGCGTTTTGTTGTCTGTCTTTTCTGTAAACCAAAGAGTTTTGAATTTCCCGAAGAAATTGAATTTGAGTTTTTTTGTAATAATAGCAGCAAGAGCGGTATGTTGAAACTTGGCCATTAAATTATCCTCTGACAAAGCTCTATTATTGTTTTACTACTATATAACTGTATGCAGAGATTAAGATGATGTTGCTCTTACAAACTCCTCAGTGCACTTGTCCCAACCACGCCCATGCCAGCTAATTTAGTCCTTAATGGGCTGCTACCTGTGCAGCTGGCATCGCAGCCTACGTGATGGAGGGAGGATGGAGGGAGGATGGGGAAGACAGCCACCACAAATACACACTTCAGCCTCGCATTGAAACTGCGACATCACAACGTACATTCAGCAAAACTGACGGGACAGCACTCAAAGCAGCGCGTTAGCCCCTCTTTTGTGTCTTTAGCTCGGTGCAGCATTTAAAACTGTGGGAAACAGCGAAGATAATGTAATCAAATAACATAAGCGTTAGGCAGCGGTAGGCTAATTTGGTAATTCGGGCGATATCGTCCCCCCCTAGGAGCAGCTATTAAAAGAAACACACCACAAAACAGCACACCGTGTGTGTTAGCTGATGTCCACGAAGGGAAAGTACGTTAGAAAACTTTAGTTAGTAACCAGCCGAGCTACGCATGTCGCAGGAGTCCTGCGTAGCGGCTCTAACCGCCCCCCTGTCAAGCGAAAACAACGACGGGATGGAGGGAAAATGGCCTATTGTGTATTCATGGCAGGCGATGGATAATAACCCCGTCTTTAAAAGTAGTTCACGGGCATCTTTAAACCGACGAGCTGCTGAGGAGAGTGGGTCTAGTGAGCTTTTAGCTATGAAGAAGTCCTACGGAGAGCGCGTGAGAGCGGAAGAAAGTGAAGTTGTGTTAGCTTGTTTTACCTCAGTAGAGCCGTGTCGCCTTGTCTGCTGACCACACTTTCGACCGAGGAATAGTCCACAGTTTGTCCAGCGGGCAAACAGGACGGCAGAAAGCAGCACAGGCTGAGAATTATCGCAGTAAGCCACTGACCGGAGACACAAGCATCCTGCACCGCAATCATTATGTCCATCACAGCTGCGTTTTGTTGCCGCTTTTCCCAAGTCTTCTTATAGCAGAAAAAAGCGTGGGGTTAGCTTAAAAAAAAGAAAACCTTGACGCGAGCGACGCTTTATTTCCACACTTTTCCTCCTCGGAGCCCCGTAAAGAAACGGTCCGCCGTATAGTTTCCCAGGTTTGTTTTGCTGGCTGTGGAGCCCACTGTGCGGGGAAGTGTACTCTCCAGTGGCTTGCACACCATCTAGTGAGGAAATGCGATGTAAAATGGGAGCAGACCTAGAAGCAGACAACCCCCAGGCTCTGATCCTGTTGCCATGCGGCCGTTTCCCGGGCAACCCGTTCCCAGTGGCTCGTGATGGAGCAGTAAAACCGGTAGGTATTGATACAACCCAGGAGCAATTAAAGATATCGACTGGACAACCACCCCCTATTTATTCCCCATAAGGAAATGAACAATCTGAGCATCTGGAAATAGAACTTACTGACAGTGACGCAAGTGAATCCCATAGGACAACTCTGGAGAAGGTTTCACACTGATAATATCACAGTACAAACTAATATTTAAAGTTAATTCATCATTTATACGTTTATAAATGTGTAATTTTATATGAACTGTTTAAAAAAATCCACAAAATGCAATTAAGTCTTATGTCTTAAGTCTTATTTTAAGTCCCTTTTGGGAAATCTTGGGGATATTATTTCATTAAGCCTGGACACACACACATACGCCACACACACTTCTTCCATCACTTCAGGGGACATTACATTCACTCACAGTCATTTCCTGACGACTTACCCAACTCATATAACCACTGCTTGTCTACAGCTAACCTTACCATAAACCCAACCCGTCTTCACCCTGAAATTTAATGATTTACATCAAGGACACTTGCATTTTGTCCCCAAAAAGAGGGTGAGTCCCCACAGTGGGACTGTTTAAACAGCGTTATGTCCCCACAACATGAGTAATATACATCCACACACAGGCACACAGTTCACACAGAGAGAGGCACACACACACACACACACACACACACACAGGGGACTTAGAAAGTTTGTTTTAGAGCAGTAGCCCACTGCATTGTGCTGCTCTAAGCCTTTTGACTTAGCCTACATAATACTTAACAGACTGTACTGCCGTAACCATGGAAATGACATACATTACTCTGAGGTGACATGTTGGCATGGGGCCACTGAATTATTGCAGATGTCACATGATGTGTTATGAACATAACAATAGCTAAATTCATAGAATAACAACAGAAGGCACTAAATCAACCTTGTGTTAGTATCTCAGAGGGTATGTGCTTCAAATTGACTCAGTTTAACATTTGACTGTGGGGATATTCTAATTTGGTACTGTAATTTTGTTTTAACAGATATCCCTATTGTTTTTCTTCATCATTGTGTTGTTTCAGTCTTTATATTTGCTGCGTTATTGCTGATTTTATATCCTATATATAAAGTATCCTGTTCCAGTCCTCTGGATTCTGTATTACACCATTCCCTATGTTTTTTTTTATTAATTTCCCCTGGAGGATCAATATAGTTTCATGATATCTTATCTTAAAATCTTATCACGGCGACGACCACAGAGCCAAGATTGCAGTCTGTGATGTTATCAAGATGCACTGTCTGGAGCCGCTCCATTGGAATTAAATGGGGTGAATGGCTGTGAACTCCTGAACTGTTTGCTTCAGTTTGCACAGAAACGAGCTTTAGCCTATTGCCTTGCCTTTGGTTTAAAACAGAGCCTTGATCCTTCATAAGTGCATTCTGGGTGCAGTGAGAGTTGCCTTTCCATCTTTGGTTATTATTTATCTGAGGAGATGAAAGTTGTTTATTGCAATGGTATGAGAGAGTAGGAGTTGGGACACATTTCTGTTTACATGCCTCGCTGTGACATGGAGCCAGGAAACTGCTTTCCAGAGGTTACAATGGACATTCTACTGTGCTGAAATGAGTCAACAACCAATGTACCATGACAGGCAGTATTAAAAGAGGGGAAGTGAAAAGTTCATCTTGTCACAAACACAGTTCTAATTTGCATAACTGAAGCTCCCTCTACTGTTAATAGCTGTGATAATAGCATTAAGACCAGTACTTATACTCAGGTTTTGTGACAGAGGTGTTTTGGGCTGAAACAGTGAGATAATTTCCATCCTTCTCTTGTCAGTCACGTTGATTTTTTTTTTTCTTTTTCCGAGCCCTTCAAGATACCTCAGAAAATGAACCTTCCCATGCATGAAGGCTATAATTACAGTGACTCCATTTAGTGTTAGTGCACTGTGCAGAGGGGGGAGAAGAGTGGCAGCCCCTAATATTCAGCTCATAATAACCTCAGGAATTATGAACAAGATGAAAGAGATCAGGCACTGGACTATCATAACGTCTGAGCTGTTGTTTTTTTTTTTTCTTTTTTTTTGAGTAATGGATACCTCCGACATTTCTTCAGAGTTTTCATAACCAGTCGTCTTTTCAAAGCCAAAATGAAATCAGTGCATGCAGTTTGCTTCAATAGGGAGTGAATGAAGTGACACATAAAAAATTAACCATTTCTCTCAGGATGGCATGTTTCCCTGGAAGGTTACTTCGCAGTGGTGTCAGCAGCTTTAAAAGTGAAGTATAAACCAGCGAAGAATAGCCTTGTTTGTGTGTCTCTTTTAGTGGTTATGGAGACTATCTGCCGCATTAAAACTGCAGTTATTGTCTTAATAGTATGCTAACGATGTGGCAGAAACCAGTGAAGCATATGCTGCCTTATCTTGACTGTTCCGAGTGAGTGATGAGCTTGAACCAAAAAGCCTTAGAAAAGAACCTCATTGCTTTTTTGCTGTCTAGCTTCATGTTGTCATAGATTTTGGTTCAGGTATATTTGGCTTTACACACAATTCTAACCTCAGTTTCCTGGATTAATTTAGCATGAGTAATGCAGCATATTGAAAGCTATTGTTTCCTGAAGTAGGTAAGTACATGGTCATTTTTCTATAATAGTGATTTGCCTGGCTATTATGATAATGGATGACATCCTGCAGGGAAGTGTGCCAGTCGATCACAACACACACCAAAACACGAATGCTGAGAATTGTATTAAATGAATCCCTACAGCCCGGATTTATGAGACATAAGAAAGATCTATGAGGAAAAATGTAAGGAAAATTGATCTCCCATTCAAAGATCTGTGTTTTAGTTCCACATATTTGAGGACTGTAAATTAATTCATTAAATAATTAGAAAGCTTGATGTAGAACAGCCTTTTCATGTCCATTTTTAAAGTATGATTTATTTTTATATAGCAAATTGGCATTACTGGCTGACAATAAAACACATTAATGTATGTAGTCTCAGTAAATTCACAAACCATATTAATCATTCATTCATATTTTCTTTTCTTTTTTAGGTGGACAGTTTTTCAAGACCAAACATATGTAATGATTAATATCAACATTTTTTTTTACAGAAGTGAAACAGAGGGCATTGAAACTCTTCTAAAACTTCTTATCAGCAACTACCCCCGGTATAAGATAAGGCTTCAGTGGGGCCACGTTCATTTAAAAGAAAAATTAAGACCACTATACAATGTCATGCACAGAAGAGAAATTAATTATATTTTACTGACATTTCAATTAAAGGGAGTAAGAATTTACCTGCAACACGATGGTGGTTTGATAAACCTTTGACAGTGTTTAACATATGAATTTTAATGATGTGATGGCAGAGAATTACAGCAAAAAGTGGGCTGAACGTCTTCGCCTAAAAAAACACAGAAACGACACAGTTGACATTCAGCTTTTTAAAAAGGTTGACCTGACTCTCTAGGAAATAAAAAACAAGGAAACCTTAATGCCTTTGGTTTTGCCCTGAGCTCCTCACATAAGAAATTCCATTAAGGCATAGTTCAACATCTGCCACTTGTTTGAGTAGAGCATAATGTATTGCATTTCTCAGACTGTACCATACTGTCAGAGTCCAAATGCACAACATAGACCAAGTGGACAAAACACATTTTGAATGAACTATAGAGTTTGATGTATGAAGCCCTCCAGCTGTGATTTATTTTGAGCCTTTCCTTTCTTTGCTTTCCCTGCGCTGCCCATGTGGGACAAAACCTATAACACTCATGAGTCATAACTGATTTCTACTTTCAGATGGCACCTACCACATTTCATACATGGCGAATAGTTCAAAAAGCTCTTCTGAGTCATTAAATATAACAAGAAACTGATCTTTTAGCCCCAAGAGTGGCAGTTGCTATGAACTTTCTCCAGAATGAGCAGCGCAGCCAGACAATTAAAAGAGGGAGGAAGTGAAAAGTTCATCTTGTCACAAAATATGTGGACAATAGACAGTGCTGAGACATTACTGACATCTTTATAGGACATGCTGTAGTTTCTTGTTAATTCTCTTTGCCTAAATGTGGAGCAGCTGTCTGAAACAGTTGAGTGCCCAGTTGGCTGGATGCAGAGTGGTCCATGGTGTATCAAGTGTGCTTTAGGCTACATAATAATGAGACTCTGGGAACCAACAGTGGATGAAGCCACAGATGAAACCATCATAACACTAAAGCGATAATTTACTGATCATAAGCATCCAAATGTGTTATTTCTAAGAATACAGTCGCTTACTTGTATTTACACTTGTCATTTCATTAATCTGAGATAAACAAGAATTACTCTCTAATGTACGACTGCAAGGCAGACAAATATCATAGACCAGTCCAGATAAATAGGCGGTAAAATAAATGTAGCAAAATGTGCCCCCATATACGAAACTTTGCCACAGGGCTCTTACATTTATGTCAAGCTGACACTTACATGCACTTGTCAAGCATCATTAAGAGCCAGGGTCAACCATGATGATTGATTGTTCCAGAGATTTGACTCAGATAGACTGAATGTTAAGTCATCACTCAGCACTGGTGTGGTCAGAAGCTTTGTTGAAAGCTGCAATAATTTATTTTTAGGCCACTTGGGTGGGCAGCGGTACAAGTTGAAAACACAACAATGACTGTCACCCTATAAAGTAGTTATGGCAAACATGTTAGCAAACACTTACCTATTTACACATCCAGTGAACATGGCGTAAATTACAGTAGCATTGATGTGGAGTCTTGTTTTTGGCCACCTGGTGAATGTCCGATTACTGAACCTATGCTGTTCAGTAGATAAATATGTTTTTTTTTTATTCATTCTGTCTTCCTGTATGTGATGAACAAGTGCTTTGTTTGCATAGCGCTGTAAACCATCTAAGAGCTTCACTGTGTGGGAAAGAAAGTGTAATGCTGCCTTCCTGCTCCCCAGGTTTTCTTTTTTGTGTTCCGCTCAAACACCAGCCACAGGCAAAGCAGCAGTTCCTGTTTGTTTTCTTTGATTGTGTGAGCTAGCATGGCAAAGCCCCCCTCTGTATGTACCAAAAAGTTTTTGTTACACCGGGTAAATGTTTAGTGCCTTTGCCAACATTAAACATTTTGAATCGCTCTCTCTTCGAAGAAACCTTCTACAAGTACAAGTCATAACTAGAAGAGTGCGCTTAGTGGAGTGCAGATCTCCACCAGGTGTGTCTGGGGCCATGTGGGCGAAGCAGTTGTTGATCACTCGTGACACCTACCTGTCTGCTAGGACTGGAGAGGAGTCAGTCGTCAATGGTGGTTTGAAAGCAGCCAGTAAAATAGTTTTTAAAAAATGTGCAAGAGGTCCTTGAGCATTCAGTCATAAATGTGCACAAAAAGAATTGATGGGTCCAGTAGTATGCAAGATGAGCTGCACACACGCACACACACACACACACGCACACACAGTAACACACACACACACACAGAAACACACACACACACACGCACACACAGTATAAACGCATGAGCCCCTCCAGGCTTACACCTGCCGGATGTAACAAAATCCACTGCAATATTTCTTGTGTTGAATACAAGGTGTTCAACACAAGGTTGATGCAAGGTTGATTCACAGTCACAAGTTAAAGTGAAGCGGCCACAGTGTAGAATACCCGCTCTGCTGTGTTTGATTCATTTCCTTGTGAAAAAATAAAAAATCTTTTTGTCATTTATCAAGCTGTTTGAAGCATAATGAGTCAACAGAAAAAGCAGTCATACACAAGGAAGTTTTAGCTGAGCAGTCACCTATAAAGCACTCTTCAGCTGGTTGTGCTCACTGTTCTGCAGTATCTCTGAGTGGATGCTGGTAAACTTTGGAGAGCCTTTTTCAGACAAAACATGTGTTGATGTCTGTTATAAAAAAGGTAAAATAACGTTTCATTACTCCTATTATTACTAGTGCTGCTGGTGCACTAAGCCCTCCCTTGTAATGGGCCTTTTATAATAAAATCCTTGTCATAATCATAGGAAAGAAGGTCGTTTGAGGTACTATCACTATAATAAGCATCTAGACTGGAAGCATGGTTCATCTTATGAATAATCAGTTGTTTTTTTTAAATATAATCCTTCATTGTATCACTTTGAAGTACAGAATAAACTAGACAAGCTCCTTGCAAGACGTTTTTTGCTGATGCATGATGGTGCCTCTGCAAGAACTTGGATATTGAGTGTCAACTAAAAGCCTTCACAGCACATCCTTGTTGTGCATCTTTTGTTCACATTATTCCTTTAAGCTGCACTAGAGGTGACCTGATTGTCACCAGGGTTTAATCTTCATTCTTCACTATCATCTCTATTTCTAATACCTTCCTGCATGCCTGCGAGCATAACAAGGAACAACACAGTCACCTTCATTGATGCTTTCAGCTCCGGGGGGGGCCTCTTTGACTACAGCCTGTTGAGCCTCGAGGCAGTGTTAATATTGCATGTAGGAAACATAGCAGCAGTTGAAAAAGTTTTTTTTTTTTTTTTTTATCAAAGTACTTTTCTTCTCTTCATTGCTGCCCTGATATTTCTGCTTTAATTGTTTGACTTTGCTCAAAGTTCCTGGTGCAGTGATGAAGAGCATGAGCCTTAAGTCAAATAGAATATCAGATGTTTAATATGCCACTGACATATGAGACTGAAACTGCTGTCTTATTGTAGCAAGGGAGGGGTGACTTTCAAAGAAAACTTATTTAGAAATAATAAATGTGCATAATATATTGAGAAAGAGAATTTCTTCTGAAGGTTTCTTTCAAAATAAATGCAGGTGTTATCAAATAACTACCAGCTGTGAAGAAACTCCTATGCAAATCACAGCAATGAAGCATGATGCATTTTCCAGAATGCACATAAATGCCATAAATTAAAACAATGCAGTTTTGCTGTCTTATTTAAACATTACAAAAACATGTCTTGAGTTTATGTGTTGTCAATAACATCTTGTGCAATCATCAGCTTAAATGTCACCAGCAAATTGAATTTGTTGGGAATTAATGCCTTGATAGGTGTGACCTTTTAAGGTATTCCAAATAACAACCAAGGTCATTAAAGATAATCACCTAACATTCGGTCCTTTTTTGAGGGGGTGGGGGTGTCATGTTTAAGGTGGAGTCACTGACTGGCTCAGGTTGAAACAGTTGTCTTAAGCTCTTGACATAGATAATATTACTTTCAAATCCATCGGAACAATATAATATTAATAATAGTAATAATGTCAGTGGGTCTCTGTTTTTATCTGTGATTATTCCAATGAAAAATGACTGTGATAAGAGGGATAAGTTTAAATACAGCATGTGCACTGAATAAAATGAGGGAGAGAAAATATTATCACCAAAGAGTGATTTTTCTCATTCAGTAGTAGACAGCAAAAGATACCTCTTTAATAACAGGGCTCAGGGCGAATCTGGTGTTGTAGAAATGCACAATACTGAAACTCGTGTGTTTCAAAGAGATGTCATTTCATGTTAGATTGAAATGATGACCAAAACAACCAAGTTTGCATTTTGCTTTAGTTTGAACTAATCTAATTGTGATGTGCAAATGTCCGCTGCCCGTTGCCTGCCTTCACCATTCACTCAGCCTTTTGGCTTCAGTCTCGCCCTTATGAATGTGGACAAAAAAATGCATTGGTTACAATGAGGGACTGTGGAACGCCTGTCCTTTGTGGTACAAAAGCATGACCTTCACACCAGAAGACGGGAAGTTAATTTTACATCTCACTGAGAGTTCAGTTTTAGAGCTATGTGGCTCCCCTGCAGACAGCTGTCATAGAAAACTGGGATCTTCATAGCAGGCTTTAATCTGTCTGACCTTCTGGCACAGAGAAATAGATTACCTACCACACCTCCAGAGCCTCTGCTCTAACTACCTGCGTCGCCTCATGCATACCAAAAAGGACATCAGGCTGGCTGCTCATTTGTAGCTTTGTGTACATCATTAGAAGTATTTTGTATTTTATAAGGTCCATCTGTATTCTTCAAAAACAAGTCCATCTGATTATTGGGTGATCTTTTGTGCGTCTGAATTGCTAATCGTATCAAAATATGCAGAGGATCTCCTGTGTGTGTTCTTTTGAAAAATAAAAAGGTTGCGGCCACACGAACTGTTGCACAAAGTTGTTTACAGTTTGGGTTCATCTCCTGCTTTTTCAACAGAGAAGAGTTTTCCCCTCAAAACTTCAGCGGACATTTATACAGAAAACTTTCAACTGTAGACTACTGTAGAACAAACTGCCTGTAAATAAACAGCCAAATATGCCTTCTAATATGATAAAAAAAGACGATAATTGAATAAAAAAAAGTGGTCACCTTGTGATCCCAGAATGACAAAGGACTACCAGCTTCCTGCTCATTAACAGATGACCGAATGTTGAGAAGAATAAGGAAAGAACAAATGATGTGAATAAATAGCTCAGGAAACGACTCCTAATGCTTTGACTTGTTTTTTTTTTCTCCTGCCCAGTGTACCTCGCAAATTCAACCTCAGGAGAACAAGGGATGTGTTGTATTGTACCTCGAATTGGCTAGATTGGAAGATTCAGCAAGAAATAATGAGAAGTGATATGCCAAAGCTTTGCCGGAGATGAAAAGCCTGAGGGTATCATGAATGCGCTAAAAAGTGCAGGCTAGTCTCCAGATTGGATGAGACTTATATTCATAGCAAGCATATAAAATCCAATTTATTTGACTGCTACCAGCCCCCATGTGTGCTTTATTGGTAGGCTGACCCTGACGTGACCAAAGACAAACAAAGATACAGTGTGCTGCTCACCCCTTGCATCTAAATACGAAGGGGACTGAAACAAGCCATTACAGTTTTATTCCTCCTATATAGCAAAACTTGTCTTTTTATACCCCCTGTGTTTACCCTTTACTTGAGGGTGATATAATTCCTCAGGCTATTTTGCTGCAAACCTGAAAGAGAGACAGAACGGGGACATTGAAATACAACAACATGAATAACTTTCCCAACTGGAGAGATCCAAGCGATTTTGTTACCAGCTTTGCTCTGTGGTCACAAATGTAGTTTTCACGTTGTTTTGACTCTGGCAAAAGCTTGAGTTCCTTTTTCATTTCCCCACGGTTGACAACCCCAGCAACCCTCAGCGGGATGGTGAGGATAGAGGTGAACGTGTCAGTGTGAAATGAAATGCTCTCTATCTCCTGAGGGAGGTCCCTGCTCTATGTGGCCCGCCACTCAAGGAGAAATAACATTGCAGTGTACACGGATTTGTGAGGCAACCTGTGTGAAAACATGGAAATTTGACTGTGAAGTGAAATCGTGTCAGTGCGCTGGGAAAAGATTGGTGAAAACCTGCTCGAGTGTAGTTAACTAATCGTCCCATCTGTCTTTGTGTGTGATTGAACACCAGATTAGATCCACTAATCCCTGATCACTGCTAGTAGCCTAGATGAGGCCTAATCCATGCAGAATGTGATTGAGGCATCCTGTGTGAACATATTTGCTGGATACAATGCTCGACAGGCTCCTGAAATGAATGTGAGAGGAGACGGCGAGATTTAATGAGGCTGTCAAATGATTGAAATCATCGCTCCTGGTGAAACAAACTTTAATGGGATTCTTTTTCATCACATATAGGTCTTCTTCTTTTTTTGATGCTTTAACTGAATATTTAACTTCACAGCTTCAAGGTATTTTGATTCACTGAGTCATAGATGCTTCAGAAATTGACGTGACATATGGTCCTGTAGCTGAGTGGGTGAAACATGGCACGAACAACATAGGGGGAAGAGTTACTATTGTTGCCGAGTTACCGTTGCTACGCCCATCCAGCCTTCCTTACTTGCACAGCACTTAGGCGATAACGATTACGCCGGCTAATTTACCTCTCAAAATGCATAATAAGTTACCCAATAAACAACGGGTGCTTGATTTCAGACAAACAGAGACAAAAGTAAGCTTCTCATTTCCAGCCAATTTTGCAGCCTGATTTCACTGACAGAGTTCATTAGCTGGAGTTAGCTTGCTAATTAAGCTAACGTTAGGTCCATGCGTTGGTTGAAAAAACTGCCTCCAGCTGACTTTTGAATGTTTCCAGATGGCTTGTGTTTAAAAACGAGTACCCTAAAGAGGTATTAAGCACATACTCGACGGCAAAAGGCCGAGCCTAAAGCTACGCAAGGCAGCATCCTCACGAGTCGATGATCCATGCAGACCTAGAAGACCTAAAGAGGCAATAAAGAAACACCAGTGTTCACATATTGGTATGTACAGCTAGTTATTCTGGGAGTGTTTAATGAAGAAAAAACATCAGCTGGGTTTTTTTTGTTATAATGTAAGCCTGTTGGTCTGCTGCATTATTGCATTTTCTTAAACTTTTACAGCATTCAGGAATGCTACATGCTCGCTAGCTTTGAAGCTAGCCGTTTTTCAACATAAACTGTAACCCAACAGTCTAATAGAATCAGCGTATCCTTGAAGGTTACACTCAGTTATTTGTGGAGTAGTAAGATAAAGAGACGCTACGATGACTTTAGAGCAAATAAACACACCATTTGATTCAGTTCAACACTTTTGATCTTGTGTTAAGGCAAGTAACCCTTTAAATGCTGTCTCTCTGGCTAAAGCCCACTCACACAGCTGCAGCGTGTGGCCAGATCTAAAGCTGCCATGCCTCGTTCTGATCACTACACAATGACTGACAGTCGCTGTTTGAGGGGGGGGATTTAATGAACAGTTATTCTCTCCGGGACCACCCAATTTAATGTGCTTTCTCTTGTTTGGGATAAATGCATCAACCAAATGACCAAAGTCTGAGTCATTCTCTAATTTGTAATTATATAAAGACCTTCCAAGTGGTGCTGATTATGATATTTTGTGAATGCCATACTAATTACAGTATAAACGCACTCAGCTTAGAGGGCATCAGTATTCACATGCACAACTTTCAGAGTGGAGGCGCACATTTTGCCATTTCACACGTCTTTTAAAGAGACCATTTCCAGAGTCGTGACGGTGTGTGGTTTTTCAATCGTTACCTGAAATTAACCTTTTTAGTTCATCTAAACACTTCCATTTGTACTAATTTCCCTAATTTAGTTACTAATTATGTTGAATTAAAAATGCCTTCAGTTGGTGCTATCAATAATTGTTTCCACATGTCGGGACATACAGTAACCTGCTGTTTTAAAGGTTTCACACTGAGGTTATTCTGAATTCTCAGAATAGTCAAAACCCCCAGTTTTTTTCCTCAGCTGGACAGTTAGTTTTGCAGTCTGACCACACACATTACTGCTGAAATGAGGAGCCCCCTTATCTGAATGTTCACGCTGCTTCTTTGTACCATTATTTCAAGTCTTCCTATCCTTACTGTCTGCCTTTTTTGTTGCCTAAAGCAATTATATCTTTAATTGAACCTGTTCGGTGTTTAATTGGACACCTTTTCCTCATCACACACACATTATTCGCAATTAATAAATATTTTTGAACTCTTTCAGGCACATAAAGACGCCCTCAAAATTACCCGACCGTTGGCCTGAGAATGTGGCAGGAGTATAATCACACTGTTCTGGTGGGTTTCAAATAATAATGAAGAATAGTTTTATGGAGGTACCTATTGTTGCAGGTTTTAATGAGGACACATTCTACGCTTCTGACATTTCATGGCCATCAATTGGAGCAAGTTCTTTCTGCTAAAAAAGCATTTATAGTAAGTTTTAAAGAGTTTGTCTGAAAGGTGTAGAATCGAGAAATCCATCCAGGCGACTTTGCACCAAAAGACTGCTCCATTCAGAATGAGCCAGTATCACATAATACACAGAAATAAGAAAGAGCTACCTGGTCCATCAATCGACACTGTCGCCATGGAGATAATCGATCCTCTATTCTAAAACGTTCTTGTCACTTTTTATAGTTCAAAGAGAAGTCAGAGGTCAGCTCAGCTTCGGAGTAGCACTACAAGGGATGCAAGTCTTTAACCCTGGAGCTTTTGTCTCCTCACTCACCCTGCTGCCCTGAGGTATGTGCCATTTAGTACTGAAATTATCAGTGTAATTCACACTTTGACATTTGTCATGTATCCCCTCTCCTCTCTTTGCATCTTTCTTCTGTGTCCCGTCTATAAGTGACACAGGTTTATGTCTGAACTTCAGCTGGATTCAGGTGCTGGATGTTGTTACAGTAAAAGCATAAGCTCTGTGTGGGAGCATACAAGTAAATAATCTTCTTTTCATTAGCTACAGTAATGTCGTAACCAATTAGTTTTTAGTTAATTTAGTTTTATGATCAAAGAAAAACAAAGCAGAAACCTTGATTTGATTGTCAGTAAAAAAAAAATCAATGAGCATTAAATTAAAGCGATTATGTAGAGGTAAAAAGAAAAGAAGTGAAATAATAACTGAGAAGTAGATCATCACCGGCACCATTGATTGCACACTGCCACAGCGGGAGTAACGTACAGTGTGCATGCATGTCAGTGTGGCCTGGTCACACTACAACATGCTGTATTTATGTTCCAAGCTGAAAATCTACAGACTGTATAAAAACTAGATATTTATCCTCTCTATACAAGCCGAAGCTGAACTCATGATGAATTATTCAAAGATTTCTTCCTCGAGATCAAGTTATGCTTCAGTGTAATTGCTTCCAAAGGAAAAGTCTTCACTGAGCCATGCTTGGGCCTTGACAGTTTATGAATTCAAAGTAGTCTGTCATCAAATTTCCACATCTCTATTTCCATTTGGCAGGTCATGAGGTTAAGTTTTTTAATGAGTGTCACATCAATAAACACCTCAAATCTGTACAGTACACACTGACAGACAGACAGACAGACAGGCAGGCTCCTTGAAATACACCCTTGCAAAACCCCCAAAGCAAACCCCAAAATGTTATTCACATCCAGACACCGTCAAGTTTTAGACAGCTTATCATGCGGTGACAGAGGAAATTTCAAAGTGCATGCTGAGATTTCGGATTAAAATAAAGTCAGGGTTAAAGTATTTGGAGAAAAGGAATTGTGATACGGTGATCTGATGACGCTCAAATCAATTGTAAAGGCTTTCAAAATTTGTATGATAGCTTGGAAAATATTGGCCCCTGCTCCTAATATATATTTATCTTATTTGAGAGATAGCTAAGAAGAATCATTTATTCATACAGGATAGCTTACCTTGGAGCATTTGATTTAAATGTATTTATTTGTAAATAAAGCCTGAGGTACATAAAGGCTACAGCTCAAACATCAAAGGGGATCAGAGCTACTTATTGTTTATTCTCGGCAAAAAGCAATTTGAAGCAAGTACACATCTAATAAATAATTGTGGAGTGGCCTGTGCTGGGGCTATATCCCAATAATATGAAGGCAATTTGTAGTAGAGGGATTCAAGACAACGTGAGGCCAGGAGAAATCAATAAAAAGGCAGAGCATAATGATAGAGCTCCTAAAAACTCTTACATTACACCGCTGTCTCTCCTGACTGTGTGAGACCCTGACACATGAAATGAAAAGCTCCATTTGTATTCCGCACAGCCAGCCGGTGATACAGTGAAGACAATGGTTTGTCCTCTCACCTTTTCCACATCAGTGTGGATTCAACTCGTGATTAATGTCATATCTGGTCATGACATACTTATTTTAGTTCTACCTCCCCAAAATGACAAATTGCAGGTTTTTCTGTTTGTGTGCGTGTGTGTGTGCGGTGGGTGTGTGTATGCATGGTTTCAACTGGGTTATGTATCCAGGGCAGCTCTGACCGATGTTCTCTTGTAAGCCAGGGACTAGCTGCAATTCATCCCCTCTGTATGATCCTCACAACTGCTGTTTTGTCGCTCTGAGGTGATCTGGCAGCAGGGGGATCTTGCTGAGTTAGGACAGATAGACAGACATGCAGTGCATTCCTGCGCATTATGTAAATACTTACTGTGATTAGCTTACAGTTGATGTTATGTAAGCAACACTCATTCATCATTCATTTGGTTCATACCAAAACATCACATCTACCGAAGAGAAAAAGCCTTTAAAACAGTGCTCAGCGACAAGGGGATAGAGTTTAATAAAATCAATAAAAATGTGCAAAGGAAATAAAATGAGGCAAAAATGTAAGCTTATTAAACAAATACGTAAATACAATTACCATGAATAAATGAAGCATGCAAATGAAATAAAGCCTAATTGCAGGTTTTGGATGCAACAGGAAGTCAATTTTATGTTTGTAGCCCAAAATCACAAATGACAAATTTGCCTCAAAGAGCAACAGAGGACCTCTTCTAAGATGCACAGACATGCAGTAGAGGTCAGATGTGTGCAGAGGAGACAGCAAAAAATAAAACTAGTAAAATCACAATATCAGAGGTGGATGACATTTGCCATTTGCAGACCAATTAACCAACAGGATTCTGCATTTTCACCCGGCTGCCTCAGTTTCCCCCTCAGCCGTAAATCTCTCGTGGTAAGCCATGTGTGTCACCTGATGAAGTGTGCTCATATGGCAGCTTGCAACCCCCCCGGAACAATGTTATCCACGCATGCAGCGAGCAAGCGCAGGGGAGAGCTGGGCCAGGGGAGGAGAAGATGGAGTATGGCTCCTCCCTTTCTGTCTCAGGGTGACAAGGCTTCTCCTCCACACCTTCACATTCGTCTAATGAGGTGATAAAGTGAAGGAATGAGGCATGAAAGGAGACATGCTGCTGAGGCCATTGTGTTCCCAAGATGCCACTCCCCAACCCGCAACCTTTTGCTTCCCTGTATTTTTGCGGTTGAGGACAGTCGGCGAAAAAAGATGAGGCAATTTCTGCAATGTGTCTGCAATGTATTTATCAGTCCTGGGTGGTATGCATGCATCCTGCATACAGCCTATGCTTGTTACAGTCGGGCTGTGGAGCAGGCGTGAGGATCGTTGGGGAGTAAAGATTTCACAAATCTTTACCTCCGCCCAATACTTCCCTCATTGTGGTAGTTAAGCCTGTTTGAGCTGAATCGCTACAAAAGGCAAACGCTTGTGCTTTACGGTCCTTCCAAAAAAAAAAAAAAAAAAGTATTGTTCACCCGACTTAACTCGGTACAAGTTTTTACAATGAACTTGACGAATAATGCCAAGAAACAAAAGATTCCCTTTCACTTTGACTTTTCAGCCATGTAAATGTTTCAGATTTGGCCAGTTCTTTGTCATGCAAAGGAACACACTCAAAGCCTTATTCTCGAGGAGCATGTGCAATCACTCTGAGAGATACCGGCGGAGTATGCCAAGCAGATTTATTAGGTGAAATTCAATTCAGACGAGTTATTTAAGGAAACACGCTGAGCCAAAATGACTTCTCACAAAAGAGAAAGAAGGAGAAGAAACACTGGATATTTTCAAACTCAGGATATTTTTCTGATTTGCTGTACAATACCGAGGGGTTATTAAGTTTCAGACAGCTTATCTTGCTGAGACTGAGGAAATTTCAAAGTGAATGCATTTATAATGTTTTCACACCCAAGATAAAAAAAAAAAAAACAGCTGTGTTTTTAATTAGTCTGAGATTCTAATGAACGTAAAGTATTTTGGAAACTGTGATACGGTGCGATGATCAGTTGTCAGAGCATAAAAAATCAAACGTAGCCTCTAGCTGGCTCGTCAGTCCTCTCCATCGAAAAGCCACGAGGTATTAACGACTAATAGAGTTACCTGCGCTTTTCAAGATGTGATTCAGATACTGATGTCATTTCAATCACATTCGTTAGTTCCGTTCGTAATGTGAATTCTGAAACAATATCTTGTGGCTGGAGGGTAAGTAAAGGTCTCGGTTCCGGACACCTACTGCAGATTAGTGTGCTTTCTGGAAATAATGACTTTCTGCTAACAATCTAATCTGTCAGTCCAAACACTGGGAAAAGCTCTGTGTTTCACATTCCAGTGAACAGATTGGCGGATTGTCTGCAGCCAAGACAGACAGTAGATCATATCCTCGTGTTGCCACCAGGGAGCTACAGTGGAGCTCAGGCGTATTAACCAAATCCCGATATTAACGCAAACTAACCGGAAATCGTCGGGTGCAGGATAATCTCAAACACAAGAATCAGGTTGTATGGATCGTTCCCCTCTGAGTTGCAAATATATGACAAAATAACCTACAGTGTGTGCACAGTGTCTGCTTAAATGGCAAATAAATAACACCCGCTGAACCTCAACTTGAAGATAACCCTTCACCGTGGGAGCAGAAGTGCAAGTGCTTAGCCCGGGAGGCAGGTCTGGGAGCGGGGCGGCAGCAGAGCCCAACTGGTATTCCTGCTTGAGTTGCATCCCAGAAGGCCAGACCTCATAAATAATATGATAATACTGTATTTCCAGTGCTGCTGAGGTTAGCTGTATGGCAGAGGAGGAACAAAGCACGGTGCTGTGACCCGAGGTGAGTGGCAGGGATCGGCAGCCGGCGGTGCATCCTGGGGTGATTGCATTTGGCACCGGTTGGAAGCCGAGGAAAGGAGAAGTGTTGACAAGTTTAATCAAACTGTGTCAAGCTTGACATGTGCAAGATTGGGACTGTAAAAATGGCTGACAGGAGCCCATGTTTATGCAGAAAGCACAGCGCTGCTGGCAGAGATCGTTTACCCAGGGTTTGGGATCTGTCTGAAGAAAGCCCAGGCCCCTTGTTTAAGCGGAGGGGATCTTAAGCCGCTCCTGTCTTGACCCAATCTTTCAAAACAAACCCCCGCTCCTGCCAGACAGGGTATACGAGTGGAAACATCGAATTTAACACTGCCACGGGGTGCATAGATGGGAAAATACAGGTTCAGTTTCTTCTTGCTGCTGCAGCATAAAGAGGTGACTGCTCCCTGAAATCAACAGATACAGAGGCTTTTGAGGAGAGCGTAGAAGCTCAACCCACTGTTTCTGCTGAGAACAGCTACAGCAGCACATTCTGACATCCGTATGTGTATGCAGAACAGACTTCTACTGTAATGGCATGTTATCTCTTTGGGGTTAACTGTAAGGAGGATATGGATGTTTACACGGTATGTACAGTTATTATGCCAGAGACAGTTCTTTATCTCCCTGTCGTTCCATGTCTGTCCGTCTCTCCTCCTCTCTCCCTCATATCTTCCTCTCTTCTCTTCGTATGTCACATTCAGTGGTTGTGATATTTTTAACTCGAGTGTTTGCATTTGCTGTCAGATGGAGGATTTTTTTTTTTCAGCGTATCACCCCAGCACACTATCGTGGAGCCACTTGGATGTAAGCAATATTTTTCAACTGAGATGGAATATGTAAAGTGTAATTTGGTGTGGAGAGTTCCTTAGGGCAATGGTTTCGCACTTCATTGCGATGACTATGCTATATGTGTACGTCTTTTTACTTACATTGGGCTGCATAATATCTCACATTATTGTGCTTGCAAGATGGAGCTCTCTTATGAATGCTGTGCTGCACTCCAACGCGCATATTTTCCCCGAACAACAAGCCCAACACATTTTTATGATAGCTGAGGCAGCATTATCTCCATCACCCCATGATCACTCAAACTATTTTCAGGTCTTCAGAGGCTTATTTTGAACAACATTTCAAAGCTGAGAAGGTACATCCCTGCATTATAATATCAGTATCCATTTTTTCAAGGATATTGATGTTGTTTATGTTTACTGCTCCGAAGGAACATTTACAAAATCCTTCCACAAAAGCAAGTTGCCTCATGAGATAGTTTAACACATTTTCACTGTTATGTAATATTCAACAGTGAGTCACATATTAGTCTATATGGCTGGTTTATGGGACATTTTCGTTCATTTTAACATAATTCATACATTATTTGAGTACATTACAAAAGCATGGTTGATATTTTCCACAACTTCTGCTGACCTTACACAGATCTTTTTTTTTTTTTTTTTTTTTTTAACTTTGGCTGCTAAAACTTTGAAAATTAAACAACTACAACAATTTATTTAGGGCTGAAAATGTATCTGACCATCCACAACCTGAATCACAATGAGTTAATTTTCTTCTTTTCTTACTGTGTTTAAATGACAAACTGGCCTGTTTCTAGTCTGATGTCTCTTACAGGCAATGCTTACAGGCACGGCGAGAAAATGTATTCCTCGTACTTTACATGCATGGAGTATGTGTTTGCGTTTTAAGACAAAGTGCTTAGCAGCTATCCATTTATCCTTCTTCCATTTATCAGCAATATTTTATTTGTATATGTAAGAAATCATTGCATACTGGAGATTGTTATCATGTTGGTATATTTGAATTTATAACTAGTATGGGGATGTTGTGATTTTTGAAGTTGAGCAAAATTACAGATAATTACACATATTTTAAGCATAACACAGCCGTGACAAGAAGTTTAAGTTTAGAGCTATGTTTAATTTTGTCTTGAAGCCAACTTGCAGAATTAATGTCTATTGGCTGCAGCTAATTAAATCTGCTGGTGTACTTGTCATTTCCAACCTAGCAGTTTTATTTTATTTCTAGAAGTTTTTTTTAAAAGCTCTTTAAATTATCAGTTCATTTGTGGCTTTGGCATTGTCTTTCCTTTAAGATAAGCAGATAAGCGTGCAGAATGTTCTTTTCATGGACAAAAACAATCATTTGAATGATCAGTATGACTGCATTAGCAAATAAATATTGATAAATCAGTAGCTGCTCTCACCACGTACTGCAGCATTACAGTAGAGCCACTGGCTTGTTGACTTTTGCTATACTGTGATGGCCCAGTGATCCAAAAGCTTTTGCTGTCTGCAGTGCCACAAACATTCGTGTGGAGCAGAGCCAGTGCTGGATCCAGAGTGTGTCAGAGTTGATTTCTGCCTGCAGTGAAGGAAACACTTAAACCGCTCGATTGACAAAGTCTGCCTGCAGGCTCCATTGTGAGACTTCCCCAAAAGGGGAGGACTTCATCTCACAGTGAGGACATGATGGAGAATTTTACCTTTGCAGTGGGTAAAACACCATGAAACTCAGTTCTGAGTTAATATTGATCTGCTACAAAAGCCATTTTTTTCTCGCACTTGGAGTCAGAAACAAAGAAATCTGCTTCCTCCATTTTCCCACCCACACAGGCTTACATATATATAAATTGCTGCGTATATGTAGCTGTTAAAAGTACATTAAGTACAATTTTTACCATCCCACGGCAGAAAATGGCCGTAATAAGCAGTATATCTGTAGGGGTTTAATCGCGTTGTGATTCATCACAGGCGCCGAGCAGTCTGCTTTTCAAAACTTTTTGACCTTTTGCTCTTTTTCATGGATGAAAGCAGGCAGTCCTACAAGGAACAACACAGTGCTGCAACTGAATGGCAAATGGAAATAGTATCAACATATTTTCACTTGTATTAATTGACATTGTCTGTTTTAATCAGTTACCTTGTTCCCAGCCAATTCATCTCTAGTTACAATATCTGACTATTAATTGTACTATTTACAGTCCAGTGCAATCCATTCCAGAGGCCTGTTAGCTGTGTCTGCTAGGATGGCAGATGCTTATATGGCTATTGTGCAACAACAGCCACCTTGGTAATGTTTCACAACTTTTAACATATCTGGAAAGTCACAAAATGTTAATGCTGATACTGACTGTATCTGCAAAATGGATGGACAATGTACTTTAGCTGCTTTCCTCAAAATATCCACACATAGCAAGCTGAATATCAAAAACTCAGTGTGCTTTATTATGTGATCTTGAAGAAGTCCTTGAGTCAAAAATTGTTTCAGCGTCATCATTATATCAGATTTGTTGCTTATTCCGACAATAATTTGGAATTGATCATATAAACACACAGCACATCTGGAGCCATCTGGTATTCCACCATAAAATCATTGTGCATAGTCAAGAGAGACCCAGCAGTTGTTGTGTTTTTTGCCCTGTTGCCCCCGGAGCGTAAATCCAGTCATGCACATGTGGGACGCAGGATGAGAGAGACACACTTTCTGGCCTAGAAAAAAGATTAGCAAACATAATCCATTCATCAATTACTTTTCCACCAAAAGACATGAGGTGTAGGAGAGAGAGTTGGTCAAGTCACAGGTTACATAATGTCCCTTTAACTGCTGTGCTGTAAAATGTAATCGTTCACAAAGTAGTGATTGGGTTCCTTTGAGGATTTCATGTGGCTGTAGAGCATGACAAGGCCATGATGTGCTGCATTGTGACAGCATTGGTCACATTGCCAGGTGCTCTTCTCTCAATTCGGGTCAGTGCCAATGTGGGACGCTGTGGAAGCACTGGTGCGAGAACTCTTGAATGTCCATCAATATGCTTCACTCACTTGAGAGACGTGTTGAAAACCACTGTATAAGCAGAGAAAAGGGGGGACCGAAGTGTGTTATCGCGGAGAGAAAAGCAGCCCTCTGTGTGAATGACAAGTCTCAGAGACGCACGAGGACATTGCGTTGCCACGCTGACATTCGCTCTCTGGTAGGGAGCTTACTGCCAAAGATATGGCAAACCCTGCGGTGCTTTCACAGGGAGCAGCTAACACACACACACACATTGGTGGGCTTCAAAGCCTTTGTCAAGCCACTTTAACCTCACCCTCTCCGCACGTAACCCTTAACCCTCACCTTTGTTTTGCTCTCAGAGTTCCCAAGCATCCTGTACTAAGTCAGGTATTTCTAATTTGCCCCGTGCCCTGTGGGCTGGAGGAGCTGCAGTGCGCTGGCTGTGAACCGTAGGTGTGACATGGCAGATGGAAGGAGCGGTGGGAGACTAGGTGAATCTTTCAGTCCTACGGCGAGTCCCCTGGGCTGCAAGTGGAAAGTGACCGCGGTAATTAATCCATTTTCACCCCCTTTTTTCCTCCAAATATTGAGCCTCACGGGAAGAGTGCTCACTGAAGGACACAAGCACACCAAACTTCATTTCAGCCTCTTTTTTTTTAATTCTCCTGAAGTGGTGGTGGTAGCGGGGGAGTGAGGTTGTGCAAGGGCTGGAAGGTAATGTGTGGTAACTGCATAGAGCCATGTTAAATGGAGGTCATGGTAGTTCCACGTTCCAGTGGAATAAACTGAGAGACATCCGAACATTTTAAATGCATGCCTCAATTTTATGCAAATGTTCTTCATGTATCAATCAAGTAGCACTGTAATGCATAAAAGATTCCAAAAGACTGGAAAGGATAATCTTCTTAGAGAAAGTATTTGAATATTGGATGTATGTGATGGATGTAGCCTTATGCATCAATCTTCGACAAGGCTTCAACCTTTTGTTGCATTAACTGTCATGTGGTTGAAATGTGCAAATCAATTTTGCTGCCCACAATTAGAGCGCACCATCCTCATTTTTTGTACCCATGAGCAGTTCTACATGCCATCACAGAGCAACCCAGAAATTGGTCGAAATAATCACATTTTTCTCCCCCTCCTGGCGATTCCCCTCACGAAATCAGATCTCAGAGGTTGCACAGAAATTTCCATGTTGCATCATAATGAAAACATTAGATCAAAGGAAGGAACCCTTTAAAATCTCTCTCTCTATAGATTAGCATTGTAGCAGTAAGCACTTATTCACAGAGAACAAAAGGGTGGTGTGCTGTTCAAGCATGTACAAGACAAAGAATTCAGGGTGTAAAAGGCCAGGTGTGCCGTGAAGTAACCCAGGAACATACAGAGGGAAAATAAATTGTAATTATTTTGTTTTTCAGCAGCTTTTAGGAAGGAATCAAATGCGCTTTCAGCGCTTGGCCTTGATCAGTGTTATCATCCCTTGAAGGAAAGTGACCTCTGGTCAACAGGGGGCAAGAGTGCAAAGGCTAAGGCAGTAAACAAGAAATGCCCATGGGGTGAATATTTTACTAAACAGACAAGTAGACTTGATGGAATTTCTCCTTTGACTCAAGGTTTATCTTTTTATTGCCTTATGAAGAAGTTGACCTGAATATGAAAACATGTTGAAGTGTCTTGTGTATCAAGGATGCGCCTTATCATGGTCCTCTGAGAGTAGAGGTCAGCTTTGTGAAAACATATTGTATAAGGGTTTTTATAAAAAGTACCTTTGTACATCTATCTATCTATCTATCTATCTATCTATCTATCTATCTATCTATCTATCTATCTATTGTGCTTTCTGTTCTATTTGTGTTTCAAATCATGTCCTGTAAATTATGAATACATCTCTTCAAACATCTTCAACCTTCGAAACAGCTGTTATAAAACTTTTGCTAAAGAAACCCAAACTAGATGCACTCACCAACTCTAGGCCAATAACCATCCCTTCATCCATCAGTAAGATACTGGAAAAGATCATTTCAGTTTAAAATGAACTCCTTTCTTAAAGAAAATTATATCCTGCAGCCATTTCAGTCATGCTTTAGGACAGACAACCGCACTGAAACCGCTCTGACTAAAATAATCAGAGACCCCAGACTAAATTCTGAGGAAAATAACATCTCAGTTCTAAGTGCAGCATTTGATATGACTGACCATGATATCTTAAACAATCATCTGAAAAAGACGATATTTAAGTATCTGAAGGAAAAACAACCTGTTTACAATTACTAAACATCTTCCATGGTTAACTTCAAATCAGAGATTACGTTTCTTCACCGAAAATAAGTTTGAACTGAAATACTGCAGCTTATAGAGTATTAAAAGCTGCTTAGGTAGTCCTAAAGGCATCAACATCATAAATAAGACCAACTAACTGCATTATCATTTTATTGTCGCTGACTAACATTTGACACATTTTGACACAGATCAACAATATAAGTGGCTAAAAGAAGGGATCCAAGAACAGAGCCAGAGAGCTTCTTTGAGATCGAAATCTGTGAGGCAAAAACATCAAACTGATTCTGTCATCATTTACAAACCACAGCTTGGGCTGAGAACTCAGTGCCAAGTAATCTCTGACAGAGAACAGTGTGATCAACAGAATGAAAAGCCCTGAAATGATCTATAAATAGGCAGCAAAAATTACCTCTGAATCCAGTGAATGTCAGTCTACCTGCCTCCTGACACGCAGGCTTCGGCACGCTCTGCAATTGCAGCAGTGATACTAGGTGATGTGTTAAATTATCACAACATACAGAGGCAACATATTAGTAGAACTTTCACATGTGTGGGTCGTATCTAAATTGCAGTTTATGACTGACAATGTGTAATCATTCCCATGCCCGCAAGTCACTTCATAAATACAAAAACAATTACTCAATTTTTTTTCAGCGATAAAGAACATAACACAAAATAGTGTAATAAGGCGTTTTTCCGAGCGGTCCCTGAACTCAGCACAGGTGTAACGGCTAATATCGTGTCAAAGCATCATGGCGCCTGTCGGCGAAACGGAAGGAGATGCAGGCTGTTGCATTTTCCAAGAGAAATGTACAAATGATTTTTTTGTTGTTGAAGTAAGCGACAAGCCAGCACGTCTAAAGTTAGTTTGTAGGGATGAAATAGGCCAATCTCCAGCATCTTTACAGCTAACATACAAACATGCTAAACTGGATAAGCCGCAAGGACAAACCCGTTTGGATAAAGTTAACAGTCTTTGGTGGAGTTTGGAGGCCCAACAAGGAGCGTTTACAAGACCACAACCTGACAGAGACACTGTTCTGTTCTGCAGGCAAGTTTAGTGGTGAGCGAGCTAACAGCTAAGAAGCTGAAACCTCATTCAGAAGGAGAGTTTGTGGAGAGCCTTGTTGCTGTGGAAAGTCAGTGATAGCAAGTGGCCTCCATGGTGGACATGACAAAGTAGCTCTGAGAGCTGAACCTCAAGTTCCAGCTATCTTCTCGGCAGAGTGCTGAGAAGATGAAAAAATCATCTGAAGTGAAATGAAAGCTGAAACAAGTGCAGCTGGAGAGAGGAAACACTGTGCACTGAGCAGCTCTTTTCAAAACCGACTCTCAGAGAGACTCAGTTCTGCTGAAGACTCGAACCTGGAAAGCCGAATGTCTACCTGATCACTAGTGATCACCACATGATCACTACCATCATCACCAAACAGAAGCAGCTCCAGTCATTGAAGAGGTTAGTGGGATATATGGCTCAATCATTTAGTATGGCCAGAGGTGCCACCAGTGGGGGTCCAGGGGGTCCAAGGCCACTGTGATACAATTGCTGCCCCTCCTAAGTGAACCCCCTCCTCCTCCCCATTGCATGTGCATAGTAAGCTTCTCAGGTGAGATGTTTACGTTCGGATCAAATGATGGACTGATTGACCCACACTGCCAGCATGGCTAAAAACTACTGAACCAAAGAAGCAAACACTAAAACACAGGATGATTTGTAGCACTCATTTCATTTTGCTCATGTATATTTTTTCATCCTGTAATTGAATAATCTGCAAACACAACAGATCCGTCTACACGCCGCCTCAAGAGCATTTGCCTTAAATTATGATGGCAGTCACAGAAGTGCTAAAAGCTTGAAACCGAACACACGATAGATGTTGTTCAGGAAATGTTTGGATTAGAAAAGTGGATTAGAAGGTAAACATTCAATTATTCAGTTAGTGCCTGCATACACACATTACTTGTAAGATCTTACAGGATTCAGTGCATGCATACAGTATTATGTTTGCCTTAAGGCATTAAGAATGAAGACAAGAGGGGGCGAGTCTATTAGTAACAAGCCCATTAATCCTGAACATGAATGCACAACATAATTATAGCCATTTATTGACTTTTATGTCTTCACTTTTTCTTGTGTACTTTTTATGCTATATGCCATGCTGTAGGTTTCAACTGCTTTTGGTACATGGAGACTTAAGACCAGTCAGGTGAGACTTTTATTGAAAGGGGTTCAGCGAGTTGGTCCCATTACTGATGTTTGGTTTGTTCTCTGTTGGTCTCTCTCTGTCCCCTGCCAACAAATGAATCCACTGAAATCCAACCAAATGTCTTTGTTTGCATGTTTGCTTGTTTGGCAAAGTGGTTTTTGACACCTGTGACTTGACATTTCGCAATTTTCCAATGTTACTTTCAGCAGTCACTTTCTGTGCATTTGTGGCAACTTTTGATAAAAACAAAACATCAACAACAACAACAAAAAAAAGTGCTCTGTTTTTAACTGCAGCCACATGAGTGTCTCTCTGAGGCTGTACTTAGGGACAGCAGTGAGCTAAATGCTCATGTCAAAATACTAAAAATCACAATGGTACAAGCTGATGTGCTGATGTTGATGTTCAGCAGGTGTAATGCTTATCTTAATCATCCTCTTAGTTTAGCTGTTGTGCTAGAATTGTGGTAATGTATTAGATGTGTTGGCATTTGGTCATAAAGCACAGTATTGGAAGTATTGGTCAAATTATGACAAGATGATGAGGCTTGCTGTCCGAGAATCACCAAAGTTAAAAGAGTTAATCCTGTGGGGGCAACAGTTCATCCAATAAAAAGAAGTTGCTGAGTCACCAATGTCATTATGATACATCATCTGGGAACCATGAATGTTTGTTAACAAATTGTGCTAATCAATCAAGCTGATTTTAAGATACACATAAATGAAAACTCTGACAGTGATGAGAGGAAAAGTCAGGGGATCACCAGCAGGTTTCATCCTCTGGGTACCATGAACGTGTGTAAAAAAAAAAAAAGAAAAAGAGAAAAAAGAATCACTATCCATTCAATAGTTAGCTCAGTCTGAGCCAAAGTGATGGACCGACCGACATTAGCATCCATAAACCCACAAGCATGCTTAAATACACAGATACACAGGTACAGATTATCCTCTAAATGTCATTTCAGTAACAGGTGTTGCTGTCACATGATTGGGGCTCTCTGAATCAGTCGTATAAAGCAGTTATTCAACACACTGATGCAGTCTGCTGAGCTTTGTCACTCCAGGGATGGAGAACCTGGGTGTAATATGTGTAAAGTGAGAAAAGCAGCCTGTCAGCAGGAACCGATGAACAAGTGCTCACTGTACCGTGCTAAATTGTCTCTGGCACCTGATATTGGCACATTTTACCTGCATCTTGTAAAGTTTGTCAAGGTAATCGTGGCAGATTATGGTATTTATATCTGTGATAGAGTGCTCGTGTGTGTGGGTCCTGTGTTTCAACAGATATCCTAGTGCGTGCTTTTCAGATTATACCTATTTATGTCTGAGGCAGTGCAGCCACGGTCAACTTGTCAACTTGTTAAGTGTTACTTTGCTGCTATAATCATTCTGCTTCACTAAGAGCAGACATGGCAGCAGACCTATAGTAAAGTGCCAGCACTGTGCAAATTAGGCACATCGTTCAGGGTGTCTAAAAATGTTTGGTAGTTGCAAAATTGAAATTGTCTCATTTATTTTACATGGTGACACAATCATTTATTATGCTACTTTTCATCAACAGTGTGTCAAATGAAGTTGACTGGTAGAGCACATTTGTAGCATCATCATATCACAACACTGAGTCTGGCTTGTCATTATGTATGAATGGCAAACACATTGTATATGTCTACTCTATCAATTTGCATTTAAAATATTTATTGAAGCTAATAACTGTTTAACTGTTAACCCATCAAAGACTCTCACCTCCAGTGGTGGAATGTAACATTTATGCCAATACTGTGTTTAAGTCCATATTCAAGATACTTGTCCTTTTTGGAGTTTTTCGATTTTATGCAACTTCTACACTACATCTTAATGCAAATGTTGCACTTTTTCAGCATTAGTTACACGATGTTTTTCAGATTACACTTTTTCATCCCCCTCCTGTACAGTGAAGAGCATGTATCTCCAGATTTGGTGATTTTGAATTTAAGTTTCTGACAAACTGAAGGATTTAGTGTTCCTTTATGGGTTGAGAAAACTTCTTAAGCTAAATGAAGAATGATAAAAAAAAGGTTTTCTGAGCTACATATATATGATGAGGTTACAGAACATGATGCATTGCTGTAGATTAAACTACCCAGCAGTATATGAATGGCAGTATATTAAGTAGTTAAACTAGCTCAACCTTAATAATTTACAGCAGTAAAATGCAACATATGCATTAATGTGGCAGTAATATTAATCCAAAAACATCTTAAAAGACAGTAGAACACTAGCAGGGAACATTTTACTGCACAATGGGTACTTTATGTACATTTTGAAGATACTTACATGGTCTTACTTAGATAAGGTTTTGAATGTAGAACTTTTACTTGTAGTGGAGTATTTTTGCAGTGTAGTTATAGTATATTTACTTAAAGGACCAGTGTGTAAGCTTTAGTGGGGATCTATTGACAGAAGATGGCATAAATGGAACATAATATTCACAATTATGTTTTCATTAGTGTGTGATGACTTGAAAATAGGAATGGTTGTGTTTTTGTTGACTTAGAATGAACTCTTTATATCTAGAGATGGAGCTGGTCCTCTTCCACGGAGTTTGTCATGATGCATCAACATGTTTCTACAGTAGCCTAGAAAGGACAAACTAAACCTTGCCTGTTGAGAGCACCTTTTGCGAGTTTCGTGGCCACCGTCAGTTCTACTACAGTCTTGGAAACGGAGGGGTGAGGTCAGGGGTATTCAGTTGGTTGTGACAGCAAAATCCAAAAAATCCTACACACTGTTTCTTTAAGTAAAGCGGGGCCTCTCAAAGTCCGGACCGAACGGCAAGTCAGTCTGTACTCAGCCCAAGCTATCATCAACTGGTGGCCTCCAGGCCACATCCAGCCCTCCAAAGCGTCCCATTCAGCCTGCAGAATATTCATGAATTCAGAAAATATGCATGTAACATTACCCACCAGTGGAAGAAGATCCATCCTGAAAGTGATCATAGATTATCTTTCCAACGCCTGGCAATGAGCCTAAAAGTACATAATTCATAGTTCACCCATTCTACTTAATCTGATTATTCTCCAACTCCATCCTCTCTACTCCATTAACCCACCATCAAACCACTCGGCTCCCAGGCTGGCCATTCCCTGGAGCCGACAGCGGCGCACTGGCTGGGCTATAGGAGATAACTCCGTGGCTGTGGGAGAATCACTAAGCTTGTCTATTAAATGCAGGAGGCGTCACTTGGATTTATTTTTGTTGTTGTGTCTCAAACTGAGTATTTTTGTTTGCTTCTTGGGAAGAGAAATTTTCGCTGAGATAAGGATTCATTGGTAGTTGAACTGTGGGTTTTGTATTGAGCACTGCCTGCCTCTTTGGTGGAGGTCTGAGAGCATTGTCTAGTTAAGTATCTAGTTGTTATGATGGATTGTTGAGTGTGTTCACACTGATATCAGCTCATAAAAATAACATTGATTTTGTAAGAAAGGGAAAATATTAAACAACGATAAGCTAATTAGGCCTAAATACATGTTTTTTTAACTGCCATATATTGTGTTATGAATAGGCTATAACGCATTATGAAGCGTAGCATTCTCTAGTTTGAAATACATTTTTGATCAAACTATTGATCATTAATCAATAGTTTGATAGTGACGTTGAATATACTGTGTATCTGCAGATCATTCACAGTGATCCTGTTTCTTGATTAATGTGGTTTTAATGTAGCTAATTTGAAGAAGCTTTGCTTCTGCCTGAGCCTTTTTCAGTCAAAATTGTTTTTTTTTTGTGGTTCTTTTTCCTTTTGATGCTTTGAAGTGTATACATGACTGAAATAAACTAAACTAAACTAAATTTTCCTTATGTTGACTTGATTGTCGTGGTGACGTTAACTGCTGGAGAGAGTGTTTTGTGTTGTCGCTGCCAAGTCCTGTCTGACTAACTGTCTGAGCCTTGTCTGCCTCGGTTCCTAGCTGGCCCAATCACAAGCGATGTGATGTGATGTTAATTAGTAGAAGTTAAATATTATTTTGTTATCCGCAATCGTCCCAGACCTCTGAATAAAACCATTGAGTAACCGATCTTTGATTATTAGGTTTGATAACCCCTACTGTAAAGGATCTAAATACCCCACTGCTGCTTACCACTGACAAAGAAATATGATATGCTCATATTAGCAATGAGACAGCAACAAAACAAGTTTTAAGCATTTTTAGATGCTCTAATGGGCCTTAAAAACACTGTAATTTTGGGCCATTATCTCAAATAGAACATGCCATCCTATGGATGTGGAGAGATCAAAAGCAAGAGTGCAGTCCTTCAACAAAGACCACTTTAGCTCAGTTTCCAATTATAGGTAATTGATGCAAGACTGAGTAACAAGAAAGGAAATGCCATTTGGTCTGAAAACCTTTTCGGAAAGAAGGAAACTACTTCACACAGGTTTCAAAATACATTCCCGAGTGTGTTTTCTGAGCTCATATCTCACCACATTACTGAGCTAAGCTGCTCAATTACTTCAGGATGAACTCAGGTGTCACACTGAGTGTACCTGTTATGGCTGTAGTGCTTTTTGGTGGTTATGTGTTTATTTTAGACATGCAGATATTATGTGCAGGAGTATAGTTCCAGGTTATCTGTATCCATCCCAAGTTCAAAGATATGCTCACTAGCACCTCTGAAGCTCACTAATTATTCTTTGTTAAATCTCTACACTAAAAGGTTGAAGGGTTCGTTTGGCTTTACAACTCTTCCGTCTCTTCTGGTTTCTGTTGTTCTCCAAAAATAGTTACACAATGCATGAAATAACAAACAAGATAAAATGTGTTAATACCTGAGCATTAGAGGTGTTGATAAGCTCTTTTTATTTTGTCCTTTGGACAGAGCCAATCTAGTTCCCACTGCATCCAGCCTTTGTTGCTAAGCTAAGCCAATCACTCCGTGGCTCCAAAGCTATACTTAACAAAAAGACATTAAAGTGTTAGCATCTTCTCATCTCACTCTCTCCAAGAAATGAATAAGCGAATAAACATGTTTGTAGTTTATAAGTCTAATTTCATTGCATGCATACATTTTTGATATAATTCTGGTATTTCCATCAAGTCGTAAACTGTGAGATTTCTCAGCTGCATCTCTTATTTCTGTACAGAAGGCATTTGGTACTGGTGGGCTAACTATGCCTGTTGTACTAAACTCTTCATTACATCTTGTTATGGTATGGCTGAATAAGCCACAGCATTAGTGTATTACACAGTGTCAATTCTAGTCTTTGAGAGGATCAAACCTGCAAGCCTCCAGCCAAGCAGCTAATCTCAAATCACCCTGTCGCCCTGCCATATGCTCGCCACACTATGTATATATGTTTACTAACTACAATATAAGCTTCCTGCTAGAATTATTTATACGGCTGGAGCATATGGACCCATTTTCACTTGACATCTGATACTGATTAGAGATGAAAACAAGAGACCAACTACTCATCACACCTCGTAATGTGCAATGCTTTTATGTATGTGTGTTTGACTATCGTAAATCACGTGTAATGTATTTGTGTGCAACATCATTACACCCTCCATCTTTTCACTGCCCAGAACCATGATAAACTGTGAGGTTGCCATGGCGACTGCTCTTCACGGGCGGGAGGATCAGTGGCCTTCTTTCTGCGGTACAGCCTATAAGACTGCACATGAAGAATCACTGTCGTCTTGGTTGCTGAATGTTTAAAGCTCCTTCTCCACTGCTCTTTCACTCTGCAATTTCTGTCGCTCAATTATCAAGGATCTCTTGGCACTATCACAGTGTTTCAGAGGAGAAAGAGGGAACTGAGTGAACTACTTTGGGAGTGGAGCAAATTTCCATTAAAACATGAATAAATAGAATGTTTGCCAGAGCCCCTGTGATGAGCTTTGCCAGGTTAAAAAAATAATGCTTTTTACAAAAGAGATAGATATAAGAATGTAGATGATGTTTCTGTATTTGAAATGGTGTCCGTATGCTGTGCGGTGCAAAGTATGATTTAAAATTTATATCGTTCTGTGACATGACACTCATTTTGTTGTGTATATCTGAATTTCTGGGTCAAATGTGTGGAACAGGAGAATAGCACTGATCTGTACAGAAAGACATAAAATTTTCACAAGAAGTAAAAATAGAACGGAAGGCTCCACAAGTACAGTCTCCTTTACGTCACTGGTAAGATCAACAGTGCCCCCTCCTGGTTGTTTAATGGTTGTGTCGTCAGTCCAAACTACTCCGAAATGGTTGCAGAAGAAATTGAATTCCGTCTTAAAGTTACAATGTGTTTGTCAGTAAAAATAGTGATTATGTCTGATCAGACAATGCAGATGCCAACCAGAGTAATGGGTATTTAAAGCTTTGAATTTGCTATCACACACAATTACGATGCTGGAGGATCAAACGATTATGTATTGCCTACCCAGTTAATGTTTATCCAATCAGCCCATAATGTGAAGAAAATCGCTCCTGTTCCTCCCTTGAAAGCATGTCACACAGCATGGCAACATAAACAAGGCAGGCACATTTTGGAAACCTCTTGTACAACAATGACAGCCTGCTGCTTCCTGAGTCTACAGTCAGTGTAGGATCTGAGCTCTGAGGGTTTTCTGAGGAAGAGAAAAGACAAAACTGTCAGATGTAATGACTGACCAGTCAGACACCATCAGCATATAGATGAATGGGGCTATTGAGTAGCTGAAGTAGCTTATCACAGTATTTTTGGAAACAGTCACTATGCATTAATTAAACCTGGAATACTATAAGTAACTGAATTGGTGGGCAGTGCAAAAAAGCTGTAAACACAATACTGACATATCGTCATCTTTTCAGTTGATATGATGAAGTTGGTGGCAAAAATGATCTTATTTTCTCTTTTAGCAGACACAACGCAACAGAAGCATTCAGTTGGAGTCACGTTTCTGTCCGCTTGGTTAGTGTAAGTCCAATATACACTCTCCTTTTAGCTCTGATTTGGTCTCTGCAACTCCTGACAAACACTAGCTAGGTTTTCATTGTGCTCACCAGCTAGTTCTTAACTTTGTCCTTCTGCTGTTTGGTGCTGGGGAGGTTAAGCCATATATAGTAAAACTCTCAGATGGATAGTTATGAAATTTGATGCAGACATTTTGTGCCCCCTCAGGATGAATTGTAATCACTCCAGTGATCTCCTGACTTTTTAAAATTTGGATTTGTCCACTACTTTGGTTTAAAAAAAAACATTGCGTTGAAAATAGTTGCCTGCTGTGGCTGGAAGCGAGGTTGATGAGAGTGGTGAGAGTGAACCACACGGGTACAGCTGCAGGCTGGAAAATTAAAACAATGAGCTGAAAGATGAAACTGCAGAATTGAGGGGAACCGCAGAGTCAGCTGGTAATTCTCTGTGTTCTCTATGAGTGACCTCTTTTACATACAAGTCGTCATGTGATCCATTATCAATATAAAAACATTTATTATAGCTGCGTTAAATTAGCTGTTTTTAGTTTTTTCTAACTGCATGTTAAATCGCTAAACTCCAGCCTGAGGTGAGGGTGCAGCGAGTGCTCTCAGGTCAACATTTGAGCAGAGACATTATGTGTGCTTTAGTGTGCATGTGTCTGTACCCCTGTGTGTGTAAGTGGATGTCAGTACTCCCACGAATGTTGGACTTTCAGCATTGTCGTCTGGTCGTTTTGACACCCTGAGCTGCCCGCCCCATCCATGCTCCCTTAGGGAGCACAGCCTTTATAAATCATTATTGTAGGGTTTAGGTTAGAGTGCAAGTAGGGGCCGCTGGCAGGGTTTATGGATTAGTGATCTACTTTCAGGATAACTGAGAATAATCCCAAAAATATTACAGAAGCAAAAGCTGCCTCAGTAAAACTGCCTTGGTACGAGGTGCTTCTCGATAGGATTCAGTAGACATTCACACAAAAATACACAAAGACTTTTCAATTTTACAACACAGAAACTGATAGAAACAACCTTCCAGAGTGAGGAAACATATCTGAATACCTCCCTTGAAATATGTAGTTTTGGATAATTGTTCATTGACTGGAAGCAACAACAGGAACAGCATAACCTACTAATGGACGGTCGCAGACCTTCATGTTTGATAGAATCTGACATGGATGTCCTGTTTCTCCGTCACTGTTTGACCTGAACACTCATCACCCATCAGTCTGCTGTAAGTTCTCAAACATTCGACCACACCAGCAACTGTTCTGTTGTGGTCTCTTTAACTCCATATTCAAAACGATAGCTCTTTCATCAATGCACCTACGTTGCCTCTCATAGGCAGAATGGAGACTATGAAAATGACAGTTCCCCTCAAAATCAATCGTGTCTTCAGTGTGGTCCAAACCATACCCCCCTCTAACTGATCAATTCTCTGGCTCTGTTACAATGGCAAAATAACAGTAAAAGAAAAACCCAAACTAAGATTCACCACACTGCAGAAAAACAGATCTTGTTGAGTTCTGGAGGCGTCAAACATAATTAGAATTATAATTACTTTTTGGGTAACCAATTGCTTTTTGGATAACCATAGTTAATGTGTTATCTGATGAATCCACCAGAGCACGGTTTAACAGGGATATTCCACTCTTAGGTCCATCATTTATCAACATTTCTAAATCACTAATTCACAAATCTAATCAAGTAAAATATGCAAGTAAGCTTTCAATTCCTGGAAAATTTGGCCCCACATTTTTTGCTCAATAAAACTTAAAAGCTAAGAAAAACCCATTTACTTAACATTAAATGACTGACTGATGTAAGGTCTTGAATGGAGCATAAACATCATGGCTGAATATTCCTCGTGGAGTGTTATTTCTGTAGCCTTCAGGCTGCTAACGTAGCCTTTATTAGCTCACAGCTCCTCAAATGATCAGTGTCTGCACTGGCTCAATAGATACTCAACCTCATGTCTCAGAGAAGGAGCTCTTGCCTGTGCCACGACAAAGCTCAATTCAGCCATCTGACCCCAGTTGGTCTCTCTGTTTATACAAAAGCCCCAAAGAGGCACTCGCCACTGCTGCTTTAGAGGTAATAGCGATAACACAGCATGGTAATGGCATATTATTAAAATATTGACCTAACAGTCTAGAATGTGTCTTTATTAGATCAAAGACTTAGCATAGCATAATATTTCAAATGAAGCGTCGTGCTGTAAGCTTCACAAGAAGTCTCAAAATAAATGTGGCTTTCCCCGAAAAACACGGCACCGCCACTTAAGTGCAGAGCAAGATTTCTTCATATCGTTCAGCGAACATGGCAACAAGCTCATTTGGTGAGAGTGATGGTGAAGTTATTGGGGGGAATAATGTGAGCTCAGCCGGGGTCTAACAGCAGTCGTGATGTTAGATTTTCAGCCCTCCGGTGGTGTCATGAAGTGTCTGTGACAATGTGTCGCCACTTGATAATGTCAGTCGGCCCCCACTCGCATTTCACCCTGCTTCCGAGCCTCGTTTCTGTGTATCTTAAATGAAAAGGGCAGGCAGTTTATTTCAGATCATGTGTGCTGGTGAAAAAGCAAACCGCTTTATGGCTCCTTCCAAATTACCTGATTGATTGTTCACGTAAGCTCTTCTTCACCTGACATCATCATCTGGATCAGCAAAGATACGACAGTGATCCTTCTAAGTGCTTAATTTACTACGAATATTAGCAAATACCCTGAACATGTGCACTAGCTATCTATTAAAGAAGACATCCTTTAGATACCGTGGTTAGTATAGTTTGCCATCGCCTTAATAAGCATGCAAAGAATATTGACACTAAGTATTTTAAATTTTGTATGAGAATAAAATGTGTCCGCTCTTTGCAAGCCAAAGAGTTGTGGGGGCACTTTGACCGTGCCAAGACACAGTTTATTTATCCTCAGACTGTCAACATCCATCCACTGCATAGCCCTCTCTGTGAACTGAGCAAACACTGGTGCCAGGCTGTAAGCACTGTGCCAGGCATATTTTAATGTCTGGTAAACACTGTCCTCTAGTGCTCACGCTCTAACACACACACACTCACACACACACACACACACACACACACACACACACACACACCCCACAGGATTATTCTCCCTGATGTCAGTGCCAAAAATGTGAACTTTTCAAGAAATTCAATTTTACAGCATATTGTTTCATCTTTTAAAAACATTACAGACTTCAGAGACATTTCCAAAATTCAATATGTTCATAACTGAAAGATTCCTTTTTAATGTATGCTGTTCCCCAATCATTTGCTATAAAGAACTGTCATTTGTTGAGCTGCTGGGTTTTACAATAAAACTCATCAGCTGCATTGACTTTTTGTGCCTCCAACAATGCTCTGTGCTGTGCACAAAACATGGAGTAATAGCTACAATTGGACAAAAATGTCTGTAGCCGTGGTTTTATTATCAGCTACCCTCAGATGGCTTAGCAGGGCTGGTATAGTCTGCCTAATGAGGCAAGTCACAATCACAGAGTGAGCAGCAATAAAAAGAGGGGATGGTCTATCCCTCCTCCTCCAAACGGCCTGATCAATCATTGACTAATGCTTTCTAACCAGCTGATTTCACCTGTCAACACAAGGTCAGGCTGTCCTGATCTTATGGATGACAGGAGGTGATGTGGATCTTGACGTAGGCGCAACAGATTTGCAATCAGCTCGTCAGCTCGCACTTGAAAGCCCGCAGGATATTAAAGATGTAAATGGAACATAATGGTGCCATTATAATTGTGCTCATCCTGTTCAGCCTTTGATGGCGATGTCTTTTCTCTGCAATTCAACACCATCTGGCTAAATCAGCGTAGGCAGGAGAAGCAGAGCCAGGAGTAGTTAGGACAACCAGTCTTTGGTTAGGACACAGTCGTTATCTTTGGCTAGTGACACGTCCCATTTGTTACCGCTCAAAGTTGAGAATTAGGCCGGGCCCAGTTCAGGAGCACCAATTAATATTCATTAAATCTTCCGTCCATTCACACGGCAGCACCTCTACGTTGAGATCTCTGAGCATTGAATAATGTAGACCAGGCTGTACCAAAGGGCACAGGGTGCTTTGTGTGGCAGAGGCACTGAACTTTAAAGGCATGCACAGTGATATTGTGTACTGACATCTGCAAACAGTTCTGTTGGGTCAGTTGACCAAACACAGCAGGTCATACAGACCTTGTAAACATCTGTCTCTTTCAGAAACCTTCCAAAAAGGACATTTATGAAGTTTACTGAATCCAACACTCACCCACAACAGTCGGTATTTTGACAATCAAATGGGCTATTTAGAGTATAACAGGACCTGTTAACAAAGACTGTTTATTCGACTGCCAGAGTACACAAACCTGCCAACATTTGGTTGTGTTTCCACTCCATTTCTTACATATTGGAAAGGAAAATTTGATTTGGCAAATAGTGATGGTATGCAGATTGGTTTCTTTATTTAACTTAAGCAAAGAGAGCTGGGAAGTTTGCATCAGAAAAGACTTCATGACTTCATCTGCATCAATTTTTTCAGGATTTCCAGGGATTTCATCAGTACTGCCGATCATTGTCTAAGTTAACAATATTGTGTGATATTTACAAATGAGCTCAGACTATACCTCAGTTAGTGTGATGTAGTGTGTCAATAATTTAGTTGTAAATTATAACCAGCTACTTCTTAATATTTCTTTGTGCATTAATAAGCAGAAACTGAGCTTGGTAGAGATTTGTTTAATATTGTTGTGCGGAAGTAAGGAAAAAAACAGGCTGCCCTGCATTGTTATCATGGGCTACACAGATTTGACATGATGTTTGGATGAACAAAGGATATATGCAGACAGAATCAGAACAAAAAAACAGAACTTGCTGAAACAGTTTTTGGCACACCCCGTATTATGAAGATACAATATTTTAGAACATAAGCATAAATTTACACGATGTTTCATCAAAAGAGGATGTTCAAATATTAACACGCTTTCAAATGAATAAATCAGGACCTTTACAGGTTATTTCCAAACGGGTGACATCTGACGGATTACTGATGCATCTTTTATGATCCTCACTTTCATCATGGTGGTGGGATTTTGGTGGCAGTGTTATCACTTTGAAAAGAGGCATCTGGCTCCCATCTGGGCTGTGTTGCCTTTCTGCAGCACAAAACATATTTTATAAAGCAAGCGAAAATGGCACAGCTCTTTGCTTGTTTTTTGCTCATCTGCTTTGCATAGAAATCTGTCAAAACAATCCTGTGCCACACACACACACACACACACACAAAATTGCACAATATTCAAAAAGACACAGAAAATTAGTATGAACATTCATTTAAGCTTAATCAAACTGGTTTATGTAGCTTACGTGTTTTTATGCTCTTCCAAAGCTGTCTAAAGTTGTGTTTCTCATGTCGTGTTGAAACTCTGGAAAACTGGCGGGTGGCAGTGGAACTGGAATAGCCTGGCGGTAGACTGTATACTAATGACAAGACAGAGGAAATGACACATCCATGTAAATACGGCAGTCAACATTAGTTGCATACAATGCAAGGATTTAAGGATTTTTGCATAAAAAAACATAGTTAATGTTTCCTCCAATACCTCTGGGAATTTTATCTTCACATCGACGCTGTCTGCTGAGGCGGCAACAACCGATGCAGAAACCTCCTGCTTGGCATTTCTCTCATGCTGCTGGGAGAAACCGAGAACTAAAGCCATGCCCGGGACGTAGCTTTCAATTCTGGGAAAGGTAAAAAGATTCTTTTACAACACCTGCCAGTACGTGTCATAATCGTAAAAAAGAAAGCGCTTCCGGCATGCTCTGTAAGGCAAAGCTAGCTGCCTCAAAAACGTGAATCAAAATCATCTTCAGCTTTCTTCTTCAGCTCGCTTTCCTCTTCCTCGCCACATTTTATCTTCCTCGGTAGAAACTGCATCTTTTTTCAACTGAGGCTCACCTTCTGCCCATGTCTGCCATGGTTTCAGGGATGCTGGTCCAGTGTACTTTGGCCTTGATTGTTGGCTTGGAGCCAGGCAGATGTGAAGTTGCTCCTCTCATTGACATTTCATAGGACTGACATTCAGCTCCCCATCTAATGTGTGCCTAAAGCAAACACAAGAAATCAATCATGAAAGGAGTCTTTACAAACAAAAGCCTTGGCCTTGATATGTAATATGAAATATAATAAAATGCCTTAAACAGACCGTACAAATTAGTTTTAATGTACTTTGACCATCATACAGTGTATTAGTAGACAGTGTATTTAAACTGATTAATAGAGCTCAACTTTATCAGGTGCCAACATTCTCAAAACATTCTTGAGCAGTCTACTTTCCCACCTGTTTACATTATACATTTTAAATTTCTGAACAATGAAGGACATATCATATTTTAAGCTGATATTTGAGTAAATTTGTTTGCAAAGTTGCAATTACAGTATTCGCTCTACTTTCAGCGCTGCTTTTTTTCTCTACCAGCTCCTGAGGGAAATATGTGACTCCTTAGCTGCTTAATGCTCCGCTGTTTTCACTGGCTAGTCACTAGCTGTGCCCTTCTGCCATTTGGTGCTGAGCAGGTTATGTTCAATTTGTTTTTGGGGGTTTTTGAAAACAGATAAATGCCCTTCCTGTGCGTTTTATATGTACCTTTGCCTCAGCATGGGCAGTCACAATGGTGTCGACGCACATCTTCCAGTTGGTGTCTTCTCCAACCTGAGACACAATCAGTTGGGCGTTCTGAATATTCGCCTCGGGCGTGTAGTAGATTCCTGCATCGTAACCCTCGGGCTTCTGGTTGCCACTCATGGCAAAGGCTTTGATATTGAACACAGCTTCAGGTGTTGAGCCCAGCGCCTGATGGATGAGATGGAAAGCAGTCCATAAGGCTTGTGTGCACCATGTCCATGTCAAGTGTGGACTTTTTGTCAAGTGAGGGAAAAAGCTAAATAAAACACTGTCTCTGTCAGATGGGCATCACTTTGTATGGATTGTTTTATGGAAACAAATAGCTGCATTATTCAAATGGATCACTTTTATGTAGGGGTGGTGGGAAAATGAATCATAAGCACAGCTAAATCATTTTACACGAAGACATTGCTCAGTGCAAACTGCCTATATTGTGTAATGAAACATATTTTAGGTTGCTTCCTATAGAGCACATTTAACATACTTCCATTACACTGTCATGATGGCTGTGATGAGATCCTCTGACACTTGAGGCTGAATCAGAGGACAGACGTGCTCGCTGGGTGGCTTCCTGTAAACACAATTAAGGAACAGGAGAATTTGAATGGATAAAACATCAGAGCAGCTGCAGAGATAATAACATTGCAAGGGGAGCCAAATACCTTGGAAAGCCTCCTCAGAGTCTCAAGCAGTTGGTGGGTGCCCATTGGATGTCTGCTCGGGCCGGCATTAACCTCAAAGTGGATTTTGTCAACAGCTTTGATTGCCTGTGCTAATGAAAGTGCACAGGCTACATTAACAAAAAAAACTTGTCCTAGTCCATCATAAAATTATTTTTCCTTTGATAAAGAGTAACTTAACACTCCCTGGAAGTCTTGTTTTTGCTGACTTTCAGTGGTTTAACTTGCTGCAGTGTGTAAGAGTGTGTTCAAGGTGTGTCAGTACACTGATATCACTGTTGGGTGGTTACGGTGCAACGGATTTGAAACGTTCAAACAGTGAGGGCAATAACACACTGCTTGTCAGCCTGGTGTTAAGTCAAGAGGAATTACAGCAGCAGCATAACTTTGATGAGGTAAAACTGCATTTCTGTTTTCATACTGTATTTTATGGCAGTAGGTCAGGTCAGAATATACTAACCAACAGGACTTCATGCAGTCAGCAGAAGTTCATGCTGAAAATAACCCAAGTCAGCAATCCAACTTTAGGGGCTAAGCCTTGCATTGACTGTTCATAACCAACAGTTCAATATTATGAGTCATCATGTCAAAATTGTAAAATGCAGCAGCAGCAGAGGTATCCATGGAGCGAAGACAGTTATTTCCTTGACAAATGCCACCTGAAGCAGCATGAGTGGACTGTCGGTGTTGGCCCGCTGATAAAACGCTGTAAATGCTGCTGGCAGCAGCAACTATAGCAGCAACGTTTGCAAACTGGGTAATAAAGTTACAGGTTTTTCTGAGTGCAGACATCAAAACTCATGTAAGTTGTCTGTTTGAACTGCTGTTCAATATCAGTTGTGACATTCTTGAGGCCATATGTAAGCATGTGACACACACAGAACCGTAGGATGTAATGTGTTGGACTTCTGTGTACCTGGAACTAGTTTGAGTGCCACATCAGTGTATCCCAGGAAATAGTACAGGGGGTACTCCTCATGGTAATACTCTCTCCTCAACTCAGATTCCACACAGATACCTGCTCCATAAATGTTACTCTCAGCGCACATTTTGGCTCTTGGATGCCAGGTGTTTGGCATCTGGAACTGCAGGATTGGAAAAGTCACAAAGATATTAGACACCTGTAAATTGTAATTAGCTTAACCCTTAACAGCAGTCTCTAAAAGGTGTAGACTGCACCTGATCGGACTCAGGCCTCACAACTGCGGGGTTCACATGGACGACTTCATCATTGGAGTCGATAGCATTGGGTATTATTGGAGTCATTTTAGCCAAAGCTGGCTCTGCGATGTTCCTGGTGACTGCGTACACATTGGAACTGTTGGTTGGAAAGGAAAGGAAGAATTCTTAGACTTCGCACATTGACAGCATTACTAACATGTCATAGTGTCAGAATTGAGTTCGGTATCATTTTCTTGAGTCAATAAATAGGTAAGGACACGATTTTCAGTCTTTAGTGAAGTGCATGATGAACCATTAATCGACCTTTTCAGTGTGTTGAGTTGCAATATATAATATGCTAACTTGCAGCGAAGCTAACTCTTGATGTATGTCAATGTTTGATGCAGGGCAGGCCTGTTTTCTTTTTATTATTATTGATCCAGGATGCTGAAGTTAAGTGGGGGGGTTAAGTGCCTTGCTCAAGGGCACATCAGCCAGCTAATGAAGCCCAAATACCAGGAGTGGGGTTCGAACCCACGTGGGCATTTGCCCATTGGATCTTAAGTCCAACGCCTTAACCACTCGGCCATCCTGGTACATTGATGTCGCCATCCTGTTTGCCACACCATGGAGGAAACGTGATGTTCTGAGTATGAACCTGTGAATCCCTACAAAGAACGGCTTTTTGGAATTTGTGAATTCAGTCAGAATTGTCAAAAACAAGAGTCGTGTTTGTCGTGAGTTCTTTCCAACATGCCTTAAACGTACCTGACAGCAAAGAGTTCCAACTCTTTTTTGACTGGAGGGAATTCGAGTTCGAACTTCTTTTCTCTGACGTTGATCTTGGCAGCAAACTTCCACGGGATGGCAAGAGGCATTTTGCTCTTAAACTCAGAAGCACACTGGAAAAGCTCTGTGTTGATCCCGTAGAAAACCCAGAAGTCCTTTGTGAAACTAAAAAAGAGGAGGCTAATTCAGCAGTTGTAGCTCCACAGTATGAATGTAATTACAACACTGATTCAAAAAAAACCAAAGAGAACATGATAATTCCCTCATCCTTTTTTCATATACTCAAGTGAAGACATTATCACTCATCCTCTTCATCAACGTTTTTTGTAAATACATGAATTTGATGCAAGTTAGGACAGGAGCAACAAAAGGAAAGATGTGGAATGCTCCAAAAACACCTGTTTGGATCATTCCACAGGTAAACAGGTTGATTGGTAACAGGTGATAGTATCATGATGGGTATGAAAGGAGCATCCAGGAAAGACTTGTTCACAAGCGAGGATGGAGCGAGGTTGTCAGTGTCACAGTGTCACAACTTTTTTTGGAAATGTGGTTGTAGTGTAAAAAAGCAAATATCATGGTTTGCTTGCTAAACATGCTGGTAGACTATCTTCTGTAAATTAAAAGAATATTAAATATTTTACCCGATAAAACCATCAGTGTCCAGTGAGATTTCAGAAGTAAACAGTTGTCCAAGACTTTCAGTCAGTGGTGGATTTACTGCCGCTTTGGCTACATGAGAAAAAAAAATGACTTCAGTAAGTCATCAAACAAAATAAATTGTTTTAGTAATTAATCAGTACTAATTTAATTTGACTCCTTACCATTAACAGTGATCCCATTTACACTTTCATAATATTTGCTTATCTCCAGTGGGAGACCCAGCGTGGTAGCTTGGAAGTAGCGAACCTCAAAGATCAAGAATGGCTTCGTCCGATGCCATGATACTCCTGTCTTCAAATTCTCAATCACAGCCCACAGCGGGCTTTCCTTCCCTGCAGACGGACTGACAGCCTGCAGGAAGGATCAGAAGACAACATGCAACGGGCTTTGTACACTGCCTGAAAATATGCTCCTTTTTGTTGACTGAACTAGCTTGGGCGTAAATGAATCATTCTCAGTGTGCTTTCTTTGTTCAGTTCTTCTCTCACCCTGATGATGTTGTGGATGAACTGTTTGTCAATATCAGCAAAGAACCACTCTTGTCCAGAGGCGCGTGAATAGGCAGAAAGGACAGGCTTATCGTTGGGCAGAATTTCCCAGTTTTGAAGCTGAAAACCACATAGCACAATGGTCACCCTAACAAACAAGCTGAAAATTGACAGTACAGACTGCCTCAAAGTCTCAGTTATATACTCACCACATTGAAAACGGCCTGAAAGTCACTAAAACTAAGATCTCCTTTAAAACCAGGGATGCTGGTGCCAAACAGCTCCTTAATACCTTCAGCACGGACGCCCAACTTCAGCATGAAAAGAAAAGAAGATGATTACTACTCAAGCATGTTTATCTTCGATGATGTTTCAATGCTAATGTATCACCCTGTACCTCCAGCAGCTGCAGAATTCTACCGATGAAAAAAAATTTCCCTTTCATCATGATTTCAGTGGGAAAGATGTTTGTTGCGCTTCTTAGCATGAAGACTTCTGTGGCTGTACCAATTAGGAAATCGTCTGCATGGGGGAAAATAGCATATTTTCAAAAAAACAGTTTCAGAGAAATTCAGGAATCCAAGAACGTGTATTTGAACATACCATTAAACCAGTCCATGCGCATTGCTTTGCTGTAGCGATAGCTGAGACGACCAAACCTGGGAGCCAGGATTTTCACAGCTACGTTGCAGGCAGTCGAGCTATTGTCGTGAACACAGCAAAGGAAAGTTGAAAGCTGGAGCATAGTGGAAGATATGTGACACAAACAACACCCAAGTGATCAGAACTGCGTTGTTTTGCTCACAGGAAGTGGTTGTCTGGTGTGCTGGATCTGGCAAGGCCTCTCAAGTAGGAATATGCAAAACTAACAACATGAAGGTCTTTCTCCTCCTGGAGATGAGCAGTCACTGTGGACACCAGAGCCATTGGTGGCTTCGTGTCAAACAGGATCATGAAGGCCAGCATGCGTATCTCAGTGGGAAGGTTCTTTTGCAGGAACAGACTCATGGTGATGTCTTGGACCTGCAACAGAAGTATTATAATGATTAAGAGATCACGAAGATCGCACTTTTAACCACCAAGTGCTGAGGGAATTTCCACTCTGTTCCAACACATCAATTATTTACTGAACCAGCGTTGAACTGTGAAAGGCAGATTACAGTAAATGTTGTGGACATAAAGAGAAGATTATGCAGAACTTTACAGGAGCATGAATGGTTTTTTACATGACTGCTGAAAATGATTCTCACCTGATGCAGTGAAGAAAATGAAATACGCTTTGCAGCATTAGAATAGCCCTTTGCTGTGTGTGAATGCATTGTTACTCAGAATTTGACCTTATCAAGACACTTCATTTTCAGCTTCACTATAAAACACGGAGTATGCAATTACCATGAACCTTTTATATATAAAAATCTAGCATATAGCTGTCTTTTTTCATTCCTGCGTGTCCTACATGGTAGATTTCTTACACTGTGAGGGTCTCTGGCAGCTATGAGTCTCATAGACTGCACAGCAGCACTCAGCACACGAGGTGGTAGATCCACAGGGGTGGCAGCAACGCCGGGGAGGAAGCGCATGATGGTTTTAATGCTGCCTGGGTGACCTGCGTTCCCCAGAGCTTTGAGAACAATGACCATGTCAGCCTCGTTGCCATTCCTCAGACTTTGCAAGGCCATGTCCAGCAGGGGCTAGTACAGATGTCAAACAGATCTGCAGTCAGTTTTTACAAATGCTTGTTGCCTACATTACAATTTTACATACAGACGCAGCCTCACTCAAGTTCTCACCACACACCGAATGAACTTACCTTGCATATTTCTGCAAGTAATCTCAAACATTTATCAAAGAAAAGCAAGTTATTCCTCTATTTTATTACCTGAACAGCATTCACTGGACAAGGTGTGTAATATGCACAGTGCTTGTTCACCAGAGAGCCATAGGAAAGCACCACAGTATGCCACAGATAGATATTGGATTTACTAAAGGGCATGTTCAGGAACATCTGTGAAAGAGACACAGAGACTTTTTGACACGATCCGGAGAGAATCATTCCTGAATGTGCAAACAGCGTCTCCATCTGTACCATTGACTCACTTTAGCCATCTCGACCAGCTCAGGGATAGCCTGGAGGTGGTTAATCGACAGCACAAGGGTTTCCAGAGCTTCTGTCACAGACACATCTCCAGCCTGGAACCTAGTTTCCAAGAACTTCAGGATCCTGGCATCGTTGACCTCAGCAATCACGTCCAAAAACCACCGTCTAAGAGAGGATGAATACATCGGGCAAGATAAGGATTATCCTTCAAATGATTTAGGAGAGCAAAATTCAAAGATAAAAATGTGACGGACAAGTTCAGATGTCACCTTTAATTGCACTTGTACAGGTGTCAGTGACTGCCTTAATCTTAATGAGCAAGGAAAGCAGTCTTTCACCTTCCTGTCATCATGACTCACATGATGATAAATCCTTCCTGAACTATGTGGGAGGATACTCTTCAATTAGCTATTCAGCTGAGTGGATCACTATCAGATTTGAGAGATGGCCTCGGACGATTTTGTTCACCATCTTAAAATGCAATAATGAAAAGGTTGGTTAAAGGATCTCTGTGAAGGAGTTTGTCTTTGAAAGCTGACTGCAGTGTTACACACTGAATAAATGTACTAACAGCTCTTGAATGAATAACTTCGTGGGTATGCAACTTAAGCAGTCTGGTCAAGGTCAGTGAAAGATCACGTTTGAGTCAACACTTACACACACATGCACCACTCCACCTCAGTAACATGACTTTACTCTGTACTGCATGACCTTCACAGTACTTCCTGAACTAAAAATTGCAACTTCAAATGGATCTAATCCAAGTAACTTTCAAGGTCCCTTAAGAACATGATGTAGCAGCTAATATACCTTTTTTTAAATGTAGTTCACATATATAAATATCTAAAAATGGTCCTTTTCATAGATTTTTATAATTTCCATGTGATGTCTGAAATTTCTATTATATTCTTAATATTTCAAAGCACAGGTTGAACCCATTTCACCAGCATTTTCTGCTTTATGATTCATAATTGGATAGAAATGAGCAGTGGTGGAAGGTGTATTTAGATCCTCTGTTCCATTCAAAATTTCACTTAAGTCAAACTATAAAAGTATTAGCAGTGAAAAGTACTTAAAGTATCAAAAGAAAAAGTGGTCATTAGCCAACAGAACGGTCCGTATCATTGCAATGCTACTGCATATACTTTACAAACTACCGTACTTTATAATCTGACTCTTCAACCCTTGTATCATTTTATAAACTCATTGTATGCTTTCTGTGTACAATTTTGAAAACTAACTTGTAATGTAAAATATTTCTCTTTTGAAATGTAGTGGAGTAGCAGTATAAAGTATCTTAAAATGGAAATACTCGAGTACGACTACAACAGAATTGTGCAAAAGCACAACATTTAAATGAGTAAATGTACTTAGTTACCTCCACCAATGAACCTGAGCAGTGGTTTCATAATCCCTCCAGCACATGACCACGCATACTCACCTGTGCTCTTCATTTCCTGCAAACTGCTTCCACATAGTTTCCAATCCTTCGTAAGGCATCGCTCGCAGAAGCTGATACAGCCTAATAGTATCCTCAGTAGTCGCACTGTCAATCTGGTATTTATTCGCTTCAGCCAGATTTTTGATCAACTCAGCAGCCTGAAATAGGAACAGAGAGTTCAGCTTTTAAAGATAACAAACCGATCATTTGGCATTTCCTCAAAGATAGAACGCCTTAGTGTTTGTCAGTCAAGTATTAGCTCCTCAGTGCACAAGATTTCTTTACATTTAGTCCACTTTATACGAGTTACTGTAAAAATGCTTTTCATTTTAGTTGATTTTAGAAAAGGAAAATAACTTGACTCATGATATCAAGGAAACTAGATTTCATTGAATTGTTTACTGCTATTTCTGTGTTTATTTTAATTTACCTTTGTATCTTTTAGACTGCTTCTGCTGCTACACACACACACACATATATATACTATATATATATTACTACCTTTGGTACTGGATCGTCCAGGTTCTGCATCATAATGGGCATATTAACCTCTGCATTGACAAACTTGTAAACAAGGTTGCCCTTGCTTTCCATTGGCCCAAACGTGACGGCTCTCGCTGTGTCACTCACACCGAGCAGCACCATTTCCTTCCTGCAGGAGGAGTTATTTAAAGCAGCTGATTTGTATTGCAGACAAGCAGTGTGGGTGAGCAGGCATAATGTGCAGATATTTTCTTGTCTTACATCGCTTCCATCTTGAAACTGCCACCCTTCACATTGAAGGGACTGAAGTGCTGTCGCTCCAGGCCATGAGCCCTGGTAATGAGACCTCCCTCTGCTGTTGGTTTGACTGTGTAAACATATCTCACTGTTGAAATGACAGATTCCCCTCTCTGGATTGGAGGACACAAACAGAAATAGCACTGACTTTGGTCTGTTTAATTTGTAAGTGTAGCATCAGATGCGTCTGCAGCGAGATGAACAGACCTGTTTGGAGACTTTATCGAGCACAGCTGTAGCCATGCCCCTGTAGATGGCTGCTTTCTCCCTGCAGCCGGTGACATCCACAACCTGAGTGATGGTCATGTCCTTTGTCTGCGTGTTTTCCTCAGTAGCGTAGTTACTCTGACACTTGCCATGGATGCCAGCCTACAAACGAAAATTAAACTTTGCTGCTGGAATGAATGAAGACGGTGCAGAGGGTAGTTTATTTGTCAGCCACGACTTACCTCCTCCAGCTCATAGACCCTCTGTGTGGTCTTGACAGTGACTTGGAAGAAACCCAGGATGCCTCTCACAATGTTGACAACAGTGTCAGTAATCTCAGCCGAGGCTCGAATGTCACTGACATGTCCGCTGGCATAGTCGAACATGAAGGGTTTGACAAGCTGGGCAGCAATCCGCTGGGTGAGCTTTGGGGAGGCGTTAAAGCCATTTTTCCCTGGGAAGCCATTGAACTCCTCGAAGACCAAATCTAAAACCTTTGAACCACAGGTGAATATAGATGATTAATAGATTTTATTGCTCATGTACCACATTTACCAGCAGAGGTGAAAAGAAACACTCAGAACTGTAGAAATACTCAGTTACAAGTGAAAGTCATGTGTTTAAATTTTTACCCAAGTAAAAAAAAAAGTATTAGGATAGCATCCTAAAAGTGCCACAAGTAATAATACTCAGTATGCAGAGTGGCATATTTCAGAATATTTTACATTTATTACTGAATTACAATTATTGATGCATTGATGTGCTCATCACTTTAATGCTGAAGCTGGTAAAGATGGTTTAACTCCTTTATACAGTTTATCTGTTTAGCTTGTGAATTTCCCCGTGGAGATCAGTAAAGTTTTATCCAAATCTGTAATATGACATCATGATGTATTTATTGATTATATTATGTATTATTAAACAAAATCTGCAAAGTAACTAGTAACTAAAGTTGTCAAATACATAAAGGAACAGGTGTTTGTACTATTTTACTGGATTGTTAAAGCTTACTTTACGATAATTACAATATTTCCAAGCTTGAATGCAGCATCTGTTAACGACTGAAAGATGATGTTAAAGTACTGGAGCATGACTGTTTGTCCATTATAGACGACACGCGGTGTTGCACAACTGTTGTTTTGCCAACAAACTTCTCTGAACTGATTTTCAGCACTTTCTTAAAGAATCTCAAAAGTTGAAACTTATCAGGTGGTTCATTAAAAAAAATATTATTTTACACCATAAAACGTTACTTGGGGGCAGATCAGAGGTGTCATAAGCCTGTACAACCTTTCAACAGATGTGTATTAAATTAACCTCCAAAAAATTTATGATACATGAATAAATGATGAATGACAAATCACGTACTGCCAATTACTTTACTCGATTTATGAATCAGACATAGAAGAGCTAATTACAGCTTACCATTGTAAAGTGTTGGTAACATGTTTGAACAAGATATTCTGAGAAAGTGTGCATCCCCCTCTGTTGTCCCTCTTACCTGAAGGACGAATGTTTGTGCAGACACACCAACGATCTTGACCTTGCAGACCATTTTCACACCAGACTCTGCAAGGTTTGGCATGCCGAGTCCAAAGTTCACCGCTCCCTCATATTTGTACTCGTAGGTTTTCTTGGGGTTCAGGCTGAGCTCTGGAATAGGTTTCCAAAATTAAATGGCAGTTCACTTGTTTAGGAAAAGTTCCAGAAAAAGATGATTTTAACTTTAATGGTGACAATAAAAAGACTCACCATAATGTACACTTTGACATGCTGAAAGGATAAAAGTCAAAGACAGTGTCAGTGTCGCTGTTTTGTGAATGTCGCAGAACATTTTTCATTTGATTTCTTGTATTTATGACCTGGGAAACACTCTAATACAAGAGAAATGGCGTGAAAGTGAAAAGACTTATTCTCAACATGTTCCTAAAACATATCACAGAAAAAAAACCATAACCTTAGAAAAGCAAATTTCATGAGTGTGAATGAAACCAAAAAATAAACACCCACATGAACAACAACAAAAGTAGAAGTAAAATTTACCTTACTGCATAAATGATACCTGATCACCTCTAAATATCACTATTCATGACTGATCAACTGCAAAAAGATCAATACATTACTTGTATTAGTCAATCTTGTTGATTATGCACCAGAAAGAAAAAAATGAAGAATTATTGAATCAACCTCAGGATTGTGATCATTTGCGAAAGCTCTGAAACTGCAGCTGAAGGATGACCAGGCTGGACGGTGAAGTACAATGAAAGAGGACTTACTGGCCAGGGCCACGAGGCAGCAGAGGAGGAGCCCCCGCATGGTGAGACGGAGAAGTGGAAGCTAACCTTTCAGGCCTGTCCTTTATATACCGGTGTGGGGACACTGGCTGCATTGAGCCTTGTGAGCAGGACAGAGGTCTGGTCGAGAGAACTGACTGGTTAAAAGCAAACACATGCTGTCCGAGCCGTGTTGATCTGTGACATTGTCAGGCTGACATGATTAATGTCATGCGAAGAGATAACTGTCTGTACAATCGTGTGAGGAGTAAATGAGCAGCTGTGGCCTTTTACTCAAAGCGTGGCTTGTTTTGTTTGAATATCAAAGTGAAAACCTCATTTTTAATCACTCAGAAAATGATGTAAACAAGTTTTTCACAGCTGAATGAAGGCCTGAACCCAGTGGGATCCATGTTTATTCCCCCAGTGGAACGCAGCCACGTGGAGTGAAGGGGGAAAGAGGAGATGCAGGCTGGTTTACTTCTTGAATATCAGCGCAGCTCCCGGTCTCAAAATTTCCACGCCGTCCCCTGGCATCACAAAGCTCTCCTCACGGATAGAGCAAAGTCAAACAGTGTGGCGAATCGCTGTTCTTCATGCTGATTTTCAAATCTGTCTCAGCCCAAAGCGCCCCGTGGACGGCGCTCTTTGTATGTGCAGTCTGAGGGTGACGACATCAAGCGGCAATCAGTCCAAGTGTTTATTCTTGCCGTCTTTTAGGGTTGTGTTGGGATTGCACAATGCGGGAGTCCCTTGTGTAATTGCACGTTAAGGATTGTCTCAGCCTTCGTGCCTCTTTCATTTCCAGGCTTTGTTTCACGTCATGCCAGTATCGGCCAGTAGAGGGCTCCAACATCGCATTATTGTCCTGAAACTGGCTGGAGAGAGTTGGATAGGTTTGACTGTTTTAAGACAAACAAAGAGGAAAAAAAGAGTTAAGAATACATTTGAAGATCAGTTGGATTTAGTCATGACCAGTGGTGGGATGTTACTAGGTACATTTGCTCAAGTGCTGTACTTAAGTACAAATTTGAGGTTCCACTACTTTACTTGAATCTTCGTTTCAGGCTGCTCTCTGCTTCTATTCCACACATCTCAGACAGCTTTACATAATTGTACTTTTTTTACTTCCCCCTTTTCTTCTGACAGCTTTACTTACTGATTTCGTTATAAATGAAGACGTTTGTACATTGATAAATTAAACTCAGTGGATTCAACAATTAGTTTAATGAATGAATTTTATCTGCATTTAGTACTTTTTACTTTTAATACTTCAAGTACTTTTCCTGATTATGCTTACATACCTTAACTTAAGCAACATTTTCATTGCAAGACTTTTACTTGAAACACAATATTTTTAAAGCGTTGTATTAGTACTTTTCTTCAGTAAAGGATCTGATTACTTCCTCCCCCATTGGTCATGCCGTGATCGGTGTTTTAGTCTGTTTTCATAAATGTCAAAAGATTCAGAAAAGATGAAAAACAACTTGACACCGAGCTGAGAACAATGCACATGTTCTTGACTGTGTTAAAAAAAAACAAAAAAAACAAATAGCAACAATGGAGACCCAAACCATCTGCAAGGACTGAACTTCATGTTTCACACACAAATTATTGGTCAGAATTTGGTCTAAATCCATGCAGATGAACATGCCTCTGCACAGGCAAGAAAACAGAGACAAAGATGTTTTTAGACAACCAAAAAAAGTAAATAGGATTAGTCTGAGACTGGATTGAAGAGTTGAGTATGAGTACATGTTCAGTACATACTGCTAACATGCTACTTTGATAACATGATTATTGTATGATGTGCGTGCTTTGTTTCTATTCATTCATTCAAGAAATGTAAAGATAATTACTTTTGAAAAAACATCAATTAGTAATTGCTCAACCACTGTGTGATATTTGCTGCGTTATGTTGGCTCACCTCTGGTCCAGTGAAAAAATACTGACCTATGAAGTAGACTGAGGGCTTTTTACTTGGGTCATGGTTTATATAAGTGGTTCATATGGTTTCTGTCATGTCTTGTCGTGTCTGTTGATGTATCTGTTCACAGTGCCATGTCTTGTTATGCACTTCCTGTTGTATTGTGAAACCCTAACTCTGCTCTCGTTTCACACCCTTCACTTCCTGGTGTCCTTCCCACCTGTCTGATTGTCTGCCCCGCCCTGATTGTCTCCACCTGTTCATTGTTACCTTGTGTATATATAGTCTGCGTCTCCCTTTGCCCTGTGCCAGATCGTCTTGTATGTTATGTGCCCTTTTGTGATTGTTGACCCCAGTCATAGCTAAACCCAGGGTCTTGTCTTGTCCTTTAGCATTTTGAACCTCAGCACCTTTTGTTATTTGCCTTTTTGCCTACGTTGCCCTTCTGCCTTAGTTGGTTTCTGTGTAAAAATAAATAATTTAATAATAATAAATAAATAATAAATAAACAATTTAAAATTTAAATAGACAATTTGCTAATTATTTCTGGTATACAACTGAAAACAGTACAAAGACTTTATATTCAATGTTTTATCTCATCAACTTCATTGATTTCCCTCAACAGACTGAGAAAATTGTGGAATCCCTCAAAACCACCTGAGGTTTGGAACATTCCTCAGGTAAACAGGTTCATTGGTAACAGGTGATAGTATCATGATTGATTGAACACTTTGTTTGAAAATGATTGCATTGTTTTTTGGAAACTGGGTTGAACAGCATGATATCACAAAGCCTTAAACTAATGCTGCATTACAGCTCATATGGAGCAGCAAGCTACAAACAAGCATAAGATATGCAGAGGTGGACATCTGTCTGAGCAGGCCGACAAATATAATAAACTGAAGGTGTTGCCAGCTGAGAGTTGTGTGTCAAGTGTTCAGGCTTGCACTGCAGAGCGTGTCCTCATTGTGTCCAGTAGATGGGGCCATTGACCTACTGAATCAGAGAGTGGAAACGGTCCTCACAACAATACGCCTTTAATTTACTGTACACTTGTGTGATGTTCAGAAAGGTAAAGTGAAGAACACATTAAACAAGACCATTGACTTTGCACATAAAAGAATTGAACGTGTTAGTTTGCCACATTCATTTTAATAATTTACAAATCAGTTTCAAACACATGAAAGGAACAAAGAAAATAGACTGTGTAGATTATTTGGACTGTGACGCCGATAACTGCAAAGGCATTAAATTAAAGAGAAAGTCTAGAAAATAGTTGATTCTTGTGTTACTCCGTCTTTGTGAACATGTTGATTGAGCTGTATGCGTGTATTGTACGGAAAGATCCTGAACGTAACACAAACAAACATCATGTATAAGCGATGGCGGTCTTTTAAAAGGGAAACAAGATGTTTAGAAAGTACAAGTGCTACGTGTTTTCATTTATTAGACATCTGCACTAAACAATTCCTCCCACATCATTTTCCACAAATGAAAGCATGAGTCACAGGATATTGCAGAGCTGTAGCGTCGACTATTATTGTACAAGTGCAGATGATCAGGCTTTGGTCGCATTGATTCATCTCAAGCATTCAAAACAGCACGGCACGTTTTTGAAAAGCCTGTAGTACTCCTCCTGAATCTGGAATGACACATGCAAGAAGGATTCAGACGAGAACACACCATTGTTATCTTAGAATATAATATAATGTAATATAAGTGCTTTGCTTTGCTTTATTATCCAATAAACTACTCCACCAAATTTTACACTTCATTGTTATATTGCTGCTTTAACACAAATATTCACCGAATAATAATAATTTAATGTGATATTCAAGGACAAATCTGAATTTTCTAAATAGCAAAAATAATAAAAAATAAAATAGACTTCCTGTTTATTGGCTTACAGTCCTGATGCTTGTTATTAAAGCATTTAACTCTGCTGCCTGTCACAACTAAAGTCCCAGGATGAATGTAGAATAAATAAAAGCAAAAAGCCCCAACCACAGTGTTACCTTTCTAGACAGGACGCAGAGGAAGATGAAGATAAACATCCCCTGGAAGGCGTTGGTGATGGTGAACAGATAGGCGGTGAGGGTGGTCTCGTTGAGGATGTGCAGCACTCCAAAGGTCCAGGTGGCTCCCAGCACGAACAGCAGGGCCAAGGCACCGCGGGCGCAGGACCTGAGGGCGAAAACGCCGACTTTAACAGAGTATCGCTGAACGCCGCAAACAACAAAGACCTAATTGCAATTTGAGAGTGCAAGGACACCACATGATGCCCGAATAATCCACCAGATAAGGAACTTACAGCTTGATTTTCTGTGTTCCTTTGACCTTCTCAACAAGAGCACATATAATCCTACCTGATGTTTTCGTAGTGGCTGATTTCAGGCTTTTTCACAGCAGTGTGCCGGTACACTTTGTAGATGATTACTCCAAAAGCCAGGAGATTAACCTTTAGTGCAGACCGAGCAAAACAAACATGACAAACAAACATGTTCAAATGAATATTTATCTTTGAAACAATCCCTGTTTGATGATTTCAATTAATACTTTCATTTTTAGGATGTTACAAAGACATCAGATCTTACCAGAATGATCAAACACGCGGGCCCAATGAAACTCCATATGAAGTGGTTTTCTGTGCTCAGCCAACACCTGTAATCCGGATATAGAACGTGTTATTTAACACACATTTTCATCGACTGACTGTGTGTCTGAAGATCTCTTTGTTGCAATAATCCTTCCTTCTGCAGGAGCAATATTCTATCATTTTACCTTCGTCTAATCTGCCCTAATCTTAATTATGACGGCATTGTATGGGCTTGTACATACCCTCCTTATCGCACAAGTACAAAAACAATTGGTTAGAAAAGCCACCACTGCTCACAGTAATGAACAATCAGCACGTCTTTCGCATAACCTCAATCTTTTAATTATGTTTTACGTTAATAAACAACAGACTTTTTATTTATAGATTCCTATTCAAACTCTCCATGGTACCCAAAACCTTTCAGAATTTCTTTTTTACGCTAATTCAGTCATTACCTTCCTCTCCACAAGCATCTTCAACTTCCTTCACGTCCCTGCAGGCCAAATTTAATCTCTGTCCCCTTGTATTTATAATTAATGTAATTTGTGTATCTTTGTTCCCTGAAAAATGCTGAATGAGTTGGAAAAGAGGTCTTTGTAAAAGCCTTTGTCTTCCCACCTCTCTGTGCTAAAACGCTCAAATATCTTTCCTCTTACACTTTGTCTGTGCCATAATACTTGGAGCCGAGTGTTGCTGAGATGGCCACCACCACTGCCGGGCTTCCGTAGCCGAAGATGTAAAAGTTGCGGTGCAGGAAGCCTTTGTTGTAGATGACGCCAACCACTATTAAGTACAGATGGATGCCCTCGATGCACATCCAGGCAAATGCCGCGAGGAAGAAATAGTGCAGCAGGCCTGCAATAACAGAGCAGAATAGCTGCCAAGAAACAGACAAAAGAAGAGAGAAAGAGAGAGAGAGAGAGAGAGAGTTTGCAAGTTAAATACTGTTATTCTGCTCCTCTTTGCACCTATTTGATGGTGATGTATAGTATTTTCATGTCAAAGTAGTCTTTAAACAAACAGAAATAATTCTGAAATTGTATGAGAAGTGAAATAGTGGGTCAGGTGCGCACACACACACACACACACACACACACACACACACACACACACACACACACACACACTTCTGCTTGGTTTCACTGGGCTCTAGTGCATCCCGAGCTCACCTTATGTGTGTTCATGTTGATCCCCACCAGGAAGATGAACTCGGCCATGAAGAGGCTGCAGCACAGGTTCTTGTGGATGGTGGTTCTGGTGCTCTGGATCTCGCTGAAGAACCAGAAGGTGAAGATGCACATGGACAGACAGATGAGGGAGATGATCATCCCCAGCTGGGTGATCCGGGTCAGGATGGTATAGTGGGCCACCAGCTGGGAAGCAAATGGAAAGGGAGGTGTTTCATTCACAGTTTCATGGTATGCTGAATTTGTAATTTGTTGTGTTTTCTGCTTGGAATCATGACACACATAACACGGGAATAAGCTGGGGTTACACCAGTGCACAGGGTTGCAGGCATACTGCGCTGGTTCTGGTCCTGCTGTGTTAGATGTCAGCCAGTTGCTCTCAAAAAAATGTTTTCAATTTCCTTGCCTCTTTATTTTAATCTAGGAATTTGGGTGCAGTGATGAGTGATATACAAAATGACAAGGGCATCTTTGATATCATATTAATATTTCAAAAACTTGGTATTAAAAAACACAAAGAAAGAAGTTATTTTATTAAAATAACTGGCAGCATGTTCAACGCAAGATACTGTTATTGGCCTTGTTCACACAGAAGTAGATCTAAACAGTGTTTAATCTAAACAGCAGGAATCCATTCAGTTTTAGGTATTACGCTCATTTTAAAACTGCAAAGATTTTCCTATTTTATTCATACTAAAGCTAAAATGTGGGCTTTTTCCTTTAGTTAATGAAACGTTTTGTGTAGAGACATTGTTTTCACCAAACTGCAACAGTATGATCTAACTTATTAAGAGGCTAAAGCATACAGCACAACATCGTCAGTATTTTGCTCATTAGTTGAAAACCACTTACTGAAAGAATTTATTAGGCATGGAAACATCAGAATATTAATGAGGTTTAACCCCTTATTTACATGCATATTTGTGGGATGCTGGCTATTTATTAGCCATTATAAAGCACTTATTAATGCCTTATTCTGGGGGTTAGGATTATTAAGGGTTAGGGTTAGGTTATTAAGATCATGATTCATGTTCTTGCTTACTAATTGACACTACTTACTAGTAATTAGTAGGGGTTGTTGAGGGGAAACTGTTCTAAAAAAAATATTCTAGTAGTTGTAGAATATGGTCATGCAGAATAAGGCATTAAGAAGTGCTTTATCATGAACAATAAAAAGGCAATATGCCACTAACATGCATGCTAATAAGCAATAGTAATGTGTGAATATGTGTACATTAATTTAAAATGCTACCATAATTCTAAGTTAAAATGAGTTGTTTTCTGTACCTCTTGTATAATGCTTCAATAAATAAATACTTTTCTTAAGATAAGAACAGAACAATCAATGTGTCACTAAAAATATTACTGGCAGAATCCAGATAAGAGGTTCAACTCCTGCCCTCATTGAGAATAAATGTGCTCACCACGATTGTCCCTTTTCCTAAAATCATTTTAATAAATGTTTAAAGTCCTGGTGGAAAAATTCCAAAAAAAGGGGGAAATACCTTTACACGGTTGCAGTTGTATTTTTAATGCATGATCACTCACATTGGCTCGCCCAGAGGACATGAGGATGGCAAAGTGTGTGAGGTGATTGCAGGAGCAGGTGGTTGCATTGCTGTTGACGTAGACCGTCTTGCAGCCGTGAGTGGCCCAGCGGCCCTGCAGGCTGCCCGGCTCGTACTCCCAGAAGGCGCACTTCGTCACATCAGCTTTAGTGTCTATGGGCTTTGGGGAACAGAGAGGAACAAAGACGCTGTGAGAGGTGGAAGGTGCTGTTATTATTGGTTTCTGCACTGCATCGCTCTGTGATATGGTCGCCACCTGGGGCTTAAAAACAGCAAAGCAAAAAAAAAAAAAAAGTAAAAATGAAATGAATTACTATCCAAACAAAGTGCATCAGACATTAAATTAAAAATTTTTGGCTCAAATTTTGAAAGTCACAACTATGACTTAGGTGTTGTTTTCATAGGTTGTGTGTTCTGCATTGGCTTTTCTTAATATTCTCATTGTCTCACAACTTTAGAACTTACCAAAAATAAAATCCCAAATAATTATCATGCATGAACATGGGTCAATATGAATGGCACGGGGCATAAATTGCAGCCATGTACGCTGCACACAATGTGCCGCGGGAACGGCAGCTCGCTGTCGGTATTTTACGGGAAGGGAATCTCACTGGGATGTACAAATCTACAGCAGTAAGCATGAACGCTGACAAGAGGCAGATGTTTTATCATTAAAATTCACATGAACACATTGAAAGCAGAGGGCACCATATTTTCCATGAATTATTATGTGCAATTTCGGAGTAAAAATTCACATTTATATAAATAAATTTAATTGAATTTGAATGTGGTCTGGTGTTTTTAAGGTTGTCTTTACGTCTATTTTCTAGTTCTTTAATATTTTTATATTTAATTAGATCTGTAAGTTTCGTAGTTGGTGTAATATTTATGATTTTTTTTATTATATGATAGCAAATTAGTCCCTTGAGTCGCTACATTTTCTTTCAAGTTAATCTGTGCAGAGTGTCACAAAAACACTAAACAGGTGCAAGTAAGAAAAAAAGCCAGTGCATCACAGGATAACAGCGCTTCACTAGCAGAAAGCTTCCGCACCAAAAAGGAGCCCAAATTATTGATTGTTGCTCTTGAAAGGCAATTTACGGAGGAGTTTCGCTGCTCAACATAAATCAACACCTCCTTTGTTAGGCTTAAGCCTCAGGGGTCCAACAAAAATAATCATTTCACTTTCTCATACATTTTAATTATCTTAAAAGAAAAAAACAGTACATTAACTTTTAGGGTTATTTCCCTCATTACTCGCTTGCCTCCATCGTCTGTTCACCTTTCCGCTTCCATTTCCGCTTAACTGAGGGGTCATTGCAGGAATACATGGAGGCAAATCTTCAAATTTCATAAAACCTTACACAAAGCACTAACTACTCCTCCCATGTGAGTTTGTTTAAATTTGACTCTAATGGAAACTGTGGCAGTTATCAAGTTAGTGCCAGGGTCAGTATGGGAATAAGGAGGTTATTCCTCACAGAAAGAGAACGCCACGATGACTCTGACGAAGATACATTTGATGGGATGTTAGTGTTTAAAACTGACAAGATCCTACCAGAAGTTACTGTTGATAAATTAATCATATATGACACAGAAAAGGTAGCAGCAGGTTTAAGGTAGCAGGGATGTGTCAGTCTGTATGTGCCAATAGAGGAAGAAGAAGAAAGATGGTGCTTTAGTTGCTTAAAATCTTGCTCAAATGTATGAAGTCATTAAGGAATTGAATAAGGAAGAATTGCAAAGATCCACCATCTACAACCGAATCACAATTCTCAAGAAAATCCTCCAAAAACTGACTGCCAGATGCCTTTTGCACAAAAAAACACAGTGATACTGCGAAGCGGCATACATTTGGAGGGTATAAGTTAAGGGTGCAGAAGTGGAAAAACAATGTATCAAGCCTCAGCACTCCGTATAGTCTTTACCTCGTTGTGTCTCAGAGTGAAGGTGACGTGGTCAAGTTGGTAAACGTCAGCAGGCTTGACGGCTGCTGCTATGACTTGGGAGTTGACAGTGATTTCCCCTGTTCCTGCATACCTCGAGTAGTCGGTGACACCTGGGTCGCTGCTCGGCTTCAGGATGTCACCGATGCTGTCATACCGCACAAACACCACTGACACACTTCCTGATGGACAAAAAAGTTTGACAAAAATCAGAAGGGAGTCAAAGTTATTGCATTTTGGGCTAAATTAAGCCAGGCAATGAACACTGTCTCTACGATCTGTTTGGAGATTTACAGTCAGTGTGCAGATCTGACCAGAGTTCAGAGTGTGTATTTAACAATTCGCCACACTGACGGGAAACAAATGTCAAATAAAGTCAGTTAGCATCATGAATTTTCTTTGATGATTTGATTTGTTCCTGCATGGAACAGAGACCAAACAGGAATTAATGTGATTGAAATATAAACTGGAGTTCATGTCTGTTTGAAGTGTCTGCTGCTTGTGTAAATTCAGGGTGGGTGACTTGTCCCAGAATCAGATTTTATCAGAGCAAATTGTAATATGTGCCCCCCAAAGGCATAAAAATAGACTTTACATCATTATATTTGTTATTAAGAGAGAGCAAAAAAAAGAAAATATGAATACTTTTTCTTTGGCGTACATTGAATGTGGCATATGGCAACATATGGCACAACAGTACTCCCAGCTCACCCAAGCATGCAGATGGTCACAACTTTGAAAAGGCATTTTTGATTTTACCATCCTTTAAACATTAACTGGGCTACTTTACCATTTCTGTCCTCTTCCCGTCTCAGTTTTGGAGTCAGATTTATATGATCTCCTGCCATGGAAGCAGACAGTTCGGCTTTTGCGTGATGAGCATCAAAAGTGAAGAGTTTCAATTCTGTGGTCGAGGGGGGGGAAAAAAGTCAGGGATATGAAGGAATTAAACGTATGAAAATGACAATTATCTGAAACCTCACTTTCCTGCACACAGGTGGGATGAATGGCGGGACAATTTAATATAATTTGAGCGTCTGTGAGAGCGCTCTGTGCTAATAATTATCTCACCCATTTCAGTGGCTTTGATTTCGAGCTCAGCTGGGGTTTTGTAGTTGCCGGCCAGTGTCAGAGCACTTTCTTCAACGGTGTGTAGCAGCTTTGTGATGGTATGTTCCCGACGCTCCTCTTTCATTCTGCTCCAAGCAACCAGCTCATCCTTCTCCACCAAGTTGTTCACCGCTTTCACGAATTTCTGTTGAAGAGTTTTCAGTCTGTATAATAGCATGTAAAATACGCCTGTGCTGCAGTACGATTTAATTAGGTATGTTAATATTGGTTTGTCCCTTTTGATGTGTCAATAATTACTGGATATGATGTGGCTTTTATTATTTTTGAGCACACATAACAGATATTTCTCTTCCCTCATGAATGACTGCAGCTTCAAAAGAAAAGCCTCTAAACTGTCTTCTGCAGAACTGCACAGTACCTGATAAGAAGGAACTAGATTGTCTGCAGTGGCATTTTTTTTCCCTCCCTAAACCAGCATAACTGCAGTTCAGGCAGAACTCCAGCCGCTGAATGACGAACAGGACAGGTAAACAAAGATTACTGTAAGGGTTGAGTTGATGATGGATGGTTTGACAGTGTAGTCCTTCTCTCCTGCAGCCAGTGTTGATGCGGATCGGCTCAGGGCCTCGACATACGCGATCACCTCCACTGAGGTGAGATCGCCGGATGTCTGCTGGGCAATTTCCTTCAGCAGGATGTGGGGCTCGGTGAGGTTGCTCATCTAGGATGGGGAGAAATATATCTGTGGTCAAGTATGTCTAAGAGTATTAATGATATCACATTCAAGCAGCATTCTCATGTTGCACCAAGTCCTTCATTATTTCTTAAAAAATACTGATGCACTGTAGATTTCGTTTGGTTCTCTGCAGACAGATTTGGTGTATATCACATTCACACTCTCCATAGTGTTCACATACATGTTTAGCAAGCTGGAGATTCCACAAGGAGGAGCTGTTTGGTCACTCTCAGACAAGACTTTGCCCACCGTAGGACAGAAAGGTCATAGCAGCAGTTTAGACTTGGTAATATCACCTCTTACAAATTCTGAAAGTAATAGCTGATGAAATTTTAACACTTGTGCCACCTGCAGGCAACGACTGCTGCAGATTTTTACAGCAGCTGTTTTGTTGGAGTGTTTTGTTAAATAATACAGAAACAGAATATTATTTTCACACATTGTACATAAGTGGAAAATGCTCTTCTAGACATGAAGTCTGAAGCTGTAAAGCACCAAATGTTTTCCTTTAATCAATTTAATGTTTGTTTCTATGAACTGAGCTTAACGTTCAGTTTAAAACCAGTGAGCCGACTTTACGTTAATTGTCTGTATAAATGGTCACCTAGTCAGAGTTAAGTATTTTAATCTTCTTCTTCATTAACCAGGAGGGTAATCCTGGAGAAAAGAGGATGCATGATGACACTGGACCTCTCCCAGTATTCTGCAGAAAATATTAACATGCTCTCGTTAAAAAACGAACTCCTGAAAAGCCCTGAAATACACACTGACACACGCCTAAGGTACGTCACTGATTCTGTCTTCAGGAAGCACAAACTTGAGACTCTCTTGAAATGATCTCCGTATAATGGAAGTTGTCTCTGCTGCAATCTTAGTTAAATAAAGGTCATAATATTTTTAAGAAAAATATATAATTTGTTTGTTCTGCAGGTGTCCTTTGAGTCAAATTTGCAAAATCTATTACTTTCTTTGCCTGTAGATGGTGCACATTGACATTGTCAGTCCTAAACCACAGCTGCTGTTGTTTTTCTTGCCTATAGGTGGTGCAGCAGAAGGTCTAGAACTGCAGGTTTGACACCATCAACACTTCAAGTGGCTGTTAGACAATAGTGGCTGGTGTTTGTCCTTGTAACTGAGCGATGGAGTTTCAGTAGGTCTCATTTCATGTTTGTTCCATGTCTCTCCAACAGAGGGCAGTGTCATCACATCAACCTTTACCTTATTTGGTTGAAATCCTGAGGAGGGGTACTTACATATTCAAGTGTTTTGTTGACAGCCTGTGTAATGCACCCGATGTTGTCATGGCAGTATTTTTGGGGATGCTCTGGAAAACAACAAACACCGAAAGTATCTCTTTGATTGCTTGCTTTATTTCCATAATTTCACCAGGACAAAGCCTGTTACGGCAAAGTCTGAATTGCATAAAACTTGCACAGGCATAACATCACACGGCTCTCTTTGTGATCAACATTGCTTAAAACATCAGAAAATTTAAGATTGCACCGTTTATTTGATGTATTGCATAATAGATTCTCACAAAAAAGAACGGTTTAAAACATTCTGGTTCTGTGTTAGGTGTGCATGTGTGAGAGAGCAAGTTTAAAAAAAGAGATGAAGAAAAATGTATGTCCTTGGATGTAAGTACCAGTGTGTGTGTGTGTATGTGCGTGTGTGCACGTACGCTCTTCCATCCTCATACCGACCTTTACATCTTATGCCTCTCTCTGGATGAAAGTGCTTAGTGCCTGAAGTTGGGACGTAATCACGCTGACAGGTGCAATAGAAGGATCCATTCGTATTATGGCAGCGTGAGTTGGGTCCGCAGAGCTGTCCTGACTTGCATTCATCAATATCTGGAAGATGCAAACGAAGAGTTCTGCTCACATTAAAGATGAGCACGAAATGATGACCTTCTCAATATAACTGATAGCAGAATAAATACAGCTGTTAATAGACACGTCCATAAAGTATTTGTACCTCTAAATGAGTGAAAATGATTTACCTTCGTACAAATAGAGATGGTGGCATAAGTAGTAGTTCATTACATTTAATACACTGTATAATTGATTTTGGAAGAGAAACTGCGATTCTTGCATGCATATTACACATTTGAATATTCATAAATCAGCTCCATGCTTCTGCACTGTATTAAATGGTGTGTGCCACCCAGTTGGAAGTGTGCAGGAATAGCTTATGCAGCAGCATGGGTTAAAGGTGCTGCTCTTCTATTGCAAATGGAGCAGAAGATCTCAGGTGGTTACTCAGAATAGCAGATGGAAAGGAAGCGAAAGGCCGAGGGAAAAAAAAAATCAGCTCCAATGTGTTTATCCTCCGCAGTACAGCGAAAGAGAAAACATTTCACACACACACGCACACACACACACACACACACAGAGTCCTGACACCCTCACAGCTGTGTGGTAACTGCTTTCACACTCGCTCGTGTACATGATATCTTGCCCAGTCGTATGTGAGCTCCTCTGTCCAGGTTATGCAAGCGGCAAAACAAATTTTTTGTTTTAATAGTGAGTGAATCGGACGTTACCGATGCATTCGGTGCCATCATTGGGCTGGAACTTGCCCAGTCCTGTAGATGTGTATCCAGAGACACATGTGCAGTAGTAGCTGCCCGCTGTGTTGGTGCAGTTCCCCCTTTCCCCGCAGATATTAGTCACATTCTGGCACTCGTTGTCGTCTGTGGGGGAAAGACGAGGATAGAAAGCAAACCGGGTTAGCTGTGTCAGGAAATCAAATTTAAGAAAGACTAATGCAGGCTTAAAAAGGTTCAGCCTTTTTGAGAAAATCTAGTTGGATGCGCAAAGAAAATCAAAATGTCTTTGCAGATTTTACCAGCCGCCATCATGTTGCTGTGATTTCCAGAGGATGAAACCAACCGGCCGAGTACTGACCAGAAACTTGCTGGACGTACTCCTCATTTTTGTCACAAATAAAAATTCCTGAAAAAAGTTTAGTTATTTTTAATTTTTTTTTTTTTTTTTATCTTTGGAGACCATCAAACTTATCAATTTATGATGTTTGGTGCAAGATTTACAGTGTGTTCTTCTTTTCACTTTTGTTCAATCTATCAAGTATCCTTCCACCTTTTCACATACTATAGAAAAATGTGTAGCAGTGGTGAGTCCAGATATTTTTGACTGGGGTGGCCCAAGTGGGTGGCCCATGCAGGGGTGACATGAAGTATACACACACACACACACACACACACACACGAAGAATAGTATTAATTTACCATTTTGCATATCTAATGACCAACATTACAGTTTCTTACACTGATGTTTAAAGAATTTATATTTAAAAGACAACACAACACCACCACACAAATATAATAGGAAGCATCCATGCACCACATCACTGAACAGATAGCCAATCACATTTTAAAATAATTGGATGGTATTTGGGGTGGCCAATCAGATTATAGGGGCGGCCAGTCCCATCCTCAGGCCCCAGGCCATGGACATGCCCCTGACGTGTAGCAAGTTCCTGTTGGAGATATTTGGAGATAATTGCAGTTGTGTCATGACAAAGTGTTAGTTTATCAAAAATGTATATTTCAATACTCAAAAATCTGCAAGTCTTGTGGGGGATTTGCATTTTGGTCTGCAGTTGGTGAAGAAATTTAAATCTCTGCTCTTTAACAATGAATGTCTTCTTCTTAATGGCCGGACTATCAGAAAGCTCTTGCTGTTTGCTTGACAGCAGTTCTTAACATCTGTTTTCCAAACAGCACAAACCAGAGCTAGTGTTTAGCCATAAATTCGGCAGTGATGATTACTATGATGAGCAACAATGTGGATTTCCTGAATGCAGTCAACCAGGAATTGTGTGGGTTTTTTTGGCGGAGTGCACGTTCACACAAATATTGACTGGAAATGCCCTCCACAATTAGATTACTACTTCAGAACTCCTAAACCTGATCCTGATCCTGGGTCCGGGAGTTGATCTGAACTTGATGAGGCTCAGTTGTGTTGTGTCTCTCAGGCTCCACTAAGTTAGTCTGATTAAAGGCTTGGCTGCCTTTAACTTATATGCCAATTTTTATTGTTAACGTTTGTGATCGCTGTGCTTTTGTTTTTGCCGATGTTTGATTTTGAGCATCTCGGACCACTCTGTTGGCCAGGTTTAAAAAGCAGCAGATGCGGAGCAGTTTGCTGCGGATGTGGCCCACACATTCTAGAAAGTGCTGCTCCAGCTTTATTTTCAAACACACCTTCCGTCTGTGCTCTCCCTGTTTATTGGAAGTGACCTGCTAAAACTTTCCACTGTTGTTTTCTCTTGTCTAGGTATGATGGACGCTGTGCTCTTCCTCTCCTCTGTACCTTTTGCACAAAAGCTGTCCGGGAAGGGAAATCCTCTGCTCTGATGAGGGAGGTGACCGTATCCAAAGGGGAAATACCTCCATAACACATGGGATCCTTGAACCATCATTGTTGCACGTTGCACCCACATATTTCATGATTCACTTTGATGTGTTGGTTTGATCTTCAAGTAGGATACTGCATCTCTGTGCTTTTGACACTTTGTTGTTGAAAAGAATGTTTAAAACACTGAATGCAGCACAACCTAATTCATAACACCCTATTTCCTATTTCCAAATGAAAATAATCATTTTAAAATCCGCTATGACACCAGCGCTCCATTAACTCTGAACTCCATCGTGCCTTCTTGTTTTTAAATCACTGGCTGCAGAGTTTATACTTCTCCCATTTTTATTTACTTTTGGCCCTTGAAAGATGTAAGCTGTTACTGTGATTGTGATCAGTTTTGGTCAGGAAACAAAAAGGGTTCCAGGAATTCTAAACAGCCCAGAAACAAAACAGGAGTAACAATGCTGGCTGAGAGGCAACGCTGGCCATTAAAAATGTTACGAATAAAGCTTTTTTTTAACAATGCAGTGTTTTCTCTGTAATTAACTCTCAATGAAGTGAGCTGCCAACTCGTTGGTAGGCAAGATTAAAACTGCATTTTCCAAACCACCACAGCTGGCCCAACAAATACAGACTCTCAGAGAGGGTAAGGACACATAACGTTACACAAATTACTTACACAAATGGCTAAAATTAGTTGGTAAAAATAAAGTTTCCTCCCACATAAAAATCACTAATGTTGATAATCCCCCTCTGCATCTGTGGACTAAGAAAAGCAACACGCTGGCTTAAACATCCTTGAACATAATCTGGTACATGTGTGATATTTTGGGGCTCACCGTTGCAAAATTTAAAGCTAATGAGAGACAAACAGTTGCAGACGACAGCACCGAACAGGCGAGGCTGGTTGTACGCTTGCATCGTTGCAAATACAGAATAACATATGGGAGGCTTTGTGTGTTTATATTCACCATTGCAAAACGTTGTTCCGTCTCCAGTGTATCCGTGGTTGCAGAAGCAGGCGTGGTTTGATCCGTTCAGGGCCGTGCATGTTGCGAGTCGGTGACAAGAATCACAAATGTCAGAGAGGCTGCATGGATCCATCAGACTGGAGAGCCACGCTGCGTCGACACAAGCACCAAACACAAGAGTGTTGAAATACTCGTAATGAGTCACATGCCGAACTGTTCTTTTTAAGCATGTAAAATGTAAAAAATGTCTCCTTATCTCTGCTGCGTTGACCTGCTGCTCATGTAACCACACAAGGGCCACTGAACTAATCCACTGAACTACAGCACATTCAAGTTTAGACTACAGATTAACTAGCAAAGCAACAATTCTGTTGTAAATTACAAAAAAAAATCTAATTTTTTAAAAATTATTTACAAATCTCATGTCAAGCGGCTCCTTCACACAGCCCAAACCAATCAAAATTGATATGGAGACCCCATAAATGCAGATTCGCCTGCTGCTGCCTCCCTGGCAGACACCTGCTAATATGCCAGAGGATAGATAAGCTCACGTACCTGTCAAAAGTACAAGTTTCATTGGCGACTTGAGCAAAGACTCCATGCTTGCGCTGGGTCTGGATTTCACTTTTAGCACAGACTGTGGTGGGCTGGCTGGTGACGTCGTCCATTTCCTTGCATCAGTTTTCCTGTTTCCCTAAACCTGGCCCTTCCTGTCTTGATCTTTAATCTGCTTTGAAAAACACACAGCCTTCTTCTCTCTGCCTCCACCAGCCGCTCTGACACAAAGCGCCCAGCGCGCTCTCTCATTTGGCCTCATTATACACCTGATAGAAAAGAAGTTTCAGAAGCACTCGCTCACATTTTTTTGCTGTGATTTATGTCTCCATTTTGGAAGCCTCCACGCCATTGTTCTCACTCGAACACGTACAGTAGGTTATGCAAACACAGGCCAAAACAACACCGACTAACTTCACGGAAGGACGACCACCCTCCCTTCCGCAGAGGGCTGTACACAAATACACACACACGCTCCAGTGCTGTGTTTCTGCCATCAGAAACACAGAAAGGCCTAAATAGCTGGACTTCTCCCAGCTCTTCTTACAGCTGAAACTACCTGATTCAAGCCTTTGAATCTCAGTTTATATACTGAGTGTGATGCAGATTTGCCAAAGCAGTGTTTGATGCATGTGGGGTCACTCACCGTTTTTAACATTACTAACAACTAAATTCTTGCCTTATGGGGTCATGTACTGTGGCTATGAGTCACATCTTGTTTAGAAGAAAAGAAAGTGAAAGAAAATATTCAGTAGTCCAGTCTTTACAATGGCCACATTTTTAGCTCTGATCTTCTTTTAAACTGTCTGTACACACGTTTTCCTCTGAAACAGTGATTTATTGAAGATACCATACGCCATTTATAAAGTTGTTGAAATCCTGTGCAGTTTGCTATTGTTTTACATTTCTATGCATAGTGCCTTAAAAAGAGAGTGTATTTCTATCAGCAGGGCTGAAGTAACAGTGCTTTTGAACAAAAATAGATATATAAACAGACTTTTAAGGCCCTTTGTGCTGCAGTTATATACTGAGTGTGCCTTTGAAGATAAGTGATAGCACAACACATTTTGGTTCTTTGACATCTGTCATGCACTAATGACCCCATTCTCTGTGTGGGAAATGAGCAGGACCGGGCGCTGCTTTCGCTGGCGGGTTAGCGACCCACACAATACATGGCACATGCCAGTTTTAAGATTTTCATCTTCCTTCAAAGCACCCATTTCAAGTGCAGATATTTATATTTCTGCAAATCCGTCGCGCCCGGGAATATCAATACTCAGAATTGTTGTTTTAAGGTGGAATTTAACTGGCAGTGGCAGTTAGGAAACAGGTGAATTCAAATGTGAAGCAGCGACAATGGCTCGAAAAGAGAAGTAGCCATTCAGGTGTAACTGAGGTCTTTTCAAACCGCCTTTTACTTTTTGACACACAAACACATTCATTGATGAATAGTTTCACTTGGAAGATAAGTTCTTTGTTGACTGTATTGCAGTCTGTGGAGGCGGCTTGAATTGCTTAGGCAAGGCGTTTAGTTTATTGCTGAGAAAGGCAGCTGCTTTCAATGACACCATTAGAATTGCGCCGCATTACTGTCCTGGGAAAGTGCTCGGTGAAAACCACATCTGAATGTCTCGCTCTGACACTCTCCTCGTAGTAAGGAAGGAAGTGATGTTGTCTAGAACAAACCTGGACTGATTGCGCCCTTCCTCCTCCGCTTTTTTGTCTCAGGAAATCTCTCATTTAGAGAGAAATTCGTAAAGCTCTCACAGGAGCTTGCTTGCTCCACAATGACATTGTAAAAAGACACCTAAGAGAAAAGATCTCTGCAACTGTGTGGAGGCAGCCTTGTGTAAATGTTTCCTCTTTTCCTTCCCTCCCTCATGGATATGGAAATTTTGACTCTGTAGTAGCAGAATTTTGTGCGGGGTTCTGTATGTGTGTGTGTGTATGTGAGCAAACGAAGCGTGTTGCTTATGCTTTTCAGGCAATATTGAGATTTGCAATACAGAGTACACTGGAGAATCTATTTTGACACTTCTCACATATATCTGCTCTGATGTTGGCCTTATGTTCAGCCATGATGGGAGGACTGAATGCTGGGGCACATATGGCAGCAACTGTCTCATAAACTTGGAGCTCTTGAATATTTCAGTACACAAGGTTGAAGAGACAAAGCAGGCTGTCTGCTCAGGTTCAGAGATGCCAGCTGCTGTGCGAGTGGAGAACCCTGCTTTACATTACACTTAAGTATAGGTGGTGCCGCTTTAATAAAACAGCCTGCGCTTCATTCAGAGGAAATATCCATCCTGGAGCTGAAATAACACCTGTCAGGCATCACAAGAGCAAAAGGCAGTAACTTCAATTTTGGTTGAAAATGAGATTTTGTCATTTTTATTTGTCAGCTTTTGGTCATGGGAAGATAAGAGGATCAAGACTATCCTCCTAGAAAGTCAACAATACACCACAATTTCAGAAGTCTTTTACAAGCTATTTGGCTGACCAATAGAAAAGAAACTTGAAAGGCAAGTTTAATTTAGGTGTTTTGAACTGTATTTTTGGAGAATCTAAACTCTCTCTTATGCACATATAAAAGATTATTTTCTGTAACAGGGTAATATTCATAGGCCTGCCGCACTATAAATCTTATAACAGCTAAGAACATAGTTGAGCAAACTGTGTGGATAATAATAGATGTGTTTAGCAAAGCTTTGCACTTTGTGATCTTGTATATAAACTACTGCATAACTGAAAACAACAACAACAAGTGAATCAATACCCTGCTGACACTGAAAAACATCTCCTAGAGTTAATCACTTAAGAAACAAGAGACACTTTAATTAGTACTGTAACACTGCAAAATAAATAAAGAAATGAAAAGCCCATGCTAACCTAATTTTACCTCATTTTAGTCATAAAAGTCAAAATGCAACAATTTCAGCCTGTCTACAGATTAATATTATCAGTTCTTCATTACAACTGATCAGGACAGAAAAGTGTGTATTGTGTAAAAATGCATATTGATCATCTGTGTGTGTTGATATTGTACATTATATATGGGTCATTTAAGGACTATACATTAGGTATTCATGACAGCAGGTGTGCTGACTAAATTATGCATGCTTGTTGTTAATGCTAGGTTACACATGCTTTAAACATGATGAAATATTTCAGTACGGTAAATACATAAGAAATAAATCCTCGCACATCTTCTTGAGTTGAGTTTGGTGAACTTCGACACCAAATTTGCGCCGTTGAGCAGTAGCAGGCGGCCTTGACTGTAGCCGAGTTTGAAAAAGGGAAGAGTCTGCAATGGAGGAAGCTGTCGTGGCTTGTTACCTGTGTTGTGCCATCCATTTTTATTTAACCGTTGCACCTTGTGGAGAAATGGTTTGCAGACAGCTACAACGCAGGAGTCGATGGTAAGGTTTGCAAAAGATCTTATGAACTTGTTGTCCCCAAGCTAACAAGTTTGGGGATTTTTTTTTACCACCTTCACAAACTCTTTATTTAATTAAATTATGTACAGTGCTGAGAATGATGCGTGGGGGGAGTAAATGAGCAAGTGCAGAGAAAGAAAGAATACGTTTGGAGAGCTATCGTGACTGTTTAGAGTTAGCATGTTGTCGGCTGGCTAGCGTATTAGCCGCTAGCTTGGCGGCTAACGTTACAGCAGTTTACCAGCTCGTTAGCTGTAAGAAGTAGCTAGCGAGGTGTCACAAACACCTAACAGTAGCGGTTTTCGTTTGATGGAGCGTGGATGAAGTTCGATGGTCCACTTTCTGGTGTGACCGGATCTTAAAAAAATACAACCGGATGCTTGTAAGAGAGAGAGGAGGCATTGGCTGCTTGTTGCCTTAGTGTTGCTAGGAAGGCTGTTGCTAGCTTACACTCTGCTAGAGCTAGCTCCAGCCTCTGACAGCGTCCACTAATCCCAGTTTAATCGATCAGAGGTTTCTCATGTGTTTTGCGGCCACAGAGGGAATTCCAACTGGCAAACATCAGCAGGCTTTTTTACTGAAGAAATGGAGCTGACAGGACTGTTTGCAAGCAACCAACGTCATGCTACAAGGTGGTAAGTTTAAAACACTGTCTTGAAAAGCTTCTTTCTGTGGAGATCTGGGCTCTATTTAGAACCACCTACTACATACTGTTGACAAATGCAGTATGCAGTATGTACTACATGCTGTGTGATGCTTTTCAAACACTATGAAGCTGTTTTTTATTTTTATTTATTTATTTTGCAGGATTCTAGGCCAGGCTTAGCCAGTTTCTGCTTTTGCATAGCGAAGGCAAACAATAACACAGATAATGGCAAATCACCACTACCTTGTAGCATTATGCTCTAAGAAAATAAAATTATAAATGTGTATTTTCACAATTTTCCAAAAAATGAACATTTACCTTAGAAATGGGTAACGACTATCTGACGGTTGATAGGAACCTGATTCACCAACATTTTATTCCACTTCACTGCAAATGTAATGCAAGTTGGAGCTCGTCCTCCTGTTTTTTCTGTTGCTTTGGAAGTTTATTTTTTTTGTCCTTGCTTCAATCAAGTGTGGTGCCTTTTCATAAAACTTGTTGATTGATAGTATTTTTGCTTGTGTTAATGCCCGTGCTGGTTTGGCCACACTGTGAACATTTCCCCCTTTGTTGCATAAGTTCCATATAACATGTTAAAAAATAATGTAATGACAGAATAATGGCTGTATGAAAATGAAAAATATCTTTCAGTTGTGGGCCTGGCTTTCCTCTGCCGCTGCTGAGGTCTGCTGTGCTGGCTGCAGTGGCCTGTGTGACCGTGGTTAATCGGGGTCTGTGAGAGTGACTGGCCAGCCGGCTGGCGGGCTATCTCGGAAGGAGCTCACGGAGCTTCGCAACTCTAAAAATGTCTACCTTGTCGATTCCTTGACTCAAAATTTGTTCAAAGGTGAATTTAGTGATGAAATACAATATGAAACTTTTTTTTTTTTTTTTTTTTAAAAACCCTCCTGCCTAAGATTTTTGCCAACTCAGTATGACATCCAGGTATTTTTGGCATTCTGCAGACTTTGCTTTTGTTTGCAAACTGCATGCTACAAGCTACATTTTTGCCAAATCAGTCCGTACTGCTAGTATAGTAGGTGGTTTCGAATACTGCCCTTGACAATAGGGAATGAGAGTCATGTCATCTTTTCCTCTGTTGGTTGTTCATCATCAGAAATGTATAAAATACACACGAAAAACAAATGCCCAAATAATGAGAACGTCTCGACAGAGGCAAATGAGTGATATACAAAGTTTAAGTTAGTTAATGATAGAGTTAGTGTTTGCTGTTAGTGTTAATGTTACGCTAACTGAATTCTAACAAAACGGATGCATAATTAATCTACTGGTGACTAGCAAAATGAAACAACGGTAGCCTACCTTTGTGTCTGACTGTACGATGTGCGACATTTCGTGTTTTGAACCTTCTTCGGCGTGCGGTGTATTTTAACCAGCACTTCTTTTTGACACCTACAGTACACAGCCAGCAGATGGCACTCTCGCCCTTGTAGATAATTTCAGTTATGCCAAGATCCTGAATAACTATCATTTTATGTAGCTTCTCACTGTGTAACACATCATGTTATGACCTACATAACTGGTAAAATTTAAATTTTTAAATGCCTGGCTAACATACCTCTCCATTGATCTAAAAGTAAGAATACATACTAGTATATGTCCTTAGGTCCTGCACCCACAGTGCCTCAGAATGGTCAATTTGCTATTTTCCGCTGTTGGTCATGCGATTGGCTGTTGCAGCCTACAACTGTGTTTACCACCTCATTGAAATAAAAGATTAAGTGTTACACGGAGTTGTATGGGTTGAGACTACCTAGCTACATTGTGGTGACAGTGACAGTTCGTATCCTCCCAAAATGACTGATTTTGCCGTTAATGACTTCACATTATAGAGTGTGTGAGTAACTTGACTGAGGTAATGCATCTGCTCGGCTAAAATCCACTGCTTAGTGCTCATTCTCTTTGTGATGATAAAATGGAATTTGACCAGTCTAGTACAATCAGTCCAGTATAGTCTAGTCATATTTACTATATTTACCACCGTATCTCAATTTAAAGATACACTTTACTTTTGTTGGTCCTTTTGTTTTATAGCAGGGCCACTAAAGTTCCTCAGTACTCCGTATGAGCTGAAGAGAGGACTGCACAAGTTAGATTTTTGTGCTTGACACTTGTGTGAATCTGGATGTCCAAATCAATGATGTGAGGAGGAAAGAGGACTTTTGACACACTGTATGTCAGCTTAAAGTTATTGCAATGCTTGCCTTTGGGTTTGTGGGACAGCAATAGGGAAAAAGTGAAAAGAAATGCAACCAAATGGCCCAGAAAATAAAAAGATGTGGAAAAGTTGCAGAAAGAAAAAGAGACAGCAAAAGAGAAAGAGCTAACATGTGTGATAGATGGAGAAAAAGCTTGATGCAGTGCTGTTCTGTATGCTGGTAAGTTTAATGTGTGACATTGTTGACAATCAGTGACATTTGTTCACATGAGTCTGATCCAACTCAATTTCAAAATTTGTCAGGATTTTATTTGGAACCAACCCTTGTGAACCGTACCTTTGCTCGTTAGCTAGTTGCATTACAATGAAAGTGGCAGGACTGGCATTGATGGCAATGACATGATGGCTGGGTGGGTCAACGATCCTTCAAAAGGATAAATGCCTGGTACACCCCAAGAGTCAGTTGAAGCCTCTTGGATGAGAATGAGACAATTTACAGCACACTTAACCAATTGAGTTTTTATGGGGAGCAGTGAATGAGTTTTGACCATAAAATTAGCAATCAAAATGTGCTGTATGTAAATGAATTGCTGATACATTATTTTATTTTCTACGGCATTTTGTTAGGTGAAAAAACATTTAAAAACAGCATGCAGATAAGAAAAAACAACATTGTTTCTAAAATGACATAGTATCCCATTCTAGCCTCTTTACTGTCACTACTGTGGATGTGAAGGCAGACAGGAACTGTCATTTTGCAATAAGTGCGTCTTCACCACCCACACTGCATTGTTCATGGAGATGTAGTGGAAAAAGGGGCGTTTGGCTCTGTCTCAAGCAGCTGCCTGATGGTCAGGTGACAGGTTAGGGTCTGCTTCCTCTCACATCTGAACAATAGGAACAGAGCAGCAGACACCATTTTCCTTTTCAGCCACACAACTGTCATATTTCAAAAGTTGTGAGACTGATAGTTATGTGACTTACCCTGTATACTGGTAAGGGTCTTCGACTCCCAGTTTGAGTATTTCCTGACTTTGACCCTTTTAATTCTCTGTGTTAAAGTCCTCATTTAAATGTCACCGGTAGTTCAGAGAAATATGACTAGACTGAAAATGAGTAAGTTTTGCCTTTTTTAAAATACAAGGACGTAGTGAGCCAATGTTATGCAGCACTTCCAGAGTAATAGAATAAATCAAATATTCAACCATTCTGAAAAATACTGCTGTAGTATGTGGATGGTTTTGAAGAGGTAGTAGCTGGACTCTCACAACTTTTGTCCACTGATCTTTCAAATAGGTTTTGATACATAAGTGGCCAAAAGCCTCCATGCTATTTACAGACTAATATGAGAGCCAAACAGCCAGCATACAAGCAGTGATTCTTCAACCACGTTAAGCTGAAGAGATGCAAGGTTTTCGAGGCCACACATTTCTATTTGTTCCACGGGAGCATTCAAGGCCAGTGAAGCAACTCTTTGCTAAATTGTTTCTTGAGTCAAAGTGGATGTCCCTGGAAATATCTGTCAGCCTTTGATAACACGCTTGAAACCACTTGTCATAATTGTAAAAGTAATTGGATGGGTTGTCAGATCAGAGTTCCTGTATGTGATTATGATGGAGTGGAATGGGGTCAGCTGTCTTGGTCTGCAGTTTGGACATGTGTACTGTGCAACTGACCAATACAGAGCCTATAATGAAAAGTTGCTTTATTTCACTTGAGTTGAAAGGGGGACTGCAGTGCATTTCCACAAAAAAAGAAAAAAAAGAACGTAGCTCAAAATAATTTTTTCTTATGTTCCTTGAAGCACCTTAACTTTAGTTTGACAGGGTCAGATTCAAGTCAGTATAGAGTGAATAACACTGGCTGGCTTTGCAAGCACAAAGTCATGGGTCATATCAGCTATTTGTTAATCAGGTGTGTAGTTCTCATGGGAGTGGGCTTGAAAAAAACAACCCCTCTTTATAAGAGATGGGAAAAATAATCAGTGCATTGCGATTTTCTCTTTAAGATTCAACATCGATGTATACAACTCCTTAATGGGAATTCAGGAAACTCAATAGCCAACTATTTTCTTCTGTTTAGAGGCTGCATCGCAGTGACGTTTAATTTTGCGGAGGAGGAAAAGGTCTGACTAGGCAACAAGGTTATTGACTGAAAGGAAAGACTTTGATGTTAATCATGTCTTTCTCCCTACTGACAATAATTTCACTCTATTATACATATGTATTGATTCTCTTCATATATTAATTAGCATATGTTGTTATTTTACAGTCTTACAATGTATCTGCTTGCCACAAAATATAATTTATCTTAAATTAATATTTATCATACAGTATAAAGTATAGAAAGTGTTTTTCTGCTCTTATTGGTCATTTACAAAAATGTGGGAAGTAAAAACTAGAAACCAAAGATTCAAGTCATCGGCCACAACTAGGATCTTTGGGCAGGCATGAAATTAAGTTCTTCATTTTTTCTTGTGGCCGTGTTTAGAGTTTTGGTTTTGGTTGGTAACTTGAAAATGCTTCTACATTTTCTAATATCATCCGGCTCAGCTCACTCATCGATATGTGCGGTATATGATGCATCCGGCTTGTGAGATCCATCTCTTCCGCCACCGTATTACAAGAGGTTCTGACCCGTTCGAATAGTAGAAAAATGACAAACTTTTGTGTGTTGATGTTCTGACAAAAGAAATGCCAAAACCAAGCAGCAGGGAATAGCATTGCACAGATCCAAAGTCATTATACAATATTTTACTGTTGCCAATGTGTTGAATTTGATGTATCACAGTAGGTTATCCCTATTTTTAGTTGACATGACTGTCCTGATATTAAGTTAAGATACCTAGTGTCAGAAAAAGATACACATTTCCACTAGTTGATTCATGATTAAAATACTGAAATCTATCTATCATGTTATACTTTCATACAAGATTAGAGCTGAATATGTATTGTTCATCTCTCTTGTATAATCACGCATGAAAATTCAGCAAGTTGTTGATGACCTGCACACGTGGATTTCCACATCAGTATTTGTTTCTATCATGTGACTTTGAGAGACCCTGGTACCCTTTTGAGTTCATTGATGGGGACATTTAATTTATAAATGATTATTGGTTACTTGTTTCCCTTTCTCCTCTTAAAATAACCAAATACATGTAAAGAATGATTCAGGATGTTGTATTTATACTTACTGATTAATAAATCTTGTCCTGGCTCATTCCTGAAGGCAGTCACATGTGGGTGCATGATGATACACAACTGTGTCATGCCTGGCTGACACAAACATTTTTTGTCACAAGTTTAAAATTGAGTGAAACTGCTAAAGTGAAAAGGTACTGTTAAAACACTGCTCATTGCACTATTGGCCAATACTGAAATGCATTTTACTCAGATGACGTCCATGTGCAGTTGCGTATATATTTGTAAAATAAAATACTGCAGACTTTGTTCTGTGTCAAATGCGCATCTGGACTTGAATTTGGAAAAAGAAGCAATTTCTCCAAAGATCGGGTGCAATTTACAAATGAATTTCCTTCACGCTCGACTGCTTCATAAAAGAATTTGTCCTGACTCAGATTGAACACAGTTGAGTGATCCTATCCATATTCCCGACTTCTTTACAAGACAATGTTTTCCATTTTCTCCAACACAGAAGTCTAAAATTTCCATGTTCTCAGGTGCAACAAGTGTTACTGATTGGGCCTTTTTTTTTCTGCCACCAACCTCTTGTTAGGCCACTGACTGGAACAAAATGACACTGGAAAGAACTCGCGCTCTTTGGAGGATAAAGGGGATCCTATTGAGGTGACAAAGCTTTACACTGCCACTTTTCACAACTGCACAAAATAAAATCATCAGTATCGCTTTTATATTAAGTTTTTCAACTGCATTCAAGTAGAAATAATTTCTGAATAATCATGGAAAGAAATCTGATCAGTATCATTTAGTCAGAACCAATTATGGCAAATTTAGTCCCCTTCAATTATATTGGAGATTCCTCTTAGTGGATCACATCTCAACAACAATATGCTTTAATATTCTACGTGTGTTGGTTGGGCTGCCACTAACAGTTGTTTTCATTATCAGTTAATGCATTGGTAATTTTCTTGATGAATTGATTAATCCTTTGGTCTAAAAATTGCTATATACTAGTGAAAACGGCCGTCTGGAGTTAAGAAAGTTTATGGTGTTGTCTTCAAATGAAAGGAACCAGAGAATATTTAGCAAATTTATTTAGCAATTTAATAAAGGATTACAATCCTGAATCAAATATCAACATTATTCCTTTTTTCCCCTCTTCCCATTCAATTTAAATTGTTTCATTTTTATTTTTAAGTCTTCATTAGAAGTATGTAATGTGGACGTGTGTCGATCCCAAAGCCCATGTCAGTTACAAAGCTGTGAATGGAGATATTCTCGTTCTATATTTGTATTCATTTAATTTATATACTTGCTGTGCACTTATTTGGATTTTACTGTACCTTGTTGGTCTTTAAAACTGATTCAGATCATGTGAGAAGAAGGACACATGATCATACAAACTTTCTCACACACTATATGACCTCATACACCTGCCATTCACACTTCCAAAATTACTACATATTATGATGTAAAAAACTGCATTGATACATCCTGGCATGATGTGTTCTAACCTTTGGTGTGATTGATTTATGCAAAGCTAAAGGTGAAGCCATTAGTTTGTGGTATGAGATCCCTCTGTGAGGCCGATTCTGAATTTATAAAATTTCAAGAAGCTCTGATAATTTAATTCGGAGTGCCCTTTCATAGGTTAGGTCACCTGCAGCGCGCCCTGCAAATTGAATAAAGAACAGTAATAGAAAACAGGATGTCAGGTGGGCTCCCTGCTTATAAAATCATTAACAACAGTGTGTCTTTTCTCATGAAGGAGCCCATTTATTCTGAGGAGGAAATGTTATGAAAGTGTAGGAAGCAACTCAATTTATTTTTCATTAGGAATTAACTCAGGAGAATCACTGAGAGGGTTAATAGCTGTATGTGTACATTAGCAGTGTGAACTAATAGGTTTGAGAAAAGCCTGTTCAAAAAGACTGCTCTCCATTCTTTAAATAATGCTCTCACTTTGCGTACCTTTTAAGTAAGTTGCAGTCCCCCTGTGTGGTCTTAATGATAGTTAATATAAAATACTTTATTAATAATGTGTTTATTGTTCACATTGCATAATTTCATTTTCATTATGAATTTATTGCTTCTTAACAAACTGAGATTTCCTTGTAAATTCTGTGTCTATGTATCCATCTTCATTGTAAAGAGAAAGGATAAGAGACACAAACAGACTGCACCCCCTACACTGGTCTCATGCTGATGGCTTTGTTTGGGTCATATCAGAATAATGCAACAGCTAGGTCAAATCCTCTCCATCCTTAACAGACTTCCACAGAGCTCCTGGCGCTCCCAGCATGACTCAGGCCATGGACCGCAGGAGGTAGAAAACCCTGCCTAATCCCTTCAGTGCTTTTACAAATATCTATATTTCCTCGCTGAGGAGATCTGAAGATTACTGCTACAGCCCATGTATCTGTGGACAATGAGTTATTATTGCACCCGCGTGGTGGTTTTTCATCGGCCCAGCGATCTATTTTATGGCTCAAGCAGCTTTTCTGCCATGGATCTTGGGAATACAGTACAGTACTTGTTACAGCAGCTGCAAGTCTCAGTGTTTCTTGTTCTTGTTATGGGTTCACAGGTAAATATCGCCTATTGTTTGCCCAAACACAACAAGCAACATTTTCATTTTAGTTTTGAGGAGTTTTGTTTAATGCTTTTTAAATAAAAAATTAAAGCAAAAAGTTTTGGAAGTCTTTGCTATCAGCAGAGCTGGTTTGTTCTAGGAGTAGTATTTTGGAAAATTTGTGATTTTTTCCAAAGCTGTTTGTAGCTGGATGTTGACACCGACCACACGAAGCAATGTAATTTCACTTTGAACAGTTTTGGACCCTCAGGCTAGATGTTTGGTGTATTTGGAAAACTCACCACTCTCTGCCACACATTGGCAGTGTTGGGTGAAATCCCCAAAATACTGGCCAACAAATACTCCATTTTTGTGCAATGATATCAATATGTGAGAGTTTGGTAACGATATATGGGCTAAAATTTATTAACAGACATTTTTTCTAAGATCACTTGAATTTGATATGTGATATTTTATAATTGAAAAATAAACTTGTCAATGCTGTCTGGTGGACAAACTATAGATGGAGACACAGTTTCCAAATTAACTCAAACATGACCTTCAAGATTCTTGTTTGGCAGTTTCTTGTAACTCATTCGCTGACACATGCTCAGATATATCTGCAGTCAACTAATTTTGGTCCTGCTAAATTACTGGTCTGACTTTACTCTAATCAACAACTGGACTAAATGAAAAAAAAAAAAACCTTGTTGTAATTTTAGATTAGTTTTAGATTTAGATTGTCTGTTGATCAATATACAGAGATCCATTTATATTATATTTTAATAGGAGGAAGCTAAATCTGTGTTGTTTAGACGATTAATCAATCAACAGAAACTAATTCTACTTCCTTTGTCAAGTGTATAATAAACTGACTGTGTTTAGGTTTTAGGGTGATGGTAAAGTAAAACATGCAAATTTCTGAGACAAATGATTAATTGAATTATTTGAAAATTAATTTTCAGATTAATCAGTGATAAACATGATTGTTAATTATAAGCTTACTAGCTATGAAGCTATGAAACCCCCCTTTAATTGGAGTTTGAAGGTTTTCACCACTACTTAGTTTATTTAGGGTGTTGGTACATCCAAACCGAAGGGCTCATGCATAATGCCTGGCTTCATTTCCCCTGCCTCTGCAAATGCGGTCTACATTTGAAGAAAAGAAAACTGCATAAAAATAGATGTTTTACACAGTGTCATCTGCATACATCATGATATTGAGTGCAGTTGAATCCACTATTCCCCTGACTTAATGTACGTGTTCATTAGTGTAATCAGCAATGTAAGATATGATTATAATGTAAGATTGAACACTAGTATACGCACAACTATGGGTTATTCATGCAGGTTGTGTATTAATTAGTGTACTGCCTCTCTGGTGTGTTTCATTAGGGGCTGGGCATTTGAAGTGTTTCTTCACCAGCAGCGGATGCTCACGGCATTACAGCCAACTCTGAAGAAGAAGAGCCTCTCTTCCTTTTCCCTGGAAGTTTACCCACCAGGGAGGCTCTACTAATAAGTTCCCTGGGCTACACCCAACCTGTTTTCAGCCTCATTCCCTTCAATATAGAGAGAACTAAAGATGCATTTGCTCCTGTGGACTTTGCAGTAGAGCTTGTAACGACTGTACAAAATATTCTGCTGTGTAGTTTTGGACTTTAAAAATGGAGTGTTTGTATCATGAAGTACAGAAAAAATATATATAAAAAAAAGAGTTTCCGTCTTTTCGTGACTTTCAGCGTCTGTGTTCCCTCTCCTCACCACTTCACAGCGGTGAATAAGGATGTGAGGGCTGGACCATTAATGGTCATATTTTCAAAGCTTACATCTGAAATGGAAATGAGAGGCAATTATAACAGTTTTTAATATCACCATTATTCCATGGTGACCCTTCATTTCACACGGTACGGGCACTTTGGTTAAAGCAGGCGTGTTGAAAGTCACACAGGCTTTTGTTTTTCTTTGTGTCTGAAGGGGGGACTTTTCTTCGCTTTGACCTCTCAGAGGAGTGCTTTGTGTGCTCACTTTACTATGTTTTTTTTTCCCCTTTTTCAGCTGTGTCAGGGTGTCTGACTGTCCAGGAACAGTCACCCAATCTGCCCTGCTGACACAGAAGAGGGCTTTTACAGGCTTCTGTGATTTCTTGGGGGGAATCGCAATCTGAAGTGTCCTCTGAAAAGCAACTGACAGCTGTCATTAATATGATTTCTCTTCTGCTGAGAGAAAAGAAATTGACACTTAACCACAGGTTTCACTCAAATCTAATAATAATGGTATGGCTTTTCAAGGAGCCTCCTCGCCATCTTTCTTCTCAATACTATTTTCAAGAAATAAATAGATTTAGAAAAAACTGCATCATAATGACACTTTAAGATCCAAACTTTATAAAGTTGAATTTAGAGTATCATGTTAAAAGTTCCAGCTCCATCTTATTAAGTGTAAATATTTGCTCTGTGCTTACTTTTCTACAATAGTAAACTGAATATGTCTGGTTTTTGGACTGTTGGGCTCTGGGAAAATGTGATGGACCTTTTCGCTATTTTCTCTTAATTACCAAACGACTTATCAAGAAAATAAATTGCATAGTAATCAGCAGTGACAATAATTAATAGAAATGAAGATCTCAAGTCACTGCCTTATTTTCTTAATTCTAATTCTTACTGTTCATTTCTGAAATCACAGTGGACATGTTTTTCATCCCACTGGCTTTGTGAAGCCTTTGTTCCCTTTTTCCTCCTCAGTACATTTGTGTGAGAGTGATGCCTGTTGACACATATTTGGACAGGACAGAGCCTCCTCTATCAGTGGAAGGTGTCCACATGCTTGTGAAGTTATCATCCCTAACAGATCAAAGACAGTTGGCACATTATTTATGCATTGCTGAAAGGTGAGGTATTCAGCTGAAGTCAGGCAGCAAAGCGTAGCTACCCAGTATTCTGAAGTAATGACTTCCTCTTGATTGAGTGCTCACGGCCAAATTCAGGCTCTGCTTTGTGTCCTTTTGGATTGCTCTGTGTGAAAGGCACTATATAAGGCATGAGACCCAGAGGAAGAGTATCCATAAACAGTATTGTGAATTTTTTTTTCATGAAATGCCACATTGAACTATTTTCACGGAGTAGCATCATTAAATTTCAAGCATCTTGTCAGACCGAAAAAGCAGAGTAGAACTAAATTATCACCATATTCCCACCACCATGTTGTTTAGAAGGAGTGGACTTTTGTAGCATATGTTACAGACAAGAAGTTGAACACACCTAAATAAATAACTTGTTCATCTCTTGTTGACTTAACGTGATGAAATGAGTAGTGACACAAATACATATGCCTAAATTCAAGGTCATGTCCCCCAAAGTGTGGTGATCATCAAAAAAAAAAATTTTAGGAGCAACACAGCAGTGAGCCTGAGGCTACTCTTTTGCTCCCCTTTATTCTCAGGCCTAAGGCAAAAACTCGGTCCGCACATTTCAACAGCATTCGATATCAGATGGGTACGGTGGCCGAGAGGGCTCAACACGCTGCATCTTAAGACAACGCATGCAAATGCACAAAAGACAGGCAAATTACGAGACATTCTTCAATTTGACAACATGTGTGCAACATTTTGAAAACACGCCGCAAATTCACACAATATAACCAAATACACAAACGTTCTGCAAATACACGCAACACAGCTGAATACAGAAACACGCTACAAATACACGCAACACAGCCAAATACACAAATGTTATGCAGATACACAGAACACAGCCAAATGGAGAGCAATTCAACAGCTGTTTCTGGTTCAACATACCGGACCTTACTCCTTAACAAAAAGGTATCTCTGCAGGGATCCTTTCCATAATTTTGTCAGACACTTAAAATAGCAGCCTGAGCCTGTCAGTGGCAAAAACAAAACACTTTTGTGGACGTACATACGACAGTGCGCAAACCCCTGGAGGGATTACATTGCAGCCCTCTTCATGGCTGACGACTGCAGTACTCTCACCAAATGCTGGAAAAACATCAGAAATTGTTGTCTCCATTAGTCACTTGGACACAAAAACATGGGAAAGTAGGGTCCATAATCAGATAACAAGTGACTGGATATTGAGTTGTTTCAGGACACGTTGGACTAGCACCCATTGGAAACTCTGCATACAAAATGCCACTTTCATTGGTTGAAAATAAAATGTGGGTCAAGCTGATGTGAGTGAATAATAATGCCTATATGATTATTTTGCATGCTACAGCTCATCTGTCAACACTGGTGGTAGGATTAACACTAAATCTCCTCAGAAATTGTTGCTAAGTAAGCTAACTGCTAACTGTAACCGCTGTTAGTTAGCTGACTCAGCCCCCGACTGGAATTTCTCCTGTTTGTCTGGGACGTTGAAGTGCTTCAGGATACAACATCACTTTCATTGATTGATTGAAAATGATATGTGGGTCAACATGGTATAGGATTGTATATGTTTATTTTCCAATGTGCAGATATAATATCTTTTAAAAGACATGTTTATGTTATATTTATAATGTAAATAATATAAGAGCATTATGTCTCTCGTTGTATTGGTTTTCCCTCTGGTTGGTTAGCTGTACAGATAGCGCTCCTGTTAACATTAGCTGACCAGCTGCCAGAAGTGAAACCTGGCAAGAAAACCACCTCTGTACTGTATTCCCTGTTGTCCAAATGGCCCCCATTGGTCTCTGAGGCTGTGTTCGACCTGCCCGTGTTCACTGGGAGTGAGCAGAGTGCTGTTTGGTTCTGCATATTTACATGTTTCCTGCAAAAACAGAAACCCATTGAGGGATGTGTCGCTGTACAGTCAGTTAATAGGACCACCAGCTGCATGGCTCCTGTCTTTATAGGATACAGGAAACGTGTAAATATACTGAATCAAATAGCACTCTGCAGGACAAACCAAAGACATTGACAGGTTATGTTGTCTTGCTAAGTGTCAAGTTGTTATAACAAAGACATCTCAAACAATGTCAGCTTTGCATCACAAATTACATTATTGACCAAATTACTCTTAATGACAGTGGCTGCAAATATTGATTTAAACTCCTTCGTGTTCATGTTATGCCATGGTTATGGAGTCATGTCTTATGCGCACCCAATCAAATACAGTCAAATCCAATCAAATTAACCTTTTTAGTGTTTGGAAACATTTGCTGTCTTTTTGTGCATTTGCAGCGTGTTTCTGTATTTGGTTATGTCATCTAAATTTGCGGTGTGTTTGGGAATGTGGTTGCGTTGTGTGTATATGCAGAGCATTTCTATATTTGCTTGTGTTGTGTGTACTTGCAGCGCATTTGTGTATTTTGTTGTGTGTATTTGCAGTGTGTTTTCTAAATGCTGAGCACGTTGTTTTCATGATTTGCTTGTGTTTTGTTTATTTGCATGTGTTTTCTGAGGGTGCAGTGTGTTGAGCTCTCCCGACCACTGTAGATGTACATGTGTATCTTATGGGTTCATTATTGATTATCTTCAGTGTTACATGATATTCAAGTTATGACTAATACTCATGTCATATTCAACTCATGTATTGCAGGAATTAAGAGTACAAATGGCCTTGTTTGCTGTTTTGTTTATCTCAGCAGTTGGAACTGATAATGAAGCAGCATTAAAGGATCTGTGCCGCTTTAAACAAATGTTTCTGATGACTGGTGGAAGCAGATTTAAGCAACGTGCTCACTAAGGACTATTTCCACTCAAAGGTCATCCAGGATAAGTGGGAAGAAGGAGGTACACCTCGTCACTTTTTGAAGGACTAAGTGTTCTGCACTGAAATAGACCACTGGGAGACTCAAATGACTCAAAAGGCTATATCAGCGTACACTTGTGGTCGACGTTATTTATTTATTAATTTGAGGCCTGTCTACTGACACATCTGAGTGGTCTAATTGCTGCGAATTGACACCGGTTACTGTCCATAATGGGAGCTTGGGAGTCTTTCCTAACCGCGGTTCATTCAGCCGCCCCTCGCTGCAACTTAACTGCCCTTAAAATGTCTGATTGCAACACGGGAGCTGTGGGGCGAGACAGGATTATCAGTCTTTGTTGTGTGACTGTGTCTATTATCCTGACCTCTATTCACAGTGGGCCCTTAGGAGTGTCGCTTCCAGCCACACAGCAAACTACCCCATCCCCGACAAACAACAAGTGAACCAGAGATCTCCCCCTGTCCCAATGCACTAGACACTTACAGCTCCAACACTGGGCAAAGCACTCCACTGCAGGTAAGGCTATCAAATCCCTATTGATTTAATAAAGATAAATTGGAGGCACTTCCTTTCAATGTTATTGCAGCAGACGCGATTGATTGTTTGTGTTGACTGGTGATATTGTCACCTAGCTGGGTGACTACTGTTAGTTTAGGAAGTTCATTACTAGTGAGGAGCTGCTGGCAGTGTCTTTAATAGGGAGATAAAATGCGACCAGGATGTTTGGGCCGTTCTTATTGTGCTGTGTTGTTAAACCTGACAGCGGTGAACCGAGTAAGCCCTATAGCTCTGTGGGTGTGTGTGTGTTTGTTTGTATGTGTGTCTGTGTGCGTGTGTGGGTGCATTTGATTTTGGAAAAGGAATGGGCCCTTGACATCACAATATTTTTTGCAAAAGAGGCTAGCATGTGTGTCACTCTGATATTTATTTCTCTTATAGTATATTTTCTACTCAGGTTAATATTTAGGCCAGTTTAGGAATGTAAACTATTTGTTTTTATTTCATTTTATATTTCCAGAGCAAATAGTTGAGTTGCTCTGGAAAAAAAACAAACGTATATTTAGGAAATGCTTTTGCTATAACAATACATTTGTGTAAAACTGAATAATTGACAGTATTTTGAGTAATAAGTGATTAAAAAATGAATCAGTTGTTGAATTTTTACTATAATTTATTATTAATAATGCGCTCTGGTCACCAATATTTAATTTGACATATGAGGATAGGGTTTAATATTGATAGCAAAAAATAATAAAGGCGATAAGAGTACCTCAGTTGAGGGGGAAATTTATCTGAAAACCCTGCATCAGGAAATTAAACTTGCCATCTCTTTTATAATTTCATAAAATAAGTATTTTCGTGGTCACCTTTTGTAGTAACATTTAATTTAGTTATTATTCTGTATGGAAATTAGATTGCAGAACAAGTTCTAAAGCTTTTTGTCTTCATGCTATTGCCATACGTTAAGAATAGCACAACAGTGCCAGAGGAGACAAGAAAATAAGGTTTGTGGATTGAGGTCTGGCACGATACAGGACACAGGCGTAGTAGGCTTTTGGAATTCAGTTCTATAAATACATACCCATTAAAGCACAACTGATTAATTCATCATGTTTATTTTCATGGTGGATGTCATGTAGTCTATATATAAACTCTCTGTAATCATAAAGATGTCAAGGCGCCAAAAGTTTTGAGGGCTTCTGTGGCATATCTTCAGTATTAAATTTGACCTAAAACCTAAATAAGCACATGATTAATGAAGGATGAAGAGAGACAATGGATTTTTTTCGCTGTTTTTTTTCTTTTAGTATTTGTGTAGTCGATTGAAATGCCTATGCTGTTGTGGCAGGTTAAAAAGAGGAAAGGGCATTGAAGTTAACATCATCATTCATTAAGCCATTTATAAAACCAAATATGGTAGTGCTTTGGTTTCCCTGAGCCTATTCTTTCAGAAAAGCAGTGCGAGCATATTCTTCTCCATCTGTCTTGAGAACTTTCAACCACAGCAAGTGCGAATTCAATTTATTTCTGTGTGCCCTGATTCACCGCAAATTGCTTAATGGTTTGAAACTCACTCCTGACAGCACCATTAGAGACTTGTATAGAGATAATTTCCAGTGAGGGCCATTAGAGATGTTTTGTGCTTTATGCAATTTTTGTTGCTGAAGAGTATTGAAATGGGGTCATCCTATGAATGTGCTCTGTTGGACAAAAGTGAAAAAAGGGAAAATGTAAACCAGTTCAAAATGGAATGCTAATTACAGAAACCCAAAGCAAAAACCATACATTTTAAGATAAAAGCAAATAAATAGACCAAACAGGGGCATCTGGAGGGCGCTTTTCTACCTCACACACACATGGTGTAATTAGACACAGTTTTAGACAATTGTTGAAAACAAAGAGGCAATGAGTTGGCTTCCTGTGGTGACAGGAAATAACTCTTTAAACTCACTTGGTAGATTGTTATTGCTGAAGTTCTCTCAAAGTTGTCCTACTGTCAAACAGATCTGGTCCACAGACTGCGGCGTCTCACTTATCCTTCCTCAGCCCACTACATCAGATGGGGATGATTGCAGTCTTGAAATCAATGAAACCACAAACCTCCCTGATAATATTCCCTCTTGGGGTGCAGTGGCAGATACAGTTGGGCCACTATTTATCCATCCGCCGGAGTCTAAAGTATACTGGAAACATTTGTGGGCTCAGTTTGTGAACTGTACTCCATGACTTGGTGCCTACATCTGCATAATTACTGCAATTATTAGATCAATACAATACTGATAACAAGTGTATGAACCGCACAGACAACATTTTACTAAGAAAGAAGCATTTCATGATATGGAAATAATCAGTGTTTTGTGAATGGAATCATAAACAGTGAGTTAGCAGGTCTCGATGTTTGTACTTTTTGTTCTTTAGTGTTGAGAGGAAACACTCAGGAACACTTGGACATGATGACACTTTTGTTGTTTGGATTTGTGAGATCATGCCCCCCAGAGAAACATCCGCGGATCTCTAAGTGGACCGATTTGACAATATAAAAGTCTCTCAAGCCCTCCGATCAATCATTGCTTTCCACTGCATTATTCCCCAAACAATAAAAAGACAATATCAGATTAATATATAGTCTGTTCTTGGCTGGGATTTATCCTTGTGGGACGGGCAACATCTCCTTGTCTGAAGCCACTGAGCAGTAAGAAGGATTTGGTTGACAGAGCACAGCGGGCCCAGAGATGTCTCTGCATTTGAGGTCACTGGTGGATAGCAAAGTTATCTAAAGCCCCAGTTTGTGTCGGAACACCCCCCCCCCCCAATCCCGGAGTGAGTGTCACAGATTAGTGGTGCATCCATCCTCCGTGACCTCTAGAAGCTAAAGAGATACTGCGTTGCCATCTTGTGACATGTCAAACAATGCAAGGCCAAGGCTGCCATTTCAATGCCATGCTACACCACTGGATGGCCCTTTTGTTAAACGCTTTAGAATGGTGGCCTTGCATAGAATTTCAGTCAATGTGCACCATCATGGGCACCATCCCCCCATTCCCCTGAACTGGCTTTTAGACACTGCAAGGTTGCTTTGCAGGGGCATGTACTGTAGTGGCATCAACAGGAGTAGGAATGCACCAAATTTATGTGTGAATGTTTTAGATGAATTTGTCTCTTGAGAGATCACACTAGACTATTTTTTACACTTCAGTCCGGTTAGACATTATGACAGGAATATTTTGATGTAATCTACCAATTTGGTAACCTGTCTTCATCTTTCTCTCTATAGCTTAGTTTTCTCTGTCACAACATTTCCCCTTAAAAATGTAATTTCATCTCACTTCTTCATTGTCTTTACTTAATCTAATGTCAAAGCTACTTGCTTGCTCACTATAACTTAGTTACAGTATGTGAAACTGTTAACACTAACCTAAGAGTCAATTCTAATCATACAGAACATGGCTATTGCATAAAAATCATTAATTTGGGTCCTGCATTTTTAGCGGAATTGGTTATTTGATAGAGGTCCATAGTCTGATGATGAAGTGGCAGACCTTCCCTCATGATTAATCAAACATTATTAGATATTCGGACCTGAAATTCCAATGTCTCTCTCACTCAGACTGACAAGCCAGTGGTAGAAATAGACTAAACTAATAGAAGTAGTGTCAAAATGTCAAACGGACCATCTCTGAAAACATCAACAAAATGTCTGTATTGGATATCTCCAAGGCTTGCTATTCCCTGGCCGAAACCACAGAGCTCAATACAACCAGAAAACTGGCATTAAAAACCTCAGTCAGATATCTGACATTCACATTTCTGGGGCTGTCAGGCCTTCTCCTGGTTCTGGCATTGTGTGATGTATAAATCGTTCCCCTAAGGAAGTGGAGTTACTCAAAACACCATAGATTCCATCCACCATGTTAGACGGGAGCACGTCAGGCTATACCAAAAGGCATATTTTACAATATCTTGTGAAAAGATCTGCTGAGATGTGTTGAGGAGGGTATTGGCATGGTTAAAGCATTATCTCAGAATAACAAACTGTCTGTTCTGAATATCAGCAGTGATAGTAAAACCCTCGAAAGTGCCACACTTTCAGTGATAAATATGAAATCACTGTAACAAAATATGTAGAGCAGTGGAAATTCACATATTGTATGAATACCATCACTCCAAATGTCTCCAGTGAAATCATTCAGTCTGCTTTTAAAGAATGACTGCAAAAGTACACTGTTAGAATATTCAGACAGGTTTTTCTGTCAAACTGTTATAGCATTCTTGTTTCTGTCATATATACTGTAAATTGTGTGCATAGTATGATGTATTATTAATGCTTTGGCCAGTACATGTGTAGCCCAAAGTAAAACTCATGAACCCATCTCAGTAGGGATATGCAGAGCCTTCTGAAGGAACAAATGCTTCAATAAAAAACAGGAAACCCCTCACCTCCAGTATTTTTGGGGGTTCTTCCACTGTTGCTGTTTAAACAGCAGTGCACCTCTGTATAGATGGACAAGTTTATTCTCTATGCATCTGATTAGCTGATCTTCTTCTTTATCTAGATCGAGATCTGGATTGTGAAATGTAAGATTCTGTTCCAAAATACCTGTATCGGTTTGGCAAATAAGAAAAAGGGAAGAAAAGTCATTACCTCAGGTCAAGTCATGCAATGAGTTGCAACTGCCTTTAGTAAGTAATCTATTGTGTGCAGAATAATTGTTTGGCAGGAAGAAATAATTGTGGTCCATGATGCTGCTCTACACTAGCCAGCAAAAGTCTTTAAATTCACCTGGCTAATAGTGTGAGACATGGCCCTTCAGGTCATCAACTATTATAAATGAGTGATTTTAGAAATGGCAATTACACCAGGGGTCATGAATTATTTAATAAGCACGAACACGTATTAGAGGGTCATTGTCCACTCTGTGCCAATGTTTTCAAGCAGCTGGTTACTTGGAAGTTATATTTTTGTATTCGTTTATTTTGAATCTCCTACATGGGCAGTCAAGCCCAGAATATTTTCCATTTGAGACCTATTTGTTTTTTACTCAAAAATCTGTCACACACGTTGCATTAGATATATTCGCTAAAAGGATTTAATGGAAATCTTCTAATTAAACTACGCTTGTCTGTGCTTATGTTGCCTGAATTTATATTATTTGCGCCTTCCTGTAAGTGTTGACTGCTTGGACCAGTCAGGATGCTCTGCAGCTAGGTGCTTGCTATAAGTTCAGTATATCCATTTGCGTGGGTTGTCTAGTTAATTTCAATGCAAACGACACACATGATTCATATGTACACGTCCACAGCAAAGCACAAAATCTGACTAGTATGTAGCAGCATTTGTATGTGTATGGATTACAGTTTTTTTTTCAGGAACAGCGCTGTTGTGCGTGTCATATGCACATGAGCATGTGATACCGGCCTGTATAAAGCTTAAAATTGAGGGCTTGGGTGGGTTCCCTCCACCAGAAAATGTTATCTGAATAAATAAACAACACCCAAAAATCTTACATAGCAGCAAAAATGTACTTCTAGCCTTTCCTGCTCAGCCTCCAGACTGTAATTGGAAGCACAGGATAGATGTTTGCAGGGTTTGACCCCCTTCACTTCTCCAGACGTTGGGGAAACAACAGATGAGACTTTTCTTGGTCTTGATAAGCTGCAGCATTTGGTAACTGACACACTGTAACCTACGCTGTACATTTACTGCCAGGTTGACAACTTAGTGCTTTCTGCTGCTCTTTCACACTCTCTGAACCACACACATTAAGCACTGCCCTTTTCCTTAAAGGAGCTATGGTCCTTTTACAACAGTACTTCACACATGGATGTCCTTTGAAGAGGAGGAGAGGGAGCTAGCATACTGGAGGGTGCTATCTTGGTTGCACAGTGTGCAAGTGAAAATCCTAGTAGCCCAATGATATTAATGATCATGTGAAATTTTAGATTCCCCTATGTTATGAATATAGGGGAAACACTGACCTCACATTTAAGTTAAAACGATATGTCACTCGTACAGTGCTGCTGTGCTTTGTTATCTGAATCTTAAAGGACAGGCTGGAGTAGATACCCAGGGTAAAGTAAAATAGAAGTTGATTTCCATTATGCCCATGCTCTTGACTGCGAAAAGGTTGGCGTGTGATGGGTCATGTTTATTGTGGAGGTGTCAGCAGGTCTGTACAGCCAGACTGGACTGCTGTAATAACCATATAATTCGAGTTGTCAGCCCCTTTCCACGTTGCAACACAGAGAAGAAGCTGTCCATCAGGAGCTGCAGCTTGCCTTTCTAAATGGCCCTTTTCAAGTGATACTAGCCGCTCGGGCACTTGCATTCCAGTTTCATGCATGGCGTTTTCATTACATTACAATTTTAAGAGCACTTTGAGGGCTGTTTAAGTAGTGTTTAAAAGGAAACTATTCGTATTACTCTTAACTAAGTGGAACAGGCGGTCAGGACCTGAGTCATACTACCAATGATATGGCCTCGCTTCAATAAGGGCTTTAACAATATGCCTGGCAGTCAAGAGTTAATGATGAGTATTGGACGGAATGACATTATCTGCTTAGTGTTCATCTCCAAGAGCACTGCCACATTATGAGGTACCTGGGCCCAAGGCAGAATCTGTGTTCGTTCCTAGATAGGACCCCAGCTGTGTGTTCCACAGAGATAGCAAACCACAAAAGTAGCCATGACCAAAATGCTGATAATGGAATCAGTGACATTTGATGTGTTAGTTTAATCCCCCCACTTTGAGACTCCCTCACTTTATTTATCAATTCATTTTGTGGATTTGCTTCACCTTGGCTGAGAGGGGTTTGGATTTGTGGCTGCAGGAGGACTTTCAGTTGATTGATACGTTATTCATATAAAACATGTCGTGATTCAATGTTTATAACTTTTCTGCCCTCATTGCCATGGATGGGCTGTACTTTTTAATTCATGAGGAACTCTTTTTATGTTTCATAGAGGTTGCCATGCGATTTCTTTTTTTATTATTAGTTTATTTGACATCGGCAAAGCCCACTGATAAGCAGGAAAGAGAAATAAAACTAAAAGACAAGCTTTCAGTCTATCTCTGGCCGCATATTATAAAAGACACCCTAAAAACAGAATAAGATGACATTTCTTATAAAGTTCATACATACACCATGATAGATCTGCACAAAATAGTACAGTGCACATCCACCAGTGGAGTGTGACACTTTTTTCACAAGCATTGAGAGGCCCAACCTGGACACTTCAAAGCTTTTTATTTTTATTTTTTCTATGTTTATACTGTCAAAAAATGTAATTCTTCTGAATCTCTTGATCTGCAAATCAAATGACCACTTGTGGTGTGTCAACTCCAAGGCAGAGAAACTCTGTATTGAACCAACAAGCGCTTAGTGAAACTAACAAAGAGTAACCTGTGTCGAGTTAGCTGGTTTCTATTTGCTATCATTTGGTCAACATGAAGAGACTGAATTCAAAATGTTCTATTATTACCATCAGTGATTTAGCAGTACAGGTCACATCTTACCAGATAGCATTAAGAGATTTGAAGACATGTTTGCATTTGTCCTAAAAGCCAGATGTAGATCAGCTGTACTATACTTGCAGTAGCATCATTTTATCAATGGAAAACAACTCCATAGAAAATAGCGTATCCACACGACAACCAAATGGCTCATTAATGTGAAAAGCAGCTGCAACAAGGAAAAGAAAGATGCTGAATATGAAAAATCAACGAATGAGTTGTATGTGAGAGCCTAGATATTATAGTCTCCTACTGTATATGTTGTATGAGCTTATTTGCGATGCGTGAGATTACTACGCTATTACTGTGCTTTCTTCCTTGAATCGACTTCAGAGCAGACTGTTTTCAGATGCCTCTCCAAGTTCTACCACATGCCATCATTAATTCAGCCGTAATATATGTTAATGTATGTTAATCTGTGTCACTGATATGCTAATGAATACCTTACTCCCACAATCCAACATGTCCGTGGTGGAACATACACTCGTTGAAGCCATGTTGAAATTCTGAGGAAGCATCGTTTGTAAATAATAATAATAAAAAAACACATTGTATAGTAGGCCAGTGCTGTTTTGTGAGCTGATTGTTGCAAACATGAGGCTTGCCTTTAGTATTGTGCAGCAAAAATGTCTACAACTGTATAAAATGCCTACCATCTAAAGCCTATAGAAATACAAATTATATTCATGTAAAATAAGTTAGTGTCAGACTGATGTAGTCTTTTTTTCTGTGGTTGGTTTTATACGATAAGCAACATAGTGTGCTGATGCTGTGTGAGACAGAAATGGAGATATCTTTTTGACTACTGTGAAAATACGAACAATTTAATAAAAGATGGCTGAAAAGAAAGTGTGTTTAAATATGCTATTTAAAATCTGAGCTGCCCTTTTCTCAGTTGTTCTTCAAATGCATAACATCCCCAAGCAATATGATCTAGATATTAACAGTAGATGGCACCAATTCATCGTGATGTAAAGGGTGAGATTGAACTCAGCCATTATTTTGAATCCTGTGCCGCCATGAATAATTGGGTTATGAGGGAAAAGATACCTGGCCATCCTAATCCATGGGATGGAATCATTTTCTTGTATTTTTGTATTTTTAAACTTCCACACACAGGAATGGAGATATAACATACCAGTGCAGTTTAGTTCATTTGGAAAAAAACCCTGTCTGTAATCAGATCAGTCTGATAAAGTTTGGGAGCAGCCGTGCTGATATTGTTATTATGCAGGTTGATGTTTATTGGAACTGAAAGCTCATGGTTTGTGTTGCTTTTTGCTGAGTGCAAGATGCTCGCTGGAAGGGTTGCAGAGGTGTTTACAACTACAACAAAATACAATCGCTGTGAAATATGTTGCAGTACCAAACAGGAGAAGTGTCAGGGACAGAGTGTTTGCTGGAGATAACTCTCTTTGAACCTTGACCCGAGGGCTTCCTGGCTGCTCTTACCAGCTGTACGTTAAGAGGCCTGAACGCCTTGATGGTATCTGGTCGACATTCTTCAGCTGTGATGCATGTTGTAAGAGAAAACAAACAAACAAACAAAAACATGACTCATTCTTCAGCACACTTATATTTTGTTGTCCTCTCACTTCAGACTTCATGGTCAAGTTACCTTGTCTGGGCGAGGACACCTGCATCCATGTAAAAATGACTTTGGAATGAATAATTTTCAGGCCAACACTCGAGTGAATATTTTATGATTCTATTCCACTCTATTTGTCTTGGTTTGTGACAATCAAGCCATCGGAAAACAGTTATCAATTATTCACATTTGCTCAACAGGCTCATCAAAATTTATCAGAATGGTCAAATGACGAGACGCCTGGTAATACAGGAAAAAAAGCTGTTGAACATTTTTGTTTTCATAATTAACTTTCTGAAGACAACGTGAAAACATAAGAATTAATGAGGACAAGATACAAGATGTTTGATAATGATATTGTTGGATCAGGGGTGCAATGAGCGAGGAGGAAACTGTATGAGAGTGTTCAAGGTGAGTATTGGACTCACGTCTACCTCACTTTCTAGCATATACAGTACATTTGCCCTTAACTTTTTTAATTGGCTCTAAATTGATCAAGCTCTTGTGGCAATGTGTTTGAATCTTAATACTTTATTATCTTTACATTTTTGAAAAAGTCAATAATTCTACTGTACATGACTCAGCGCAGTTGAAACTTTCTTGGACAGCATCGAATGTTATCATGGCTCATAGATTTTGTTGTTTTCATTGTTGGAAAATAATTTTTTAATATCATCATGGGTTTCATTTGACAACAAAAGGTTATCAAATCAGCTTATACAAAATGGTTAAATGACAATTAAGTGTAACTTCATTTGTGTTTTAAAATTTGTATGCTTCATTGCACGTGTATGTGATGCTTTCTTCTTTTTTTCATTTCCCTTCATCAACTTGTTTATTATTTAATTTTGACTAACTATTAATCATCAGGAACACGTAGCTTACATTCGCACTCATAAACACGCTGTGGCCATTTGCTTAGTCAATGCTGTAAAAGATAATGACATGCTGAAAATAAATGAGCCCACTCATAATCATGCCTAATCTGCCATTGCAACCCTTCTTGCGACAGACATTAATCACGTCTGAATCCAGTAGAATATTTTATTTGCAATGCCTCGGGATAGGTAAGTGAGTGGAGACACTTCAGCCAGATTTGAGTTGCACTAACTATAATACAATGACCACTAATTGCTAATTATCAAATTCTCTGATGGGCAGAAGCGCAGTGGGTTCATCCCATTATTGTTTATTCCTTATTATGTTGAGCTTTGTGGTAATGATTCCATTTTATTCACAGCATATACACTGAAGAGTTTACGTGCTGTCATGTGCAATATATATATACTGAGCTGGATATAGTCATTGCACATAGGTCAAGGCTGCACAAAAACAAAGCTTTAAAAGGACTGTTTTCAATGGTGCCATTTCATAGTCTTAATTGAATTTAAACGATTGTTTGCTTAGAGGACCATAAAGTCCCTCGACAAAATGCCTGTAGAATGGAGCCATAACATCAAGTGAAGTCTTTAAAACAGTCACGGACACATAACAACAAATCTCCGAACAGCTCAACTGTAAAAACTAATTGTTATTGTTTGTGGAAAACTCTTCCACAAAGCAATTCGGCTTTGAATCGAGACAAGATCCAAGCAAATATATGGAATGTAATTTTACAGCTTAGTTGTGCTCCTGCAATTCCCAAATGGTCACCCTCCGGATAGACTAAAGATTGCGCCGCAGCGGGCCCACTAATGACTCTAATAGTTTTGGCGTTGTGAAAATACTGCTCAGCAACCAGCACTGATCATACTATCTGAAGTTTTGAACAGGCAGCGCAGACAATTACTGCATATCGATGACTTGATACACAGGTTTCACAGTAGGTCCCTGCCACGTGTTGTTTCCAAGAGGCTCAGAGGCAGCCAGTACAGCAGATCACCCTCACAGGGCTACTCTTATTGTCTGCTGCCAGACAATATCATTACTAATGACTCCTAAACCTGTCATCAGTTTCCATCAGACCATCTGCTTGCTGCACTTTACATATTCTAGGTTCATGTAAAAGTCATTACCTCTATTTAGATATAGAGGAGCATGAGTCAATAACATCAGTGTGGAAAGAGGTACTCAGTCCCTCCTTGAAGCCAGTGTTCCTCTCCCAGAATTGTGCTTTTGTTAAAAATAAATTTGTATGGGGAAAATTATTTTGGTAAGACACCTGAAGACAACCTTGAGGTGCTCATGAGAATGTATGCAGTAAAATATGATGGAAATTCAGAAATGATGCTTTATAAAAGCAATTCTAATTCTGCTGCCTTGAACCCGCTAATGTGTCTCAAATTTTTCTTTGTCACAACATTGTGTAGTTACATAAGGACGTTTGCAGTTCTGACATTCTGGAGCAAGTGATTTCTATGCAAGCATATGAGCTTCTGCTCATTTATTAAAGTAGGGCATCCCTGCGCAGCCTGCCGCTCTGCTCTGCAGTGTTATTGTACAGTACAAGAAGCGTGACGTGACAAGAATAGCAATGTGTTCAAGGAGGCATTTTGCTCTGTGATTGACAGTAACTTCTTATTAGGTATATTGCTTCATGCTTGTGTATGCTATTTGTAGGGCATCTACCAAATGTTTAAGACAAAGTCCTTCAGGTCAGGTTTTGTTTTCCATTGTTCTTGTTTTAATAGAGGAGCTGCTCACTAATATGATAATATGATAATAATTGTGAACCACTGTACAGCATATGTACATCTTAAGCCTTTCTCTGTGTCATTCAAATATTCATGGCAAACTCAGCATCAGTTTAAGTTAAAAAACATTTACATTTATTTGCTATTTATCAGTAGTTTAACTCAAGACACCCCAGCTAATCTGCTTCATTAGGACTGTGTTGTTGTGGTTTTATTTTTTGACCAAACAACCACACGACTGTCATCAGACTCTAATTCATATTTTGCTGATTGGTTCACAGAAGCATGTGACATCAGCTGAGCTGATCCCTACCCACCTCAAACCAGTGAAAACAGGGAACCAAAGGGAGCTCATAGTGAGGTGCGGATTGAGAAGATTTTTCAGGTTTTCGGGACATTTAAAGGTTGAAATGAGTAGAGAAGGTGCATGTTTGCCCGTTTAGTTCTCCACTCAGTTCAGCCCCGTAGCTTTAGAACCTCTGCCCTACTTTAAGTCTACTCAAAGCCGGATCAGATGATAAGGTTTTTAGGTCTGGATTTGGATTAAATTGTGACCAAATTCAATTAGAAAGTGAATTTCTTCTGAGCTTCTTTGTGAGGAACATTAGATGAATAGTTGCCCAGTGTACAGACCACAGCAACAGTACATGTAAAGCCCCTCCAACAACCCATGGGATTGCCTCAATCAATTTAGTTTCACCTGACCTATTCATTGCATTCAAATGACTAGGGAGTAAAGCTAATTTAAATACTGGAGGAGGTGATGTTTGTTTCACCCTCGGCTATTGAGCAGGCCTTAAATTATAAATCCTAGCGGCGGCTCATTGTTGTCAAGGTAATATCTCCACCATCGGTGGTTATAGTTGTGTCAGAAGGCTCCTTTTGCATATGTTCCAGTCTGTATTTATATGTATTATACAGTTTCACACCTGTTGTCATGTAATGCCACATGTTTATGCATATAGTAATAATTTCATTTGTTGCAGAGGTCAGTGTCATAACCCTGTTTCTATGGCGTTTAAAAGCAGGTGCGGTGATTAACAGGATGCTTTTTGATTCTGTATTTTTATAGTTGGAGGCTGGATGTGCTGTGCATGTATCCAGATACCTGTTGTTATTGAGATTAAAACAGTTTGTATGCAAGTATCTGAAATTCGCTGAACCTGACTAAAAGTTGTTAACATTTATTTCATATGGCATTTACAACACGGTGAGATACAGTATCTCATATTATCCATCCATCATTCATGTTTTATGTAACTGCTTCAGGGTAAAGAATGAAAAAGAACAGAATTCAATTGCGGTTTGATTTTTCAGGTTTTCATCATTTTGCGTCATCATGAAGAGCCATTTTTGTATCACGTTTGCGACGGCTATAATTTGATTGAATCCCTGCCACCAGCTCAACTATTATATTCCAAAACACCTCAGTTCCTCTATACTTCTTCATTTCTGACATTCCAATTATCTTTGCATCAATCATTAAAATCTATTAACATTTCATGTGTTTTTATGGATTATCTTATGCTGCAGTTCTAGTCTTAACGCTGAAAGATTTTTCCTGACAGAATAAAAATTTTATTGCTCATTATATTTGATTCTGTGTGTCACTATATCATGCAACATCCAAATGGACTCATATACACTTCCTCTTAACCGTGATTATAGCTGTAACCAGTGTTTTATGATATGCAGCTTTAATTAAAATTTAAGGTGTTTTTTTTCCTCTCATCCAACTTATAGGATATGAAGTAACACTGCATTGTATGAATATGAACCATGCTGTGAATGAACCGCTCTGTTACATTGTGTGTGTCACTTTAAGACATGGCTTGTCAGTATTTTTAAGTACTTTCTTATGGTCTGGTTGATCATACAGAATATGCAGTATTAAATCTGAAGGTATTGCCAAATAGATCCAATATTGAATACCACATTGTTTCGATAAGTTTCTGTTTTTCTGCACTTTTTCTGCTGCTACTTAACAGACAAAATCCTAATCATACATAAATTCTCTGCAGGTTAAAACTTTTATTCTTTTTAGGACATTTGGACAGCAAGTGATAATTATTTAAATTATCAGTTATCAAAAAAAATTAATTAATTGTTTGGCTTCTAAAATGTCAGAAACTTGTGTAGTGATCCAAGTTGAAGTTTTCAAATATTATGTCTTGTCCATCCAGCAGTACAAAACGAAAATGTATTCAATTAACAATGACATAAAACAGAGAAAAGCAGATTAGCCTCATGTTTTAGAAGCAGGAACCAGAGAATTTTGGATGTTTACTTGAAAAATAACCTGATTAATTAATTATCAACATAGTTGCCAGTTTAGAGTAAATATATTTATTAACCAGTGCTGTCCCTTTGTTGATGAAGTATATGCATTTGTGACACTATGTACCAAATATCCTTCACCATTTCATTAATTCAGATTTATTCAGTTCATATTTACAGAAAGACTAGTTTTATTCCACCTCCATGCACTCCAGGGTTTACTAGACACATTGATGCTATTATATGACAAAGGAATTTTTGTCCTTATTTCTTCTGAAGCTGTTGCTCTTTGGGTTACTTTCCAGAGAAACCCCATGGTAAGATTCATTACAGCCAGGAAGCGGATCAGTGCTGAATAACTAGCTCACAGTGGCTTTTAAAGGCCTCTAACGTCCGCAACAGCAGGAACCTGAAACTCTATACCCTATCCATTAAGTGCATAATTTAGGACGGACAACACCTCCACTAAATGAACTTGATAGGATTGTGTTTGTCAGCAGAGGATCAGTGTCAGGGTTAGACTTGGGTCTAATTTCTTATATTGTATAAAACATTTTTTACAAAGTCAGAGATTAGAGGCAAACTGTGTGCATTTGTGGCTCAGCCCGATGCAGGGGAGGTCACAATTTGCAAAATGTAAACTTCAAATCATGTAATGGTATACCATAAGATATTGTAAGTCCAGAAGCTCACATGCTGCTTTGATGGAATGTAACTCAGTACATTTACTCAAGTACTGTACTGTCCATTTAATGCTACTTTATACTTCCTCTCCGCTCCTTTTCACTGGAAAATATTGCACTTTGTACTTGCCCACCTGTATTTGAAAGCTGTAGTTACTAGTTATCTAGAAAAATGAAGATTACACATACAGAAATATAATGCATTACTATTATACTATGATAAGAAGTTAAAGTTAGCTCCACTCTGAGCAGCCACAATATTAATATGTTGCTTAAAATGAGTAATGCATACCTTTGAGTAATTTTTAGATAATATGCTCATTGATTCAAGTAATATTTTGAATGCAACAGTTTTACACTTAGTACTTCAGAGAATGCTTGAACATTGCACGATACCACAGTTTCATCTAAGTGAGAAAATGGGGGTCTCAGTCAGAGGAGATAACAAATCCATATGATATGTGTAAGCCTGGCAAGGTTTTATTTTTCCTGTAGATACTTGCAGGTGTACGTAAGCGAGTCTCTCTTTCCCCTCTTGCTCACTCATCTTATTAGTCTTTCATTTGCACTTGCCACCTCTTATTTTCTCCCATAGATACTTTCACACATACACCTGCTCTCCTCCTCACTGGTTTCTACAGCCGGCATGGTGTGTGAAAGAAGGCCACAGAGGCCTGTATTAGAGAAAGAAGAGATTATGCTCTTCACATATTCAGATTTAAACAGTTCTGAAATTGAATTAAAAGCAAAAAGAAAAATGAATGAGAATAAAAGATGGTCCTTGGGAAAATAATAAACTGTTTTATACTGATGTAAAGGAAAAAAAAAAACAGCTCAGTGCCAGTCAAAGAGATTGATTTCCATGTTCACAGGGGGGTCAGCTTTCATATCAAAGACGCTGAGATGTGATTTTGATTATGACTGCTTCAGTGCCACCCTACTGAGATGATGTTTTTGGCTGCTGTCTCAGACATTTGAAATTGCTTAAACAACAAAATGAACTGACAAACAGAGAGACGGGCAGACATTCAAAAGAGCATGACTCACGCACATAAAGGAGTGAAACCAATTTCTTAATTAGTTACCTTTCAATTGTAACTTCAGTTAATAAGTGCTTGTGTGGTAAGAGTTTACAAAAGTTCTCATGTCACTGTGGAGCAATTGTAGTGTTTATGGGAATAATGAAAGGGCAGTGGTATTCATAGTTTCCTCCTTTGTGTTGCAACAGAGACCTCTCAATGTTGCTGTGAAGACATCCAATTAAAATCAGAAAATATGGCCTTTGAGCTGGAGGTTATTGCTCCCAATGGTGTTCTCCAAACAATATGTTCATGGACAAATGTCTGTCAATGGAAATAAATATACTTCACAGCGTTAGGCAAATGCAATGGCTTTGTGTGTCTGACTGAATAATGGCAGGTCTGATTGCAAGTCAGTATTTTCCTCTAAAGTGTGCAACAGCATACTACTTTGATGAAGCACCAGTTCACAATTACAGGTGGGAATCTGTCAGTTGTGTGGCTCAACAAAGATGAGCTGATAAAACTCTTTTTAGTACTGTATCCCACTCAAGATCCATGCTGTTAGATGTGAGTTTGTGTGTGTAATTGATCACCTCAAATTAAATTCACACTGATGAAGTCATTATGAGATTGATCATTTTAGAAGGTGAGGTCACTGTAAATCAGTGAAGCTGTCACAAACATCTCAGGCATAATGGTTATGGTTGAATATAACGTGTGTTCCAACAGTAAACTGACCGACATTTGGTCTGCGAATGCTTTACACCTTGTATGAATTAGTTCGGCTTTGCCTCCATGCCTGTAATTACTGCCCCCATCTGAATGGGCTTAGCAGGCTAGTGTGAAGGAGTCCCAGTGGGGCCCAGCGTGGGTCCTTTCAGCCTTGTATATTCCAGCCGTGCCATTTCAAAAAAATGTATTACCGCCTTGCAGCTCTGGTAAATGTCACGCCATTCTCTCCTGTGTGGGAGGAATTGCAGCCATGGTGGTGGTCAAAGAACCCCAGCCCTGAAACCAACAGGAGGCTGGGCGTTTTCAGAAATGGGACTAGATGAGCAAACAATACATCTTGTTCATTTTTTCCTGAACTTTTTTAGAAATGGGAGAGCGAGAGAGAGAGAAATTACAACAAAATGAAATAGATGTAACTGAATTTGCTCAATTTGAGCACAAAACAGAGGCAGTAATTACGGTTCTACATTGTCTAAGAATGTGAACTTTCCATGCAGTCCCTTTTTATGAGGTATGAAGTCTGTGAAGCCATTTTTAATAGTGCTGTACATCAACTCTGTATCCTAGAAATTACATTCATGTACTACTGATTTGTTTTGCCAAGTAAATTTTGAAAGAAACATACTGTAATTACTGCCGGAATTATGTTCACAAGCGTTGTTTTTTCCAAGTCCTGTGTTCCATGAAGTTGCATGGAGATAGTTGAGACTGGAGTTCTTATTCCTGCATATTCCTTGTCCTGCTTGCAGTTTTTTCCCCTAACACTAACTTACTTACACATTAGAATTACCTTTCTCCCACATCAAGTTGTGTTGGCCATGATATAAGAGAATCATGATTATAGATGATGCCCCTTTTCCATGATATACAAAACAGTTTCAGATTAGTCTTGTTGGAAAAAGAGAAACTATTAGTCCAAGCAGCAGATGATTCTCATCCCGAAAGCCTTTTCTCTCATAAAGTGAAACATGAAATACTTCAGCGGATCGTAGACCCCACATTTGTTTGTGTAGCTTATCTATCAGTCACATACTCACAGTCTCCTGTCAGACTCTTCAGAGTGGTCAGAATAATTTGACTCTTTTTCTTTCTGAGCTCATCATCATCTCAATGACAGACAATTTCTGGCAGTTTTACCAGATGATTCTGTTTGTTTCCTAAAAGGACACTGGAAGACAATTTCAACTTTTTGTCAGGAATTCTTCCACAAAACACTTCGCACAAGCTGTCAGAAATGTTTGGCTAACAAAACAGGGCTAACTCTAACAGAGACACTGTAAACAGCCTTTAAAAACTGCCTGTTTTAGCAATATTAAGGCTACAAACAACCCATAATGCAGCACTCTCTGTGTGAGTCAGTGTTACACTGGTGTTCTCTCCATTCAAAAACAATATCAATGTTGTGAATATGTAAATGTCCAGTTCCTGAATATAATACAGCCCTCGCTTTTTCAAATACAATTTACACAAAAAGATATTCTCTTATATTCAGGCCAGCCTGGTATTTGCTGTTGCAAATAACTAGTAAACAGTATTAATGTATTTTTAGGAGACAGAGTTAGTACAGTATACCAGTCCAGCTATCCATTCCAAAGACTATGACTCCATTGTGACCTTTGTTTGTCTTGTTGCATATTAACAGATATCTGATGAGTGGATGTTGGCTATCACAGATAATCTCTCATTTGAATGTCACTGAACATTGCACTGGGATCTCGAGTTTTGCTCATTATCAAAGGTGCACCACCAAAGAGGTATTTAGAGTGGCTTAGCTCTGTGGATGATGTATGTGTTTATGTCATGCCACGCTGAGCCTGAGGAATGACTTGGAACCAGAATGAATGAGCCGTTGTGGTTTCTATAAGACAAAAAAAAAAAAAAAAAAGCCAGATTGCCGGAGGTAATTGCAGCTTTTTCACTGCTTCATAATCTCCAAGCACATGAAATCGACATATTGCGAAACGCAAATGGCGTAAAGCAATACACACATATTGTCTTTTTTTCATCAGTCTTAAGATATTCACATTGGTCAAACATCATTAAAAATAAAGCTCAAAGTTTGTTTAAAATGTGTAGTTGTAGATGCGTTGCAGTTCGAAAATAAATCAGAAAGATCAAATGAATCATCTTTATATGCCGAGGCAATTAGGCAAGTAAGGAGGTCTCCCATGTGCCAACGGATTCAGAGTGTGTATTTTTACTCAAACGTGAGCATTCATCATATCGCAGCGTGGTTTCCTGATCAGCTTAAAGTGTCCCTTAGGTGATTCTTCTTTAAAGACATTAATCATGAATGCTTATTACGCATGACCTGCTGATACCAGGTTTCTCCATTTATCTCAGGAAGGAAGACTCCCCTTGTGCGCGGTCAAATACTTACACCTGATCCTCTGAACCCCAGAAACCTCCCCCATCCCGCTCCTCATCCCCCCAAATTAGGAGAAATGGCTGTGAGATAGACTGGAGGTCTGCTGAAAAATGCTACTCAAAAGAGAAAATATAACTTTTTACAAATAACAACACTGAGAACAAAAGCAAACACATTTCACTTTTTTATTTTGCACAGTAAGTGCACTGTGTTTATGAAGAGACACAAATAGTTTGTATGGTGTTATGATATCCAATATCGTTACCAAGTCGTAGTGGAACAGTAACATCCTGTTTTCCAATGTTTTAGCTGCTGCCACTGCACTGAAAGTGAACATTTTCGTTTCACAGTGATTGCACATGATCGCAGGAGACACAACACCATCAACAGTATTTTATGGTACTTCTTGATTGCTGTTGCTGTTTTGTGTAACAACCACATTCTACCTATTTTTATGAGAAGAAAAAAAATATTCACACACACATAAACACATATATATTTCGTTGGGGATTTTTCCAGGAAATATCAACACCTGACTATGGCTCTATATGCTACTAAATGCTTTCTTAATGTCAGGTTAGTCCAATCACGAGGGATTTAACAGTTTGCACTTCTTAGCCTGACATCTATGTACTTAAAAAGCCTAATAATGACACAACACTGTGGTTTAAAGCTACTTTTGTCCAAAAAGCATTAATCTGTCCATCCTATGTACTGGAGGCAGAACTGGGGAACATAGCACCCTTTGTTATGCTTCCCATTATGCGCCATATGCTGTAAATCGGGGAAAATAGGAGCCTGAGAACATAGGAATGACCCCCATTCAAATGAGTAGACCTTTCTTTTTTAAATTATGCAAACTGAATAATGTTGATGCAGCAGTTAAGTCTAGAGAGCATATGAAACTGAACCCTTCAATAGATACGAACTTTGTGAGGCTTTTAACATTTCAATTTTGCTGAGACAGAGAAGTGTAAGAGATTGTTTTCCAACCATTGTACTTACTGAAGGCGGACAGAATGACAGAAACTCATTGCAATGTAATGCAATCTAATAATGCCATTGAGGTTAAATCAACAGCTCTCTAACACAACTAACTGTACTGTTACCGTACTGCAGGGCTATGCTACTTGATTGTATTATTTCATGCTGTGTTCCTGTTTCTCACCTTTGTAATTCCATTATCTTATATGATTAATGGGATATTAAAAGTTCTTTTATTGCCTTCTTATGGCCTTTGAAGAGACACTGCTGAAGATCACAGTCACTCTTCTAGCCTGCTAGCTTGAATCATCTGCACCTCCAAGCTTCAGGACATAGAGCTACCAGGCAGAGTGTGTCTGTTTCAGAGGCTTGTACACAGGGAGGGTGAAACAAAGGTTATGGAAGCTCTTCAATATTTTACAGGGGAACCCCTCCCATGCCATAATTAGATAGATTACCTGTTAGCCATGCTCCTGTGTGCAGAAATGTTTTTAAACTGCTCTAACCTCCAGGCAAATGGAAAGGAAAGTCAAAAAGAATTACACGCTGTCCGGGCAACAGTGAATGCGCTATTAATGGCCACAGCAAAGCAACACACACACACAAAAAAACCTTTCTCATGTCGAGTAGTGATTAATTTTTTACTGGTTTGGAGTACAAAAGGTTTGGTTAAAAATTTAAAGGCCTTGTGGCTGACAGTGGCAGTCAGATGTCGAGACAGTTCAATCACTCCCTACCCAGGCTGTTTGTGTGCTGTTGCTCCACATGGGGTTCGCAAACTGTGTTTATTTATCTCCAGTACAGTGGCATACCATGTAATACAATACAATAACATGCCAAAATAACAACCAGGTTTTCATGCGCAAAGATACAACAGTACCAAACTTTTCGTCATAACTGAAACATAACCCACCAAAACAATGAACAGTTGTACAAAAAGTTTCTCTGTCAGACAGCATATGATATGCTACAGTACTTTAGTAAACATTAAGATTGCATGTTTGAACTAGTCCCTCATTACACTAGCACTTTTTAGTGTCCACACTAAAGATTTTAAGCATCATTTATCGTATCCACTTACTTGGTACAAAATTAGGTCATGGAACCCTTTTATTCACAGATGCTCTTCTACATTAATTTGAAAGATGTTGATGATTTACTGATTTTACAAAATCTAGATTTTGTTGTGAAACATGTTCTTCAACATGCTGATAAATAATGTGTAACAGCAATGCACATTCCATTGGACATCTGTGCAAACATCAACATTTCTGTGTGCATGGTAAAAAACATCTGTGGCAATTTTTTAAGTGGAGCTTAGTCTATTAAAACTGTTGACCTTAAAAAATGACCTCTTTGTTGCAGAATGTGTGTCTGCATGCATGTTTCACATCTTTTTGTATATTCTAGTTTGATGTGTTTCCTAACTCTTAGAAGTAGCAAATTACATATATTTTACATTACTGTTGAGGTTTTAGGCTCACGCCCTCAATTTTAAAGTTATGTTATTTGTGCATGGTTGTGTAGTTTATGGCAGTTCTGTAAATGGTCTTTTGATGCGTTTGATTGAAGATTTGAGAGTTGTCAAACCACCTCTCTGACATTCAAGAACTATCAATTTTACAAGCATTGAATGCACAGTCCATTCGTTAAACGTTAATGAAATGCGTGCATGCTTTGTGAATGATCTGTTTTGATAATCCATTAAAAATTCAAAGAGCTTGTGAGTAAGATGTAATTATGTACATCCATAAATGTGGTAAGAAGGTTAGAGAAGGGAGAGTTCACTTTTAAAGTACACAAACTCTATCATACTTTAAATCGTTTTTTAAAGTGAACCTTTTTTTTTTAACTGAAGTGGGGATTCAGTGGTCTGCCTAATTCTTCTAATCTTTGGGTGGTCAGGAACAGAATCATTTTGAGGTTCATCTTTCTCAAAATGTTCCATAAATGCCATTTAATCTGCTGCATTGCATGAGGGGAAATGTATTTCCTCACACAGTGCTGGAGTAATTAATCGCTTGCTACTTTTCCAATATAATCACTTATGCTATATTTAAACCAAGTACAGTCTGTATGATGTTTCCCCCGTGGACAACAGGACCATCTGTGTTGTCATTTTTTTTTTACTGATGACACCAGTGCTTCAGTTGCACAGTGTTTCTAAACTTGGCCCAGGCTGGATGCAGTTGCCTAGCTTGTCTTTTGTATGTTTTCTATTCACGGGATCTTCATGTTCTCAGAGTTGAGCGCTCAGGTTACCTCATTAGATCAGGTGTTTTCCTGTCTGTTTCCCAGATTGTGGGACAGAGTGGCCAAAGGATATATGTCCATTGTGTTTAAGTTCGCAAAATATGTCAGACTGTGTGGCAGCATTTTGCATAGTTGTTGGGGGCATTATGTTGTGGTGGATCCTGCTTATGGGTGCTTCTCTGCACCAGGCCCTTGAAAGGTTGTGAAGGGTGACATGATTGCAACAAAATACACAGAAATCCTGGAGGAAAACTGCCTGCAGTCTGCAGAAAAAGTGCAAACAGGGAGACAGCGTACTTGCTAACAATACGACAAACATGAAGAATAGCTACAAAAAAAATAAATAAATAAAAAACTGTTAATGTCCTAAGGTGGCTTAGTCAGAGTCCAGACCTCTTTCCTGTCATGAATTCTGAGCAGGACTCAAAAATTGTTGTTTTCTTACAGGTCCAGATATGCAAAGCTGATACAGACCTCTTCACTTCCTCAAGCTTTTAGATACATTTATAATGATTTTTTTCCTGTTCGTCAGTCTCAAAAAATCCCCAATGTATCCTCTGTGATCCTAAATTGTTAAACAACAGAAGATGGAACATTTTCAGGAGAGGGACCACTTGCATGTGATCATGTGTACATGTACCCATCATATATCATAATTGAGTTTTAATCTATAATGCTGCTGGCTGGCTGCAATAGGGGCAAATTAACCCTTGCCAATTAGACTTAGTATAGATAAGGTTCAGATATTTAAATCACCAAACAGTGATTTCTGTCATCTTACATTCATCATACACTGACACTAGACCTCTGCCTCGGGGGCTTTTGTTGAATTTAATGGAGGTCAATTGTAAATGGCAGGAGGGGTTTTAAAAATAAAGTATGAGTGAAATCCTGATGCAATATTTCATCTTGCAGAGGCCAGATAAAGCCTAATGAAAAACGAATGCATCACTGTATACTGTGCTCCTCAAATGGCAGCCACACGCCTCCACACTTAGTCCATCAGTATGCAAAGCAATAGACAAGAGGCGTTAGAATCACAAGTCTCATGGGACTCCACCACAGAAGGGTTGAGGACATGCAAGTACCTTTCACATATTTAACTATATTTAACCATTCCTTTTCTCAGAGCACGGAGTAAAGGGGGATTGCGTAAAGAGATGTCAGATCCAAAAGAAAGGCAACGAGATATGCAATGTCACCGCCAGGCTATCAGGAGACTCTTTCTTTTTAATCAAAGGCCCCCATCATAATGTCCACAAGCCTCTGCCTGTTCATTTGCAGTGGTCTGTGCAGAGAGTTGCAAAACTGCTGGCATACTGAAAGCTCTTGCTCTCTCCCTGCTGCGATTCTCTGTAGATCATCTTTGATTGACCCAATTAGGCGAGTCCACCGGGTGATGCTTGCTGCTTATTAGTGTTTCACATTGGCTTAATCATTGGATGCAGTACGTGAATGAGGTGCAGAGCAACCTGGCAGAGGGCTGACACAGGCCTCCTTTCAAGTGCAAATGAAACCAAAGGATGGTAACCTGTGGTAACTTCAACAGCTGCTTTGGGTACTTATCAAAACAAATCCTAATACAATTCAGTAGGTCACTAGTTAGGAGATTTACAAAACCTTATTATATCTTGTGTGTGTGTGTGTGTGTGTGTGTGTGTGTGTGTATTATGTAGTTAAGGACAGTAACGTTCTTGTTTGACTTTCATTATATTAATTCTCCAACAAGCAAGCAAGCAGGCAAGCCAATCTAATTTTCTCCCCAGTGACAGTTTCAAGCGTGTGTCAGCCAACATTTTTGCACATTATTTAAAAAATTCACAGCATTTGTGACATCCTTTCAAGACATAATGAAGCAATATTTTATGTGATGAACTGCAGAGAAGTGGGATGTGAAAGAAGCGAGCAGCAGAGCATTGTGCTACAGATGCAGGTGAACTCCCTTGTGTGACGGATGGAGGGGAAAAGGTAATTTGTGAAGAGACCTACCTGCCAAGATGATGAAGAGTTTTCCTTTGTTGATTTTCCCAAAAGTGTCTCCCAGTCATGAGTCATAAGAGAGCAGAGCTTACAGTGACACCTTGACTGGCAATCGGGGAGAGGTAGTCCATTCTTGAAGCTTTGTGTGCGTTTAAAATAAAGAGTATCATTATGTTTTGATAGGATTTCGCTGTCATTTGCAGAGGTAATTCCTCTTCTCTGTGTGACATCGCAGCCTCTGGGCTTACTGTATGACAGTGTTTGTAAATAGATTAAACTTTCCTTAAGGAATGCGATAGGCATTCAGTAACCTAGACGGTAGTTCCATATTTGGAAAAAAAAGAAAGAAAAAAGATGCAACATGTTCCTGCTGCTTGTTGTTTGAAATGTGAAGAGTGACTGATGTCTGGAACTTTTAACCCAGAGGTTGTGATTGTTGTCGTAATAAGTATGTACAATAAACAGGCATTATCAGAACCTCTGGAGAATAAAGTTGTGCTTTTGAAAGTTGCCATCATTCAGATTTTACTGTCCAAGGACAAACATGCATATCCGACTGCCTGCATAGAATGAGGAATTATTTCATGTTAAAATACTGTTTTGACCATTTGAACCATTCATTGTACTTTGAGTTGGTTTCCACTGCTCCACCACTATTTCCACCAGAGTGTGACTCATACACAGACTGGGGCTTGGTCCAAAATCAAATATATTTTGGCCCCTGCATGTTTGTTCCATTGAATTTAATAAGGTGTTTACTGAGCTGATGCATCACTGCCATTGCCCATGGCATTTTTGAATGTGTTCAACACACCAAAGAGCAAAAGACCTTCATTTTAGTTTCAAACATATCTGTTGCGGTGAACCAATGAGCCTGGAGAGGTTAAGTTCAATATATTCTTCTGTGGCCACTTCAGTTTCAGCAGTACCTCACTGCAGAGCCCCTTTCAATGATGCTGCAGTGCATAAATCTGAGAAAATCGCTCATATTCTTCATCCTGTCATCAGATATTAATGACAGAAAGATGGCTATGTGTTGGGAGCAGGTTTGATGTACACATGACAGTTTTATAATTATTTGAAGTGTGATGAAGTAGGTGTTAGCTAATTATTCAAGTCACTGCAGGGTGTCTGTAATCTGAATATTGTATTCAGAGACTTTGCCAATTTTTGCTCTGTTATTCTGTGAAGTCAACCTTTTTGAAATGCTTGTACATGTCTTCAAGCTCCTGTATTTTGCGTATGTTGAATTCAAAGTCGAAGCTGTTTGCGGTTTGATTCAGAATTTAATCACGTTTGCGCTTAATGAGGTGACTACCTGGAACTGAAATGATAAAACTGCACGAAAGGTGTTTGTGCAGAAGTATTTAAATATTTCACACATAGAGAGATGCACTGTAGACAGCTGTTGTTTCAACAAACCGCATCAGCCTGAGCACATCCCTTAAGTGAGATGCAGTCAGGAACACATCAGGATCCCCATCTGTCATAAAGAGATGGAGGCTGGCCCAGAGGAACTCGCACAGGTAGACCCAGTAAAGTCAATAATCACACTCTCTATGCATGTGTAATGTGCTGTCAAACTGCATGATGGTGCAACATCCTCATTTGTTCCCAATCAAATTTAATTAGAAGTTGTAAAGCCCTCATGACACACCTCCTTTGAGCAAACTGTTCAGAGCTGTAGTGTAGTTGGGACTGCCTTTACGAAGCTTAGACAACACTTAATGGCAATGCTGTATGTTCATTATTGCAATTGTGTCGTACACTGTATTTCTTAAAGAGCGAATGAAGGCTCCTTCATTATGTTCAGCGATGAATGTAAACAAATTGAAAAGCTGCCAGCAGATTTTTAATTTGTAAACAGAAGTACAACCTTCTCTACTCAATATCTACGTACAAGCCAGATTCGTCACAGATTAAATGAACATGTTGTTGTGATTGTAGTTGTGGCGGGGCAAGGTCAAGGTTCTGATCAGGATGCTATTTGGTCCTTGATGCAGTGTCCCATTCACCCACAACAGCTTTTTGATGCTGTATTATACTCTTAGAGAATATATAGTTATCTTGACATTGAGAAGTGCAGTTGCTGGTTTATGAGTACAACAGTACAGTACTAAGAAGCTGTGTTGCAATTGACCGACCGAAGTTCCATTCACCAAAAACGTTACAATGCACAAACACTTCCAAAGAGTGTTTTTTTTTTCTATTTTTTTATTACTGTAGGCGATCAAACAGAAAAGTATTGTATAGAGTAAGTTTAATATATATATATAAGCTTACCATTTCCATTCACGCCTTCTTGATTTATTTGTTAGGTTCAGTTTTTATTTATGGTGATCAGCCATGGTAACCACTCGTCATGTTAACTACCCAGTTCTTGTGTTTATTGCAAACAAATTTCTGTCATGGCTGATGGGCGCTAAAATGCATTGATATATATATGTATAAAGTCTGACACAAGATTTAGAACTTAAATATATAAGCTTTCATAGTTTGAATGACTTTTAACGTGTCAAGCAGAAACATTTACTTCTATTATTATTTTAACCATTTGCTTTATTTCAGGGTTATTCATTGTGAACTTGAGATATCACCAGTGCTAAAAAAAACAAAAACAACATTTGCTCTATTTGGTACCCATAATGCTGTCTGTCAAAGGAGTGACGCCCTCTCACAGTTGTCACAAGTGCTCTGTCTCGTGTCTCCCCTCGGACTGCATTAGTGTCAGCGTGCGCTCTGCTCTCCACATTGTGTGTAATCATTGCTTTGTCTCTGGTGCCCTGACACACACCTCACTGCATGCAACTTCCGCAGTCCCACCGGTCCCCCGCCACCAAATCTCTCTGCGCCACTGAGCTGCACTCGCCTCACACCTAAAGGGATTGCTGTCACGTTGAAAAGGCCAGGCTTGCTATGCCTGACAACTTGCGTATTTGTACACTGCGATGCAAATGTTTCCCCACTGATATTGTTTTGTCACTTAATGGTGACCCCCACCAGTGCGCCATTAAGAGCTAGGCATTCCACATTCGCACAGAAACGAGGCATTTCTGTAAACTCGTCCCCATAGGACATTTTCAATACTTGTCCTTCTTCTTATCTATGTGCTATTGTATGCCGCACAAACCCATTTTCTGCTTTATTCGTCCCCCGCTGCATGATGTTGCTAGGAACCCATGGGGGGGTGACAAGAGCCCTTCACCACTTTCTCACTGAAAACTTTGTGCTTTTGTGTATGGTCTTATTTCTGTGTTAAGATGACACCTGGGAATAATCCTGGGGGTTTTGACATAAGTGGAATTCAAATTAACTGGTTTAAATGCTATAATCATAACAGGCATAATAACTATTACAACTTTGGATATGTTTTGATCATGTCCTTTATTTCATTTTCACTTTTTTCTACACTCAGCTCTGAATAAACAGAAACATACTTTCAACTAAAGCTGTAAATAGAAGCAAAACTTTATATATATATACACAAAATTCCCTACAAATGGAATTTGAATGGAGGTTTAATTACTTGTTTGGAACACCAGTTATTCAGAATTTGCAAACTTCATGTAATTGATGTGACCCAAAAAAACATAAGCAAAAACACATATTGCTTTGGAAACAATTTACATTGAATATGAACAGTAATAAATCATGTGTTCTACTTTCCAATGCAGCCTGCAACATATGAGCCATATGGCACCATATTCTTTGCTTCCACATAAGGGATTGGCCTGTCTCCGTGGCGCACAAAGTTTACCCTGTTACCTGTCACCACCTCAGCTTTGAGAGACTTCGTGTCAGCAATCACTGTCACGAGTCACATGGTTATGAATAAATTCTAGTGGTAACACTTTGAGCCTTTCCCCTCTCTTGGTGGTGTGCAGGCAGAGCTGTCACGGAACCCTTTCGAGTTTCATTTTTAGAAACCTTCATTGGCCAAGATTTTTAAAGCTTTCCTTGTAACAGTTTTTTTTTTTTTTTTAAATCATTTTTGTAATTTAGCTTGCTGACTGTTGACGGCCACAGCAAAGATATCATAGTATTGTGACCGGTTATCAATAAAAACACTCAAGTTCAGAAGATTGGCTTGTCCTTGAAAGTTAATAGCTGTCATTACATTGTCTAAAAGCAATGCGTTTTCACAATGTAGGGATTTCAGATTGTTTTGCACACCTTCCTTGTACGCTACTATCAAGTTGGGTGTGCGGAGCATGGGTAAGCAAGGCTTTCTTGTCATCTTGTGAAACGTTCACTAAAGGTCAGAAAGATTAATTGAATGTATTCCACTTTTCCATACGAGTGCTCTACAACAGTGAGAGGCCTTGTCTCCAGTTTATGCAAAAGTTGAGGATGTGTCGAGGGAAAAAAAGTACACTGTCTGTTGAAACCTTGCTGCTTTCAAGGACATGCCATACATAACACATAAATACCTGAGGGAATATGTTTTTTTTCCCCTTAATAGTACATCTTTTACAGTATATAGAATGAAGTGCATCCTGTTTCCTCCCCTTTTTAATTAATTGTGAAGACTATGATACTTGCATACTTATGTGGACGCAGTTTCTAAATAGAGGGGAGCAGAGCAGCCATATGGTGTTGTCTGACATGAAGAAATTAGGCCACCAATGCTGTCTGTTCATTGTCATCAACCTGGCCACCTGCTTTGCTTCTGCAGTGTAGAAACTAGCGTAGACCCCCCTCCCACTGCCGCTTCCCCAGTCCAACTTGTTATATCTTTATAAAACAAGCCTTAACAGAAAACCAAACTATTGAGGGGCAAGTCAAATTTTGATACAAATTAGCTGGAAAGGCCAGTGGAGGTTGTCTGGCTTTATTCCAGCCAATTCAGTAGTTCCGTCTATTAATAAAAGTAAACAGATATGTTTGTGGCTTGAGTGTGATGATGCAGATGGTTAGATCGGCCCCTGCCACATCCTCTTAGGTTGTGTCCTTGACGTAGAGTTTCTGGGTGGTAGTGCCAAAGCCCACACACTGAGTAGCCTTACTTTTAAAATGGTGTCCAACCAGCATTTTTTTTTCCGTGTAAACAGGACTTTTTTTTCCCCCTTGTGCTTTCTTCTGGGACATGCACACATTTCACCAGACCCTCCAAGACATTCTCGAGTTGTGATATGCCGGTGAGAAAACGTGGTGGGACTGAGGCTCAGACTCTCAGTCAGTAGACAGTTACTTAGGTCGCATTACAAGCTGCCGGGTCCCACTCAGAATAGACACATTTAAAGCAGACCTCAATGCCGAGAGAACAACCTCAGGGGACAGACTACACACTCTTCCTGAGGCACTTAATTTTTTTCGGTGTCTGAATTAATTTTTCATCATTGTGCTCCAGACTCAGCGCGGCTCCATGGTTTCACTGATCTACAGTGCAGCGAACTGTCATATCCATTTGGCAACAACTCACAGGCTACACCCAGCTGCTATGTTTGTGGCTTTGGTATGATGATACAGATAGTTATTTAGATTGTCCTCTGTCGTATCAGCTTAGGCTGTGTCCTTGACTTTTGGATGCTGCGAAAAAGTGCCAAGGCCCACACAACGCCAGGCAGCTTTGGTTTTAAAACTCCTTCCAACTAACACTTAACTCTTTGCTGCCAAAACTGAATTCCATTACTATTTTACTGGTAATGAGGTTTTGCCTACCAAAAAACCCCCAAAATGAAATTTACCAATTTTCAGCACATTATCGATACTGTTGTCTTGTAAAAGCTGTGAAATGTATTATTTGTATGATCTGCCACGAAGCTCTAAAGAGGCTCGCCAAAAACCTTTGGTCCAGACAGAAGATGGGTATTGGCACATGTCTCAGCCACTGGGTGAAAAGAGTTAAAAGGTCTCCTCAGTTGATTTGGCCCCATCAACTGTCAACAAGTCTTCTAGGCCTTTGCTTGAACCTTGAATGTGTTGGATTCCGGCCTCGTTCTGGTTTTGCAGGGAGGTTTTTACTCACTGCGGCCCCACGGAGCCTGAGGAAGGATTAAAGATTGATGAGAGCTCTCAGAATCAGTTTATTGCTCCAGAGATCCTCGCATGTGTTATGAGTGGGAAGATTGTGTTGCTGTTTTTCCTCATAGAAGTTCATGAGGCTGGCACAGCACTGAAGTGTTTGACAATCAAGGTTGGATTGGTTTTTTCTTTTTTTCTTTTTTTTTTGCACAGCAGATAGCCTTTGGATTGCCAGAGAGCTGTGAGTAGGCAACAGTACAGTATATTCTGATGTGAAATGTGATGAAATGCTTGTGGTATCAGGAAGAGAGGCTTTCATATTTCCATAGACTCATGCATTTTGCCTGACTTCAAAGTTGATAAGGGCTACACTCACTCACTATTGCAGATAATACCTGGACCATCTTGAATAAATTTTCACTTTTGCCCCTTTGGTGCACTACATCTGTCAGAAAAGAACATGAAGCGTATCAGTTCAGCTTCAGTGGAGAAATATAATGCACTTCAGTGCAGCTGGATTTGGAGGTACTTATGTTTAGACTCAATGCTGTTTATGAACTCTTATGAGAACATGTAATGCATAGAGAAGTTAGTGAGCCCTAGCAGTGTAACTAGTTTAACATTTTCCAATAGTTACAACAGTCTCCATCAGTTGTTTTTATGCACATTTTCAATTTGTGCATAAACCAACCTGAGTGAAAACATTGGAAATTCCCCCCCAAAAAAATTAAAATATGATAAAAGCACTTGGCTTAGGTGGAAAATTTGTATCGGTAAAAGCAAAATGCAACCGTCCATTTAAGCTGCTGCTCCGCACAAGAGACAAAAATTGCACCAGACAAAAGCATCAGCTCTTTGTGGAAGGATGAGAGACTGTAGCGTTCCTCAAACTAATACATGAAACAAAAATTAATGCCATATCTCACGTTGTCCGCATTGTTTTCATTTGTCTGAGGTAACCTTCAGTAACCTTGACAACACTGTTAGTTGCATCATCTCATTGCGGCAGTGGTTTGATGGCACCTGGCTGGAGATTTAGTGCCACCAACTGTTTATCTTGATGCGCCCAACTCCTAATCTCTGTAAACAGATATCTGCATATGAATGTAGAATATGTGGACAAAGGAAGTGTTCTGGTTCCCGTTTGTAGTCTGAGTAGTATTGGCCAATCATATTTGAGCAGACGTTGGTTGCATGCAGGGAAACAATCCATGTGCAGAGCAAAAGAGGTGAAACACATTCGCTAAATCATATCGTTTGAAGGTAATTAGCTTTTTTCTTTTTAGCTTTTTTAGAACATTCATATGCACGTATCTGGTTATAGAGATTAGCAGAAATATTGAGTTCTTAAGTTTTGAAAGTCAAGTTGCTAATCGGACTCTAAACAATGAATGGTGCAAGGAAGAGAAAGCTTTGGTCCAGATATCCAGTGTCTGTTATTCCAATATCTGCTGGCTACACCGGAAGCCCCAAAACACTGGCCATTGCCCCCAGAGGCTAAATTGTCAGCAGATAGCCAATGGGCTCTGAGCTGGCCCACTTCATAATATTCATATAGCGAAAGTGTAGGAAAACGCACAGTAATTCGCTTTTTACCACAATTTTTCTGGAAAATCTGTTCTCTCTATCGCAAACCGTTGACTTTTGTTTATAGCAGATTAAGTACTGAGTTGTAAGACTGATACTTCAAATTAAATTAAATTTGAGTTTAAGTAGCTAAATTTGACATTGCTCTCAGACCACAGGCATATAAAATAGGCCTACAGTGGAGATTTTTTTTTCTTTTTTCTATAAAAATATTTCTCTAGTTCAAAAGCCCTTTGTGTCCCACTTTGACAACAATTCAAAGTATTTAGATATATTCGACATAAACATTCATTCTCTCAAAAAATCTCAGCGCACCTACGTCACCGGATGTGTCACTTTAACTGCATCTCATATTATCAATCAGCAGATGGAGTTAGCTCAGTTATCATCATGCAATCTAAGTATGAAACTTCTACTTTTTTTAGAAGTAAATTTAAATTTAGTTGTCAATGGTCCAATTACTTTTTCAAGTTTTTGCAGGTTTCCACCGTGCCACATATTGAATATTAACACAAAATATTATCTGTCGGTAACTTCGGTTTAAATATCTCTGCAAAAACTCATATCTGTCAAGCCTTAATGGATACATTTGAAGCAGACCTGGAACAGTGATAGAAATCTCTGTGGGGACAAATAACAGACTGTATTACAACACATTAATTTTTTGGTGTTGAGTTTAATTTTTCATCCTTGTGCTATAGACTCAGCATGGCTCCGTGGTTTCACTGATGAACAGTGGAGCAAACTGTCATCTCCTTTTGGCAACTACTCACAAGCTACACCCAGCTGCATCCTACGGCACGGGGTATAAGGGGGAAGGGGGCCCCTGCTAACAACACAGGGCTTTATTACCTGGGAAATTAATGATCTGAGAGACTAAGATGTAATGGCTGAGCCATCTGCAAGAAATCATCCTAGAGAGGACCTATCCCCTTTCCGATCTGTATCTTTCTGTTCAGCCATAATGCTCCAGGAACATAAATCAGTGAGCTAATTCATACTGTTTAAGGTGAAGACACCACAGTTAGCAAACACAACATTATGATTGATTACCTGCAATTATTCTTAAATAGGTTAAGTTATGTCTTGTGATTTGTTTTGAGACTATTGATGATTTTTGCTTGTAATTCATAAATGTGATTACTGACAGCAGTTTGAAATATCTTTCAAAAATATAAGGATGCTTTGTTGATGTTTCCCCAAGTATTTTGTTGTGACACTTCGTGACCTTTTGAAAGTATGCAGTACACTGTAGTGTGAGTTACTGGGAGAAGACTGGAGCTAAATGAAGTTGTAGCTGATGTCATTACTGGTGCAGGCCTGGTTTCTATGGAGTGGTAGAGCTGGGCCATTGATGATTGGCTGACAGGGTGTTGAAAAGAGCCAATAGAATCGCCGTGCTTTATGTGTGGAGAGCACACACACCAATAGTGAGTGAGCAAGCACCCCCTGTTGCACAGTTGTAGAATTTACCCTTCTGGCTCCATCTTCAGCCCTGCTGGGGTGCACTAGTCCACAGTTTTTAGAGATTATAACCTACAGTAACGGTCCACAATGCCACAAGGCCTCAACAGTATTCTACTTTAACGGCAGATTTACTCCATAAACCCTGAGGATCCTGTAGCTGGATTTTGTTGCGCTGCTCTGTTCTGTGAAGAAGGCATTGTGAGCTCAGAGTCGGGAGAAAGGAGTTGATGAAAATCAGGCATTTGCACCATGGCTGGAAAAAAAAAAAGCTTGGGCCTTTCACAGTGAAATTTGATAGGATTATGTAGATGATCACACTACAGGAATGAAGCCTGACACCAAACTTTGTCCAACTCTATTAATTGCCACAAGAGTCCATTCACTATCTGCAGAATTTTTTGTCCTTCGAAGGTCACTTTGCACAAGATTAAATAATATGTTATTAATTTGATAAATTCCATTATTGCCTATTAACTATTCAAACATGCTAATAAATCATGTCAATAAATCATTTGCTAACTTGCAAGGAGAGGAAATGAAATGGTTTGGTTGGATTTGAACAAAAACTGCTTTTGGTGGTAGTGGAAGTGTTTAATCTTTCTCAACAGCTGCATCTTAAGTCCTTTCTCGTTGAGTCGACGTCTCAGAGCTTCACATGCCGGAAATATCCTCAGCTCCTCCGGAGCATCCACACCTTTTTTCTTAGGGAGAGCATGTTGTGTTTGTCACATGTCTTGTGAACACGTCCTCACCTAGACATCCTTGCCCCTTTAATTGAGTTGTTAGCCAGACTGCCGTTCAGCCTTATATACTGTACACGACCCCTCATCTGACAGGGTGCAGAACCAGGAGGTTCCTCATATGAAAAGCTCTGACCTTTCTTTTGTGGTGCAATCAAATGGGGCTGCCTTGGTCCTTGGCTCTGAATAATTAATTCCTCCCCTCAGTAGGAGTGTTTGCTAAACAGTGGGGTCCTCTGCAGTTCACTTTTTCTGCACCACTGCCACTGCACCCTAGGGGAGAGACGAGTGTACGCTTTAGTCAGACTTAAGATGTGCCTTTCAGAGAAAAGAGAGACAGTCAGGAGATATTGGAAAGCTTCTCTTTTCTTTTATTTTCTTTGCTGAAAAAGAGAACATGCATACAAGGAAAGGTAGTGAGCAAACTTTGCATAATTCTTTGCTCCTTTTTTTATGCTATTTATAACAGTGGGACTATTTGTCGTCAAAATTAGTTCGAAATGGGACTCATTACACTTGTTTGTTTGTTTTTTTTTCCTCAAAGCTTAAGCTTCCTTTTCATAGCTGTGTGTGTGTGTGTGTGTGTGCGCGCGCGCTGATCCACTAAATTTGTCTGTAATGTCAGTTTACTTGGTAATACACCCATGACAAGAGGTTAATTTTACTTGGGAGTCCTAATGTAATGGTCATCCCTGGAGTGGATTGGCTTGCAGGACAGCCCTAACCTAAACCATTTGTTACTCTTCCCGTCCGGCAAACCAATCCCCTGTGAGGGGGGTCCTAATGTAACGCCCCCTACAGCATTTGCCTCGTAACAGTGTCATCTCCACCCCCGGTATACACTCTTTCATCATCCATAGAGGAATAATATATTGTAGGGAGATGCTCCTGAACCGTCCTCCACTGGCAGTGTGTGTGACAGCCACTTTGATCTCAATGTGAGAGGCTGAAGCTCCAGGAGAAATTATCAATGAGATGGGGAAAGAGAGAGAGAGACAGGAAAAGAGAGGAGGTGGGAGCAGTGCACGGTGGCGTGGTGTGCTATGTGTGTGTGTTGGGGATGTTAAAAGTGGCCCATCCAATTAGAAAGTGATATTTATTATTTAGTGCCCGCGGCTCATGAGCGTGGGCAAAATGAAAAAACCAAGAAGTGTCACAACATTTATGAAACAGGTATTATTTGCTATTCAGTGCTCTTTAATTATAAACATATAATAGAAGTTGCTTTTGTGGCAAAGTATTTCCAAAATACCCCATACCCTGCACCCTGCAAACATCTAGCTCAGTGTATGCAAGGGGGCAGTGCAGGACTTCATTAGAGGAGACAAAAACCTCACAGCTCAACTTCTATGAAAGCTTCATTTAATCTAAACCCTGTGATGAAGCATTAGCAGTGATCCAGCTCCACACTGGGTCTGCATAAAAGCCAGTGGATTCGGTCACAGAATAAATAATAACCTAACCTACTTTTCACTGGCAAAATATCAGAGGATCAAACGTATTTGAATTTGAACAACAGTGTCTTTGTGAAGTATTTGTCATCACAGGATGGTGAAATGATGACGCAACGCTTGTTTGTTTATTCATAAAAACTGACTAGCTTTTTGTTTTTGAGTAGTCCGTTGCTATGGATTTAAGTATGTTTTTGACAATGTACTTCAAGCAGTGTTGACACGCTGCTGCCTCTCCTACGAATGAGACATGCACATAATGCAAGGCATCTTGTTAGAAGTGCACTCAGAAGAAGAGAACACAAATCAAATGTAACACGCAGCCATTTGTTTATGAAGCTGACATGAAAATTAATTCTTGACCCTGGAAAATGAAGGCTCCTGAAAAATCTGGGAAGTGGACTTAGAGTAAACATTATGTTGTCAAGCTATGTTTATATTCATGCACATGCATTATTAGTAATTGTTGCTTAAACTAAATAGTACGGATGCCTCAAATTCACATTAAACTCGATATATCCAGCCAAGGTTGAAACAGTGTCACCAGCAATAGGAAAAGACTTGGTTTTTAAAGAGCTTTTGATTGACCTACTTATGACTCTTAAGAAATGAACCATAAATCTCATCGAGCTATATATCCATACCTGAAACAGTAGAAAAACGAATCTAAAAGAAACCTCAAAGAACTCTGGAGGGAAAAAAAGAAACAGAAATGAAACTGTGAAGCATAAGCATTATACTGCCTTTTATAACACGAGAGGAAAAACACTACTTGGCAGATCTGCATATGAAAAATTGCAGTGTAATGAAGACATATTAGCCCAGAGAAATGTTATTATGGGTGTAGGGAGGGGATTGTTTTTTCATAGGGAGATCAGAGATGGTGCTGTCCTCCGAGTTGCTTTCAGTCTTGATCTCATCTGTTTGGCATGAAGGGGGAGCTGTGGCTCCTCCTGTCTGACCAAGGTTACAGCTGCGGGGTTCACGGTGTGCCTCGCACATTTTCTCACACTTTTCTGGCTGCGCTGTGCCACATTGATTTAAATGTATCTGTTGAGGGGAAAATAATCAATGCAAATTCCCTAGCAGTGCAGCCAACAAATAAGACATGTCTGATTCATCAAGCGGACATATGCTATAAAGACCACTCTCTCTCTCCTTTGTCCCATTTCTCTCTCTCTCCCTCTCTCTCCCTCTCTCTTGTCTCTCTCACCTCTGGGCCACTTCACCCTTTTTAACTCTGTTCACCTTCTCTGTCTAAAAACTCTTAGCCTGAATTAGTGGAAGGAGCTTTATGCTTATACTTATACCTATGGAATTGCAGCATAGCCATGTAATTAAGGTAGGTGCAAATATACTTAATAGACATTTTAAGTAGCTACTGTTTTGTGTTCTTAATTGCTATTACTGATTTTTTGCAACATTGAATGAGGGGAAAAAGTCAATACAGCCTTTCTGTAAACCTCTTCTTTATAGACTGGTTTTCAGTAAAATAATATGAAATGTTCTCAAAAAAGATTAAACATAAATACATTTTTTAAAATGTCTTTGTTTATCTAACACAGTTAATTTGAAACATGCCCCTAGTTCTTTACCACATTAAAATGAAAGTAAGTCAACATGTTGAACAGGAAGGAAGTCTCACCTGACACCTAACCTTAACATTTTGTTTTGCTCCAGCTTGAACCTGGTCAAACGGTCTGGCTCCTAACAAGGGCAGAGTGTAGCCTGTGTATGTAAATTCACTACATGTGTGAGAGAAATAAAGGCAGGGGCTATTTGGAAATTCCTGTGTGATGAAAGGGAAAGAATATCCCCCAAAAAATGATTAATGTGGTGTTCAGGTACACAGAAGATTGAGTGATCCTGTCATCACACCATATGGTACCAATTTATTCCGGCAAGCATAAGGCAAACTCAGTGGAGGAGCTCTCACGACTGTGCCTCCACCACTTTCCTGAAAGAGGAGGAAAAAAAAACTATATATGTTTAGATTAAGAACATGAACAAAAGGAGATGCCCAGACTGCATCCAAATTTTAAAATTGTTCAGTTAAGCGCTGCTCGCTATCGGTCCAGTTTTATTTTTAATTTTGAAATGTAATTTATTGTGTAGGTGCAGACTTAGAGAAGGGCCATAAGTAATTGCTTTGGACATACTGCTGAAATACCCTCCCACTATTACCAGTGTTATTATTGGCATGTTCCCACATTCTATTGCTGTTTTTTTTACATACATGGAAAATTACATTAGCGACTGTGATGCAGAATAGTACTGTCAGTGAGGGGTGTGTACGGCTTGGAATACTGCACTCGCAAGTGTCGTGAGCATCGTCTTGCGTTTTCCTGCTCCTCCTCCTCCTCCCTCCTCATCAAATATCGGTGAAGCCATTTTGGATGAAAGTTGACTACGAGTTTAGGAGAAAATCTGCCTGGTTTTATATCGATGAAGTAATTCCTCAAATCTGGACCAGCAGATGCAGAATAGTGGAAGCATTTCAACAATACAGCTTATTATTTTGACAGCAACTCCAGAGGTTTCATTCAGGGTACACACTCACTTTTTTTAAATATAGCCAGGTAGGAGACAGAAATGTAGTTTGGATCTGACAAGCCTGTCGAATCAGGCTGAGGGCTGTAATTTGACATGGTTTGTTCATCCTCAAGCACTTAAATAGGATATTTTCCCAGAAATAGAGATTCTGAAATGCTCTGTGTAACTCACTGACCTTAAAGCGACTCCACTAGAAATATTTTAGGAACAGTAATTCTAATGCAGCAGTGTAAATATCCTGAGTACATTTAACCTTGTTGCTAGAGTGTTGACTTAATTGTATAAATGATCAGAATGATGCAACAACGCTGTGTTTGTTGTTGTTGTTGTATCCATACTTCATGTTTTATTTTTATTTTTTAAATAAACCATCCAGTGAAATATCACTACTGCAGTGGGTAAGGCAGTCTCAGACTATGCAGTGCTTGACATTTTGTGACGTTTCTGAGATGCAGCGAGTGCAGCTTCTTTGAATCACGTGACTTCGATATCTCCTTCTAATGCTGCTCAAACATGACTTTCAACTTTCTAATCTCCTATCTCGAGTCATAAGCGGAAATGAGTGTTTTTTGAAAATGCAGATGCCATTGGCAGAGGGGAAACAGGTTAGGGAGCTGGACTCCGAACACTTTTCTTTTTCACTACCTTGTTATTTGTCGCCTCACCCCTGCAGGGCATGCTGACAGGAACTGATAAACCTCTTTATGGGCTGAACTGAATTGGCTCCTATTATCCAAGGTGTGGAGCTGCTCAATGGTGGAAATAAAAGACTTTATCCACTGCCCATCTGCCCACCCGTCACTCTCTGCCCAGTTTTCAGGATTCCATGAAGCTGTGTCCCATTTGTGCTTGTAATAGTTATATATAGCTAGTTCCTGAAAAAAACAACAACAACAAACAAACAAAAAAAACAACACTAACGTCTTTTGAGAAAAATATATTTTTTGCCAAATGCCTCAGTTGAATACTGGCCTAAAAGCCACAGCTTTTGCCATGAAAAATAAATTGCAGTCATAAAAATATTTTAATACATGATTGTAACTGCTGTTGTATCATATGGGTGTATATTTGGGGCATAACTGCAACATTGAACAGAGAAAAGGGATTTGCTTATAGAGGAACGGAGCCAGGTCTTTAATGTTTTACTTCTAATCAGGGAACTAAAACCAAGGAAATCTCAAGGAAGTCACTGCAGTGTCTTTTGGCTCCCTAAAAAGCCGGTCTGTGATTCCACTGGCATCCTATCATCGTAACAGTGTTTGTTTGAAGGATACTGCTATCGTAGCGCTGTCTGATACCAACGGCGAAGAAGTACATATTAAAAAATCTTACAGTTGTGGTCACATCTTTTTACCCATGTTTCTTGTTGACTGTATGCTAAGTTTTACAGTCTTTTTGAAACTCTACTATAAATTAGTGACGTCTCACACAGTGTACAAACTAAAACACTGATTTTTTTTAAAAAAGAAATAATTCAGATTTTTTTCTTCAGGGTTACTGTTCTGTAACTGGGCTTTTTCTCCATACATGATATGAAAGTTAGGATAACTTCATTTGAGGCTTCAGACATCAAGAAGATGTGCGGACTGGAGAAAAAAAAATGAATGAATGAAGGCTGTGACAGAGAACCAATCATGGAAAACAGTTAAAACAGTATTTAGTGTGTTATATTTAAAACGGTGTGCTGTGTTGCAGCTCTGTCCACAGCGAATGTGCATGCATTTTCTGTATGCATGCATGCATTATTAAGAGAATGATGGTGAACTGATCACAGGATATCAGTACTATATGTATGATAGTAATATATCGTAATCCTGTATGTTGTTTTGGTTTGTAGCTACTGTTTTTTTTTTTTTTTTGTAAAAAATAGTGCTATACAAATAATGTTTATTATTATATAGCCATATATATGTATATATACACTGTGTGTGTGTGTGTGTGTGCGTGCATATGCATATGTACATTATCTACGTATGTGTGTGTGTGTGTATATGGAGAGAGATAAATTGATATTTATTGATATATATAATATATATATATATATATATATATATATATATATATATATATATATACGTGTGTGTGTGTAGCTTTCCCAGGTCAACTGAAGTGTGCATGAAGATACAACATGGTGGCACAATTATGACAATAATTAAGTGTGGATAAAGGACTGCAAATAATTAGACAAAGAAAGATGAGTTTAAGCTAAGAAAACGCAATGATGAAGAGTTTACACACACAAACACACACACTCACGGATTCTGAGTCTGGACTTAGACACCAAGATATTTGTGAGTGCCACTGTAGGTAGTGTTAAGTATTGACATACTCATCCTCATCCAATACTGATGAACACAATCTGAACTGACTGTAGGTTGGCTCCTGGCTGCCGAACCATTGCCCACATCTCCAGTATGAATGAACTGGCAATCCATCACGTTTATCACGTTCTAATTACTGCATCGTCTTCATGAAAATGCAAAGACGCAACATGACAGTTAAAGCATGCTGCATTGACAACATGTGGAAGCCTTAAGGCAGAGCCAGTTTGATGCCTGCTAAGTGCAGGAGAATCTGTGCCTAAGTGATTTGTGTCTTAAAACGTGCTAATTCGGCGGGTTAGTTTTATATCCCAGATGTTTGCTTTAAGGTTTCACCAGTTCATCAGTTCTGTACCACACTAGAATAAATTGCGCAGTACATAGTGTACAGCTTTGTGCTTGAAATGCAAAGAGATTCTGTTCTTGATTGTAGGCTCACCTGAAAATAAGACATACTGCATGGTGACTGAGAGTTTCAGACTTTCTTAAGTCGCAACATAAATTATATAATCAAATATTTATTATTTTAAAGTATCATTTGTAAAGCTATATTAAAAACTCTGTTACTACTAAAATATTTGAGTCGCCTTGAAATGATATAACTATCAATGTGCTGTAGATGTGTAATTGTTCTTCAAAAATGGACATTAAATAGAACTTAGTGTCTGTACTCATTCACTGCCATAGACAATCATTTCATTGTCTATGGCAAGTAATTGTTTGCTATGAAGTTGGCTGTGATTTGACCTCCATAGCTTATCATGAGCAGACTGGTGTTTTAAGGAACCATGTAATCTCCTGTATTTAACTTCAAAATAATCAACGCTATATCATATATAGTTTTATTAGCCCTAGTGTGTTACGCAAATGTGTTGAATTTACAGATGCATTGCTGCTTTTCCTTTTAAAGATCACTTTATAATAATTAGCAAAAAGGTGACTGGCTTGAAAGCTTGCCAAATATATTTTTTTAAATGGCACAGTGTCAGAGTTCAGGCTTGATACAAGATGAGGACTTCTTGTAAAAAAAAAAAAAAGGAAAAAAAAGAGTTTACTTATTGAATGTCACTTTGAACAGGAAAAAATGACATGACTGGTGAAATGTCAGATTGTTCAAGGTGGCTGGATCCAGTTACGCTCACTTAATATTAGTGTCAATTGACTGGTTTAAGAAATACAGATGACAAGAATCCAAATCCTCGACGGGAGAGGGTTAGGCTCTGTGACAGGGAATCTCTCCCTAAAGCCAAGTGTATAATGACTGTGTTTGTAATGGAACAAATAGAGCCAAAGATGGATGTCTAGTTTACTGTAGCGCTATCTGTGGAGTTTTGGACCGCTTTAAGCAAGTTATCAAAGCCATCTGTTTGGGCCTACGGGCCAGGGCTGATTAATATAGCCACGAAATGAGAATGTCACAAAGGAGCTGAAGTCACAGGAACCGACTACAATATTACTTAAACTCAGTGAAGAATTTAACGCCTCACTCCAAAACATTTTCATTTTGATCCTTCACCATGGTAGCATCAAGGATGTAGAAGAAAGGCATGACTTCAGGTTATACTGTGTCATCACTGTCTCATTACAGAGCGAGCAAAATTTGTTTAAAAAACCTGCTTTGCGTACTTTCTGCGTCATATTTGTTGAGTGTCCTGTGGTGTCTGTGGGATGGTATTTCAGGGATACACACCCTGGCAGGGGAAATGTGGGTGGATCTATAAAGAGTCAAATGATAACATTTTGGTTTGAATTGATTGGTGTGATGGAAAAAAGATGAGGAAAACGGCTCCATGCCAAGAAGTGATTTCTTGTATTTTTGAGAGGAGTAAGTAGCTCAGCACAGACAAAGTGCTGTAGTGAGAAATTAAGGTGTCGTGTCAAATTTAAGTCGCCACAAAGTTACAGTTAGTTAGCAGTCAGTGAATTACTACATCTGTTATACTGAGCAATTTTAAAACAGCCTTAATCTTATTAGCATTTAGATGGGCATGCTAAATGGGATATTGCACCAGGACACAATATAAAAGCAACACTCAATTTATTGACTCTGTGCTAACCACTCACAAATACATCAATAAAAACAATCACGAGTAGTCCTACACTGCCCATCCTTGCCATTTGAATTATTTCAATTCAATTTAACTGCAGTGTCCCACCCTCTCAAGCACCACAACAACACTCAAAGTGCTCAGTGACTTTCTATTTTGGACTAATAATCCAGAAAACAGATTTCCCTTTCAGACCAGTAAGCTAAGCGTCATTGATAGTTAAAGGAAGACATTAGCATGAGTCTGTGGTTAATGACATTGTTTAATGGCGTGTTCACTTTGTTAATATGGCTGACAACACAGACACATTATGCTCGCAACTTTGAGTTGTTGTGGGTTCAATATGAAGAGTCACTTTCAAGGATAAGTTCACAAATTTTCACATCGGTTTTCAAATGGCTTTGTGCCTGGAGACAGCGCAGGTACACAGGGAGGGACGACTGGGTTAAAGGTGCTAAACATACGAGGCAAATTGCATGGGAGGAATTGCATGGATTTAAAAAAATAGAATATCCACCAAGTGATGCATTTTAAGAGTAGGAATTGATGCTATGAATGATGGCTAACCTCAGACCTTATTATTAAAGATTTAGATGTAATGAAAGAATGAACTTTCCCCCTCCAGATTTACATGCTGCATTTAAAAAAAATCTGTGTTGAACTAATTATGCCGTCGTTGAAGACTAGTCAATTTCCGTCCCTGAGTTAAGTACTGAATTTAACAGAAACAAGCAAGGGTGTATGTTTGTTTCTTCATGAGACCCATATGACATAGAAATACGCACGGAGAGCTCTGATCCTGTAGTGAACCTCCAAGATAGCTCAAGTAATTAGTATAATCTCCGTACGATGCATTCACTCCTCATAGTTAATTATAACAAATTCCCTCTCCGTGATCCGCGGTGTGCAAGGATCAAATGTTCCAACTGCAATGGAAAGATAGAAGCGTCTGTCACGAGCCTCTGTCTTCAGAAACCTGAAGCCCCCTGCATCTCTCAGTCTTCCTGCGCTCAGATGGGGTTATCATTTTATAGCTCTAGTGTACTTATATGTCTCTAATTGTGGGATTTCAGACTTGAATGCACTTCTTTTCTTTAAAAACCTTTTCATAGCGTTCAGAGCCCCTCAAAAAGCATGATGCACTCAACCTTGAGAATGTATCAATAATTCAAACACATCATCCTCTCATGATGTAGCTGTCTGAAATTGGGGAGTCTGTGTCTGAAGGATAATATTGCACTCTGTCACATCTGACTAGTTGTCACCTGCTAGAGCATGGCTACACCCAGCTAATAAATGCAGAGTCAAAGCAAGCACATTTTCATGATTTGCAGTACAGTAACTGCTGCCCTTTGCAGGAAATGTGACTTTCAGATCCTGCAATGTTCAGATAGTAAATAGTTGGAGTCTGCATATATTACTGGACTGGTCTTGAGTATAAAATTGATTCTAGGGATGCCCAGATCCCATATTTTTGGCCTCAATCCCAATCATAGTCCTTTATTATTGACTATCTGCCAATACTGAGTCCAATCCACTACTTATAAAAATTATTTGTATTTTTTTTTCTGCATACAGCAGTGCACACTTAGCATAAAGTTGGCCAGCATTAAAATTAGCAAAGCAATTTCGCTATGTTTGGAGAGCATCAGTGTGGCCCTGTTGTTGCAGGACCTTCAGGCACGATTTTTGACAACCCCAGCATGAACAGTTCAACATTTGAAGTTGAAATATGAAAAATGTTGCTGAATTTTTTTATTTATTTATTTTTTTAACTCTGTGGCTCCCCTTGCAGGGTTTGATGACGCATGCTGTTGTATCATTAGCCGAAACTGCTGGCTGCTGCTTATTTGTTCTGTGCGCTATGCAGTTCACGCGCTCACAGCGCTATATGTTTCCAATGTTTTAAGGTTGTGTGACAGGGTGTTTTTGACAGTTGGCTTACCTGCAGCGAGCAAAGTATTGCAAATGGATCGCACTTTGCATGGCTGATTCTATCCGTTGTTTTTGCAGCATTCTCTCTACAGCGCTGTACAAAAGGAAATGTAAAATTTGTGCAAAATTTGAAACTGAAGCTGTTTGTTTTAGTCATACATGCAAATGTATCTCTCTCCAGTTCAAAAGGATTTGTTAAAATTCAGGTGGTTGAGAACTTTAATTGGACATTTAAATAGAAGTAAATAAGTAGGATTAGGGAGCTAAACCTTGGGTTGCGGTGGGGTTTGGTCATGGTTAAATAAGATAGATTATAATAGAAAGTCTCCACTTCCTCACACATGTGGAGAGTTTAGCTCTGAGTTGATGGCAATGTATCTTACTACCATCTTGACCTTCATACTCTTTCTCTTTCATACTCTTCACACTACGCTTTTACGTCATTCATTTTGCTTCATTGTCAAACCACTGGCTTCTGTAGCTAAATATCCTGAGCATTATCCTTTCAATAGGAAATGTACACTCTTGATACTCCTGGTGCAAAATCTGTTTGTTAATTCATGTCATTAGGCCTGTGCTATGATCTACATTGTATATTACACCACAGTAAAACCTGCAGTAACTTAAGTGAAACACTTGAGTAAGCTCTTGAATTTTTTATTGGTAGCGATGCGAGAGTTTAGTGCTGTTCTATATCTGTAAAAGGCTATCAATGAAATTCATTATCCAGTGTATCAACTGTATTAAATGATTCACCAATTGAATGGTGAGGTCTGAAAATCTATTATCTGTTGTCATTTTCACTGATGAGATAGCAATGGATTTGACTTGACTCTTCAAATTAGATTCATTCATCATTATGGTTGAAAATGAACACAAATTTTCTTGATCAATTTGGCCCCCTCCCAGTAACTTCTGGTACAAGATAACCAAACATGGATAATTAGGAGATATGAGAAATCATTACCCACTGTTAATCACGGTGGAAGTTTGTCTTATTCATTGTCGTTTCAGTATCAGCACACTTGTGAGACAAGAATATTTCACTGATGTAATGTAATCAGAGATGTCTATCTCTGAGAAGTTTTGGCCCAATTAGTCCTCCTGAACACTCAAGGCTGAGTGCCGCGCTAATTTTGTCCTCTACTCAGCACCTGCAGTGCAGTCAATGCGCTCTCTCACAAACTTGATAGTAAGAAAATATTTATGAGGCATATCTTGGCATAGGTTATCCACGAGCGATACTATTTTGAGGAGTAGGTACTGCCATCCTTTTATTTAGGGAAATTCATGAAAAACTGGAATGTCCGCAGGACAATAAACACATTAAGCAGATTACATCAAACATAAACAATCAGTGTGGTCTGAATTAGAGAACACGGCCATACTCGTCTTTGTCTATTTGATAATCTTATTTAGCCTCCTTTCAACAAACAGTCCTGAAAATGAACAGTCACGGAGAGATAATGCCGTTAAGTTTCAGCGGGAACGTGCTTTGCCTCCCTTGGGCTGGAAGACATTTGGATGGTCGAGTGAAAAATTGCCCTGAATTCTGACCAATGAATCGTTTTACACATGCTTTAATGCATTTCATAAATAATCTGCCTGAGAAGGTAATTAGTGCAGGTGTTTACACATATTTCTGCCATCAGGGTGCACAGTAGGATCACAGTTGGCTGAGTGAGTTTTAGGTTATTAAATTAGGCCCAAGGTAACAGGAAGAAGGATGAGCTACAGTTGGGCAGGTATGAGCAACAACATGTTTCCCTATTCATCATCCAAACAAAAAATACACATTCAGGAAATTATGCAGGTTCAAATTATCTCCCATTCGTGGAACAGATTCAGTGTTTGCATAATCAGGCCTGTATGCGGAATGATTTTTCATATTCAAGAGAGGTCAACAGTAGAGAGACATTTCCCTGGGGGGTTTTCCAAAGACGAGAGAAAGGTTGGCCCCAAAAATGTAAGAATTAAGCTGCTTAACTTCACACTGCAAAACAGGAAAGTAAATCATTTTCATAGTTTTCTCAGCAATAATGCAGTAAAGAATGTGGAGGAGAAAGCAGCAGAAAAGAGAAACCTGATCATATTGTTTGCCACTGTTTTCTAATATTCTCTCCTGTAGCTAAGTGATATTGAAGATTTCTTCCCCATGTAAGTGATGTCCTGGGTTTAGGGAAATATTCCATTCAACACCACAGACACCTGTCTATCAGTTTCCTTAGAATGACTGTGACCTGCTGTCTGCGGGTTGCGTATACTGCGTGCCCCACCACAATTGCTGTTTTTCTTAAACTCTGCAGGTGATGACAGGCCTTTCCCAGAGGTGAATGTGGTTGTGCCACTGCCCTCACCACACAGAGCATCCATCATATTATTGTTTTTTACAAGCTCTTTACAGCAAACAGGCGCCTGTTTTGACGGTGAACGTTGTCAGGTACAGGTACAGGTACAGGTACAGGTACAGATGCTTTGTTAGACTTTTACATATCACTTCCATGGCTTTACACTGCAAATGAACAGAAATCTATATCATGCTTTGCCTAGGACCTCTGAGGGTTAGGTTAATTTATTAGTCTAATAAAAAAAAATAAATGAAATGTTTGTATACCTATTGTCCTTATTGAACAGAAAAATACAACCATACACCTTCTGAATTCAAGTTTCTTCCACAAAGCTGATGCTCGCTTAATTGCTTTATTAACACATTGTAAAACACACTCGATTCAAACTTGAGAAACAAAATGAAACTCACCAAAACTGTCGTGGTTAGTCTTCCCAGGCTCCCAACAATCACCGTCTCTGCTTTGGTCGAAATGAACCTTTAAGTCACTGAGTCAGATGTGAGAATATTCCGGCTGTACTAGCCGTTTTCCCTGCAGGCTCTCTCTGCTGTTGCTGTCCTCTTTGTGCTGCTGGGTTAGCTTGCTGAACAGTCTGTTACTGAACCAGCAGCTCCCACTTATTCTTTCAGAGGCAGACCATTAAATCAGCATAATAGCCAAACACCCAAAAGAACAGCCAGTGATAGACTTAACCAATGGCCACCCAACGTCCATCCAGCAACCCGACCCTAGAACCCACTGCACATAGTAACAAGTAAACTTAAGGGAATTATGACGTTGACAGCAATGACTTACTAGTTTATTAAATGTTTTTTTTTAAGCTGAAAACCTTAAAATTGCCATGAAGTAATTGTTTTCCACATTTGCTGAATAAATAACAATAAAGAATCAGTTAATAAGTTTGGATGTTTATGCTTACATGTTACAATCAGCTGATCTTTGACTGTGTTCACACTGACTTTAGCTCTGTGTGAAAACACACAGCTCAGCAGGAGAGAGGCCTCCATCAAAACACTGCAGGGTTGCCCGCCAAAGAAATTGAACCTGGGTCAGTTTTTCTGCAACACAAGGTCATCCAGCAAGGCAATGTGTTGGCCAATCACATACAAGCACACATTCCAGGCAGATTACTTTGTAGTGTGAACGCAGTTATTTCTACTGTTTACCTCGCCATTGTCGCAACGAAAGATGAAATCATTTCTGCAGTGATAAAATCCTGTCTCATAGTGTTATAAACCACTGTTCAGGGTTTGGGCATCTGAGAAGCCTTCTAATTTGCAGATCTGTCACTCAAGCTGGACTTCCTGGATTGTATTCCGTTCTTTCACGTTACCTGAAGCTACCTGCCCCCACTCACGCAGCCCCTTGAATTGTTCAGGGCAGGGCTGATTTCTGAACACACTGTTCAGGTGTCAAGAGTTGCCTTACAGCAAGACGGTCCTGGGTTTGATTCGTGGCCTAATTGGTGCCGCGATGAGTGTTCTCCCTTTGAGTGTTGCGCAGGAGCACTGTGTCCTTTCGTATTATAGGGAGTCAGGAGAGGTGAGGAGATTACAAATTGCCCAGAACTGCGTCAATATTCGTCTCTCTATGAACTGGCAACCTTTCCAGTTTGCCATGAAGGGAAAAAGAAGCCTTAATGTGCCTGGATAGAAAAAGCAGAAAACATAATGGCCTTTAGTTTAAGGGTGGTAATGTGAGTGGTATTGGTTCGCAAGTTGAATGCACATTGGTACAGCTGGTGCTAATGGACTGAGGTGGGGCTAATTAAAAATAATTAAGTGTGGCTTGCTGTAATGATAGTCTATTACCTGCTGATATTACGCACCTTTGCAATAACATTGCACATAACGTTATTTCAGATCAATCACAGTGGCTGTATGGTATTTAGAGTCTTGGCAGTAACATGAGATTTCATTAGCACCTTTGTGAAACTCAGAGATGACACTTCACTTAGTCATAGTCATTGGTCAACCACACCACTTTACTGCCCTTGAACTAGTGTCCAGTGAGTGAGACTTATAAAAGCTGGTGTCCTTCATTAGTTTTATTAATAAAGTATATTGATCTGTATGGCACGTTAACTGTGGTTGGAGAGGTTGTCCGCTTGCTGTACTTTGGCTTGTCATGTGCCACTAGTTGACATTGCCTGTAAAATCTTTTCAAAACAGAAGCAGATTGTGCTGGACGAGATGTGTTTCACACTATGGTTCTATTTCCATATATCAAAACTAAAAGCAACCCAGCAGCAATGGTTTTCACACTTTGCTTGCTGACACATCTTGAATGTTTTTGCTTTGGCTGGTTGAAATGCATGTAAAAGACAGGCTTTGACAGAACCTGCCACAACAAGTGCAACATATTGCATGTAGTGTAAACATCATTTCGATTAATTGCCATCACAGGAGAGGGTGGTAATGTGTGGTAGGTTAAGGATCTCACCTTTCTGTTGCTCCCATGATTATTCACATATTAGTTATGAAGTGGTACAATTAAAGCCTGAGGTGTACTAGATAATTACATGGTAAGAAGGGGAGTAAGAGTGACGATTTGGTCAAAATAGTAATAAGTGTATGTTTTATGTATCAAGTGGAAACTTAACATGGTGCATTATTGGGTAAGTGCAAGGTTAGCTCATCAAATTACACCATATTCATACCTGTTTTCTAATTCCATCTGTGTCGCCTAGAAATCATGTTTAATATACAAATAATTTGCAAAAGAAAATTAGTTGTGCCAGAAATGTTATTCTGGCCTGATGCATTTTCGAGAAACATAATGAGGATATGTTGTTAATTGTAGTGATTACAGCATTAGGCTATTAAGGCTTTTTATGGTTAAGGTTTGGCACTCATCGTACTCGGTTAGGAAATGACCATAGATTTGGTTTGATACAAAAAAGTCCTAACCTCAGCCAGTGAGCTTTTGTTGCCTAACCAAACCGGTGACAGGAGACAGGATGTAAACCCTGGTCTCTGGGGTCAAAGTCCAGCGCTTTTTTTTGTTAGCAATGGGGACATCATCTTGCATTTGAGAGGCATTGCTCAAAGAAGTAAGACTTGTTAACTCAGCATTGCCACATCCATGACAGTAATTAATAAGTAATACAGGGAGAAGAAAACTAATGAAGTGATGACACACACATTATAGTTTTCTACTAACTGCCCAATACTTTGAGATATCAATAGTGGTAAAGAGGCTTAGTTGTTAATAATACTTACAGGGCTACCATCCAGTGTCAGTTTACTATGGATGCCAGGAAGAGTAGTTGTTGCCAAGGCAACTAATGAAGATCCCAATGAACACTATACTGAGTGAAAACTTTTGAACTCGTTGATATGCTTGATTATGGCAAACCTTTAATGTGACCAAGACTTCCACATTATAACCTGTTGCCATATGCCTTTTTGCTTTTTCCATAAAACTGTGATCAGTTGGTATTTTTTGGACATTACGTTACAAACGTTTTGATGGGTATTTTTTTAAAGTTAAGGCAGGGGCAAGATCACAGTCTTGATTAAATATTGAAAAAAAAATCAATGCTGACCTGAAGCAAAAGATGTTTAATTTTTCAGTATTCCCAAGACGTCCTCAAACCTAGACAGCAGGAGAGGTTATCTGCCAAAGACTCCCAAAACGACATTTATGGACAGACCGGAAAAACGTTATGAAATGGTCACAGTTTGGTTTGGTTGAGGCAACAAATGAACTTGGTTAGGTTTAGGAAAAGATGACGGTTTGGCTTAAAATAAGTATGTTAGTTATGTAAGTTCAGTCATTTACATAAATGAACTTACGTGCGTGACGTAAATTAAGTATGTTAACAGAGATTAGCTTTCCAGGAGGCAAGTTTGCAGAACTACTAAGTTCCACAACAAGTGAAGGCACATGGAAATATAGTTGATTTTAGTTGTGTTTTGGCCATTTTTCAATTTTCTTTCCACCAAGCGCAATGGCTGTGGTGAGTTATAAACTTTGATGTATGAGTTAATCACAGAACATTGAAATACTGCCCTGCTTGTAACAGTTTCTGGCATCTGGGAGAGTTTGCCGCAAAGGCACAGCTGGTTGATTCATTGAAAATCAACAAAACATATTTAAGCAGTGATGCTCATTTTTTATAGGCCTACTTTGGGAATTCAAAATGCTACCACACTCTAAAAAGAAAATAGTAGGGCAATTTGGACACTTAAAGTTCACTGTATTTGCAGAAGCCTATATTTTCTTTATATATTTTAGTAAAATGCATCTAGTTTGGCTATGTGTGTGTGTGTGTGTGTGTGTGTGTGTGTGTGTGTATGTTTTTGTGTATGTATATGTGTGTGTGTGTGTGAGTGAGTGCAGATAGCAAAACTTAAGTACTTACATCCTGGTGAAAGCAAGTCTGGTCGTCACCTTTGGTTGACAATGGCCTGCAGTAGGTTGTTTTTCTTTTTTTGTGATTTCATATCATTTCTTCCATCTGGATGGCACACACTGTGAGGAGTGGAAAGGACAGGCGATAAAAAATGATCATTTTGTTCTGGTACTTTTATTTTCAAATCACCACAGTATGTAATTATGTTGCAAACACCTCAACGTGCACTCAGAAGCTGTTAAAAACCTTAACTGCTCACTTATGGAGCTGTTTTGATAGCCATGTTATGAAGCTTGGGATGATGGGTTTGTAAGCCCTTCACAAAGAAAACACTGTGTCACTAGCACTGTGCCTGCAACATTAATGAGGTTTAAGCAGCACTACCTTGCTTATAGTAAAGCTGTAGGTTTATCCTTAAAGTCTAAGAACTAGAAAACACTCTCTACCAAGGCTGCACAACTCTCAGAATGTATTATTTTAATAACAGAAAATGTTCAATAATTTAAAATTCATCTTGTATCAAAATACACTTGATTGGTCGAATGCAGCTATGATTTTTGGAGAATATTTGTATCCTGTGTGGGAAAAGCAAAAGGATTAGTTGTGCCATTTTCAGTTGTGTCAGCTTTATGGCCATTGGATTTTGCCTTTTGGCCATTTTGCTATGTTGCCAGAGCACCACATTAGCAAGATACCATCACATTTTATCAGTGTTACTCTGAAAAAACAAACCAAACAGGACTTAAAATGTTTAGAGTCTTAATAAATTCTATAGATGGTCACATTGGTGGCGTTGGTCAATCAAAATCCTTACCAAAAACTAAAAACTTGTTCTTTGACTCATGAGCAAACTCTCCGTCAGATTTAATTTGAATATGCAAGATATCCTGAAAACCATAATAAAGACACACAAAGTGACAAATGAGAACGATAAATAACCTCCTTTGGTGAATGTTCTTTGAGCTGTGGATGGCTACAGTGAGTGTTCAAGTTTATTTTCCATGCAGTCAAACTCAGTGAACAATCATCTTCTGTTTGTCTGACCCTTTATCTCACCAGCTTGTAGGCGGGGTTGCAGGACTACATAATCCCTCCTAACAAAATTGTAGGTATAGGATTTTTTGAAACCATTCCTTCATCCTGTGCATCTGTAAAACAAACTTGTTCATAAATATTTCATTTGACTTTTCCCAACAAACACTGGTGAAGGCTTAATTATTCAGTGCTTTGTTTTTTTCCCACAAGACAGAAATTAACATTCAATTCAAACCAGCTGAATTCATGCACAAATTCTATGTTTCAGATTCTGTGCAATAATGTGTGCTGCTAATTTGTGCTGTGAAACATCAGAAATATCAAATATCAAATATGGGGCTAAAATCGAAACCAGGTATGCCGAGTGATTGACACACAATGAATACCTCAGTAATCAAAGTCTGCTGTAACACTGCTTGTTTCATGTGAATCCGTCCAGTCTGCTCCATCAGATTGCGGCCCGTGGAATGTGGCTTTGCCTTGGACCAGGACTTTAATTAGAATTGACTGTTTTGAAGTCAGACTGGTCATTATCTGCCAAACAGAAAGAGGAAAATTTTAGAGGGACTATACATAGACTCTGTTTTCAACGCTTAAGCAGATATGTATCACGTTGTTACACAGATAGATAAATGTGATTCCATGTCTCGCTTGACGTTGCTGCTAAGCCTGTCTTCAACTTTTCATGCTAGTGTGAAATCGCATGATTTACAGCTGCTTCAGGCAGAGGCTCGCGGACAAGTGAGTGGAATGTGATTGCAGATGCCGAAATCGGTGCAGCACCATGACACAAGCAGTGATATAGCAGTTAAATTTATCAGATAAGTGACTGACTAATGCTTTTACTGTTGTGAATAAAATCCAGCATTGAATTGAAAATTAGCACTCATGACAGTATAAATTCGGGAGTAGTCAGTGCTGCTTTTTGTTCATCAAAATTGCAAAATCTCCGAGCTTCTTTGAACTTAAGAAAAGAAAAATAATGGAGACAAGGTCTTATTTCAATTTGTAATCTTTGATAATTAGAAAAAAGGCAATCTTAAAAAGTGAAGCAATACAGTTAACATCTTGTCACATCTTTTGAAGTGCTTGTGATTTAAAGTCTAAAGGCTCTCCAATGGCCATATTAACTAGATGTGTACAAAGATTGAAAAATAGCAGTATTCAACAGCAGTCCAAGAAAGCCATTATTCTTTATGTCACTTGTAAGATAACATTATATAATTTGGATCATCATATCGTAGCCTTTTGCCATTTACTCCCAATTGCTTTACAGTGGATTGTGTGCTGGAAAAGTGAGGAAAGCCCCCTTTGGCCATGTGACTCCGTGTCTTCAGCTGTGGTCTTTAATTACAACAGGAACAATGGGTCAGTTGTCTCAATACAGTTCTGAGGCTAACATCTTTACAACATGGAGAAGCATGGAGAAAGCAGCTGTCAGCAAGGATTTCTCTCTCTGTCTCCCTTTTTTCCCTCTCTTTCCTTTTTATCTGCTCGGCTTCGATGTTGCTAAGCACCCCCGGTGCAAGCAACCATGTTTGAGGAATATATTTGAGTGAGGAAAGTCATCCACATATTTATTCCATTCCTCAGTGCCGGATGAAACCACTTAGCATTTAGAATATAGGATGAGTTTCATCTGTGCAGGTATGCCACGGTGGGCGATCACTAAACCCCATGATGTTTCTGTGGAAGAGAAGACATGTCCGACCAAATTGTTGCTGTAGGATTGTATTTACAAGAGACATTAATATTTATAATAAACAAAAGGCGATCTCTTGCATTAAGTCCCATCTGGCATTTGGCTTAGATATAAGAGGGTAGAAGACAGCTGGAAAAAGATGATGTTTCTTGCTGTTTGTTGTGCTAATGCTGACCTTGATGAAGCTGAGGTTTAATTGAGATTTGAAGGATTAAAGTGTAGCATGGCACACAGAGGCACTGCTCAGACACTTCACTTTTTTAAGACATTTTTTTTTTTATCATAATGAGATAAGAATTTGGTAAGAATAATGTTTTTATCTTTAGAATTTTTTTGGTTTCCAGTGCTGTTTTGAGCAAGCCAAACCAAAAAACTTGTTTCAAGAGCGAATCTGTTGTGTTCACTCCATGTAACAATCATCACAAAAGGTGTGACAGGAAATACAAATACTCAAGGCGAATCCAGCTAAAACCAAATGCGGAGGTATTTTATTTATTAAAAGTGACCTCGCACGAATGGAGCCAGAGTTGTTTCTAAGTTCGTTGGTGTGAAAAGCATTTTTTTCAAGAATGTTGCCACAGTGTTGCCACTATTGTTTGATAACAATAGTGTGATTTCCATAGAATGCCAAGCTGTGCAGTGAATACACAGCTCGGTGGGTAGTCAAACAGTCGTACTTATGAGATGCATAAAATTGCTTGAAATAAGGTATAAGCTGGTTTACACCCAGATGGTTGCACGTTATGTTGCAGAGTCAAATTGAACAGAACAAAGTAGTGTTTAACTGTCTCCCCTGCAGTGCTGAAATAATGACCCGTCTTTGTGTGTGTTGTGATCTCTCTCCCTCTCAATTTTTTCTTTCCCTTTCTCTCACTCAGCCTTTTTTCCTTTCTTTCTTTCTTTCTTTCTTTTTTTTTTTTTTTTTTTTTTTTTACATTTTCAGCCAATTGAGATATGTAGCTCAGCAGGAGAAAAAAACTGGTGTAGTGAAACAAGACCATGAATAATTAAAAACGGTGTTATTAATGAACTTCCAGACATTATGTTAATGAACGATTTCAAGTCTAATTTGTCAGCTCGACTGTTGTTGTCTGTCCCATCACTTTTCTGTGCACATTAAGGGGCTATCATAATAAACTCAATTATGACATGGTGTGAGAAAAGTTTCCATTGTGTGATACCAAAGTACTTTTGCACTGGTATCTTCCTACTAATGTTGAGAAAGCTGCTCTATTCTATAATGCAGGAATAACTCTGCTTTTGCTAGACCTTTAAAGGTGCAAGCATTCATTGCACGGTAACACATTTGTGCAGATGTCTGTTTAAAGCAAACTAAATATTCCATTGATGCCAGGCCCTTGTAGTTCAGTCTGTGTTGCATTCCAGGCTGGGTCAACCTCACGATCGTGCAGTGACAACATCACTTTTTGTTGATTGATAGGGATTTAATCCCTCTTCAATCAGCTCCTTCCACAACACATACATCATCATCTACTTCCTCAATCTCCCATGAATATTATTTTCTACCCATGAGCTGCGCTACCAGCTGGTCTGGAAGAAACTAAGAGAGTCGCAGCAACTGTGGAGGGAGTTTCTTGCTCAGCCTCATTTAATTTCTTTTATTCTATAAGCGTACATGGTTATTGTTGGTGAATTAACATACACTATCATATATTACGGTATGTATAAGAAGGGTCCATGGCAAAACAATCACTGTACTGCTGATAAAACAGATATAGGTTGGTATAATCAGGAGAATGAATATTTAATCATTAAGCACATTGAAACAACATGGAGTTACCTATTCATAGTAAGTCTGAGTACTAGTTGTGTCTTATCAGCATGACAAGATAGTGCGGCTGAGACCGAAGATCCCAAAGATCCATTAGTGTCCTCTCTTTCATTTTGACACTGACTTCTGGATATCTGCCATCACTTAATATTATATTACAGCATCAACAACCCCCCGTTTATCTTTATTACTGGCCCCTAATCTCTTGTGACAGTTAATCATGTTACAAGTTCGTTGGGTCGCTTCAGTTCTTTACAGCTCTCAGCATTGTCTTTGTTTCTGTGACACCATAATATTCATAACTTCTGATCACTGTACGGCCCATTATGCGGTGTTTCCCCTGTCACAACTAGTGTCTTAATAACAGAAGTCACCCGTTCTCCCTCAGTGCTGGTTAGTCGTGCTGTGATTAATGTCTTCATGGTCTGGTCAAAGTGTCGATATCTTCAACAGCTGGGCCCATCTGTCATCTTTTTCCTGTGACACCCCCGAACGTAACTCAGGTCCTATCAGGGAGGCCATCCATCAAAGTGGTAAACAGAGACGTCTCACATTAGCAGCCCTGAACACTTCTCATCATATACCATAACAGACAAGCAATCATCTGGTATTATGTCGCGCCACAGGCTAATGTGAAATATTAACGGAAATATCCAGCACACCAGCTGCCGATTGGATGGGGCATCTGTGCTTAGTGTAATGGGTGGGTAACAATTTAATATTGTGGAGGCAGTAGATTGTAGCTTTTCTCTGGAGATTTGTTCCAAAGCTGTAACACTGGATCAGGGACCTTGCCAATACAGGCCAAATGATTTTTAGTGAAATCTTTCTCTCTTTACCCTTTTTTTTCCTTAACCGTGCTTTGTGTGTGTAAATCAAAGGCACAGAGTCCATTTACTCTGAATAGCTTTCACCTGCGTATTGATTTGTGTTGTACACTCTGTGTTGTAAAGTCTGAGAAGTAAAGTAGAGAGGAGCTTTTCAGTTGTAGTTAAACTGGATCTGTTTTATAAGAGACTCATAAAAATGACTGATATCTACAACCACCTTGGCACATAGAATCTAATAGTGCATTCAGATGCATTTATCACATTTGCCTATCAGGCTGTTTCCTCTAGGGGGCAGTAGAATCAGTGACAGTGCCAGGGTGTCTCTTTCTCATCTGCACGATTGGTGACGGATTCACCATTAGCTGCTCGGAGAAATGCTGGAGGGTTGAGGCCATTGGCCAGCTTACTAGGAATCAACCTCACCGTTCTCTCCAGAACCACACCACAACCACCACCTCCCTCCATCTCTCTGCCTTTTTTTCTGCCTCTCTTGCAGTCCTATGCAGCACTCACTCCTGGCAGGGATTATGCTGACACTGGAGTGGGAGGAATATATGCACGTTGGAAATCAAGATATGGAGCTTTTGTCAGTGCTGTTGTCAAGTGATGGAGATCAGTGCATGGAAATGTGTGTTTTCCATGTTCATTTCTGAAGCTCCGCCTAACACTCTGCTCTTAAGATCAAGAGCCACATTTGTATTTCTATATTTTTCTCACTGCTTCCAGCAAGAGTACTTTTTTATATTCACAACTGAAACATAGATAATAGTCTCAGCAGTGGGGATTCTTAAGAATAAACTCGTTAAAGTTAGAGATAAAAATGTGGTGATATCATAGATGAAATATCAGTCTCTTGGCTCTTGTGGCTGACCACTGTGGTCCATTATTTGGATTGAACCAACAGCAAACCACATGGTGTTTGAAAAAGAAAAACTCTATTAGATAAAGGAGGCCAAATTAAGCACAGGTCCCCTGAAATTGATGCAAGATAATGTTTCTTTGACTCTTTGAAACCCAAGCACGATCTGGCACACATTTAGGAGGAGGGCGGCTAATTGCATCAGCACCTCTGCATAAAAAATCAGTCAGTTATGAAGACATAATGGGAAACAGGATTCCTCCGCAATGCTTCATGTAATGCACAACTTTTTTATTTCCGTGCTCAGAGGATTTTTTTTTTTTTCCCCCATCTGCTGTGGTCAAAGCAGAGATACCCATTGTAACAGTAGGAAACATATCATGTATTGAGGAATGAAGCAAAGGAGGCCAATAAGCAGGGCAGTTAAATGGAAATAGTTTCATTTCCTTTGGTGTAAACAAATACCCCATGTAGTCCCCGGACCAGAGCTGTGGGTAATCGGCAGCTATAACTCAACAGAACACTTTGCCCTGAGCTAAACATAATACTTCCTGCACTTAACTAAATCCATTTTTCAACCCTCAGAAGAGTTATGACACACCAATACATTATTGTACAAAGTTAAACTTGTGCAAAACATGTAACACAGCAATGTTTATGTGAAGAACTACAGAAAATCTTCACAGAGATTTCAGAGCATTGGCACTATTTGGTGAACATGCTCTCTGCCGAGTTACCCTGTTTTTCTTCATTTATTTGTAGTGAATTTAAAAATAATTATATCAAAATTTCAAAATGGCCATCCTGAAGTGAATTAATTTCTGCTCATCTTCAGTTATCTGTGTGACTTGCACATATCAGGAGGTTAGTCAATAGGCCATTTCCCATCAGTATGGATTCTCTTCTCAGAGCTCAGGCTTTGCTGCGTATCCCGGATGCTGACTGCGGCAAACTCAGAGAATTAATCGCTGCTTGCAGCTACAGGTCCGCACAGAATTGTATGGATTTACAGAAACAAGATGTGCAGTTATGAGGAAGGTGGTATGGATTGAGCACAAAGTCAAAGAAATCCTTCTCGAGGACAAAAAATGTCCAAAAATGCGAGCTTAGACACCTGTCTGAGACATTGATCTTGTCTGCCGTTGTTTTCTCTCTTTTTTTCTATCCAAGTTCTTCAGTTCATCCTTTTGTAATTAGCACCTTGCATCTCTGAGATGGGTAAAAGCTAACTACTAAGGAGGGCATGAAGCCTGCACGGCTGTAATCGCATGAATGCTTCTTTTCACCCCATCACAGGAAGATGCGGGAGGTCCTTTTTCACTTCTGCAGGTGGTGTGAATGCTGTTGCCACACCTTCTGGAGCAGCATGCCTTTATCTAAAGCCAGGATATTCCTATGATGCCTCGCACCGGTGATGCTGTTTGTACAACCTAGCATAAACACTCTGCCCATTTGTTTCACTCAGGTTGTAATGGTGCTTGACTGGCTCCTTGTGCCTGCACGTTTCAGTTCATATCTCAGCAGTAAAGCAGGAGACAGGTCGGTCTAAGATCCTGCTGCGAGGCATTGGTAGATAAAGCACGCTGCAGGTAAAAACATGCATGGCCACTCACCATTAGATCACTCCCCATGCTGTCCCTGAGATGGTGCTCTTAATTAGAAGGTCCTTGGATCTTGCTGTCTAAACTCAGGTTTTACTGCCCACATTACCATTTCATATAATACAGTTCCTCGTGAGCTACAGTAAAACATTGCTGGGGCGTACAGTATATTATGGATACATGCTGTAATTGACACTATTTTGGAGTTGCTTTATGGCTTCATTTTGAACTTCTGCTTTCTCCCGAGCACAGGCTTCGTTGTCTTTGGCGATTAGCCTGTTACTCACCTGTACTTCCTCTCTAGACAATGGCCTGTTCTGCTCATGCAGATGATGAGGTGCAGTATCAAAGCCAAATGAGATGGCTGCCAATTAGGGAGGGCTTCCAGGTGCATTTCAATGCAAACTCGCACCAGTAACTGCACCCCGTAGTGTCTCCATTCAAAGACACTCTGTAACGGGTAGACTTCAACAGAAACTTATAAAAGTATTTAAATTACCAGAATAAATGACAGACTTCTTTTCAATACGTAGCACAGGGGGGGATTTTGAACTTGGTAATGATGTCTTACTAAATGTTCTAAGCAGGAAGTTAAATTGACTTGCCACCGGTACAGTTTGTGTAACTTCTTTTTTCTTCCTTTAATGCTCAAAGTAAACTGAAAAAAATCAAGTAATCCATTTGCCTGTGTTCTGGATGGACTCCAGTTCAAATGCTTGGAAACAGTGTGAGACCACAGTTATTTGGACAGCCCCCACACTCCCCAGGGAGTACAATTGCATTTATATAATCTCTACAAGTGCTGTAGCACAAGAGCCTCAGATGAATTCAATCACCTTTCAGCACGTGCACTTCACTTTGCCACAATAGTTTAATTATCAATATATTTGCAATAATGTACCAGTACCAGGTGAGGTTGTTAACAAGGGTAAGCTTCCTGTTCAGTGTAAAATTGATCAGAATTCATTTTGTGTTAAAGCGAAGAGGAAAAGGATCAAAAATGCTGCCCAAAACGAAAAAGAAATCAATGTAAACTTAGACATTACCATTTTAAGCATGAGTGATGAGCCAGGAACTTCCCTCTTTAAATACCTTTCACCCAAAACAGGTTAGGTCATGGCAGAAAAAAAGGCTTTCCTGCGTTCTTGTGAGAGTGTTTCCTGAATCTGCAAATGCACTGTGGTATACCAAAGTGGCCTTTGAATCAAAATTTTTCGTTATTATTCAAATTAAATCAAGTCAGGGCAGACGGGAAGAGCAGTCAGAAGAAGCTTGCTGCTGTAAATCTTGAAGCTCTACCTCTGTGATTGCTCAGGCCACCGTGGAATAAAGATTAGAAGAAAATCACTAATCACAGCGGATGTCATTAGCATACTACCAATAACGGGATGCAAAAGGGAAAAGAGGAATTGCCTTATAATGCTGGTTAAAGTACGAATCAATGCCATGTATGGATGCACACAGCTGCTTGACAAACAGATATATTCACTTCCAAACATGGGTAAAGGAAGTGTCTAATAATGATGTTTTTTTCAATGTTTTTGTCTGAGTCACTCGCTGAAGCACTTGATGCTAATATCACATTCCCCCTCTCTCTTTTGATCAGCTTTTGCAGCTGGGCTGCCCTGCCTCACTTGGATGCATCAACAAAGCTTGAAGTGGCCACTCTAATCTGGTTAAGTATTGCCTGGTTGGGGAGAAATTAGCCGAATTCTTTTAACTTTTCAAACAAACATAATACAGTCAAACTTGCTGGATGAGAATCAATTACATGAACTGAAAATAGGTTCGGGGGGGAAATCTGGAAATCATCTAATACATCTATTCAATGGCATGTGCCT